>NC_134687.1:506782836-507086818 GCF_050947455.1 Rhinoderma darwinii
CTAGGAAATTACTATTTTAGCTCAGGGCAGTATGGAAACCTGAAACGAACCATCAGCTGTCAAATTACCATAAATTACAGGCATTACATCGCCTACATAGACCTTGTACGTGGCTTTAAGCAGTCTTTTCTGCTGGTTAAAACTTGTTACAATGCAGAAGTGCATTTAAGGTTGTCATTTCTTACATTCAGGAATACAAAAATGGTTGGCACTTCAAAATCTGAGGCATAAGACTAGGGCATCCTGCACGCGTCCGTTTCGGTTTTGCAGACCGCAAAACACGGATCCTAGTGGCTTCTGTGTGGTCAGTTTTGTTTTTTTTGTGTACCCATACATTAGAATAGGTGAGACAGATCACAAATATGGACAAGAACAGGACCTGTTCTATAATTTGCAGAACAGGTGTGCATGCTCCCATAGAAATGAATGGTTCAGTATGTGATCCGAAAAAAACAAAACGTCTAGGACACTGAAAAAAACAGTCAGGAGCATGAGTCCTTCAAAGCATACACCACAGATTAGGGCTGGACAATTAATCAAATTAATTTGATTTATTCACCCTTTCATTGGTACACGGTTCTGAATTTGATCAGAATAGTGAAATCAAGATTAGCCGCGTGATTTTATTTTTAGGCTATGTTACCCAGCCCTACCTGAGATATACATATTTGCAAGTCAGAACTTTGAAGAAACAAAAAAAAATAAAAAAATAAAAAAATATCGACAATAAAAATAATCATAATAATGGGAAGGTGATGAAAAAGAGAATTTATAACACCAACACGAATTCACCTATGAGACAGAGAAGAGCATAGATGTGAGAGGAACAAAGACCGGTGTAGGAGGAGGGCAAAAAAATGGGCTGAAAGTAAAATGAAGGGTGATGGTTATTATAAGAAAAGGATAATGAGAGAAATGGTTTCATTTACTGGTAGGACATAAAACATGATAAAATAAATAGGTATAAAAAACAATACCATATACTATTAATGTGAAAGAGAATAATAATAATGTAAGATTAAAGTGTATGTCCAATCATGAGCACCATTTTACTTTACATATAGGATTATTATACATAAAAAAAGTTGAGTAACTTGTTGCTTATCCTGAATTAGAGCCTGCATTAGAGTATTTTCACACGTGGCGCAATTGTTGTAGAAATTTCTACGATTGTTCCAGTCATCTGAATGGGGCTTGCAGAAACCACATTTAGATATATGGAATTACATTTTTAGTTGCAGAATTTTTTTCAACGAATCTATCGTTTGTGAACATACCCTTACGAGGCAGAGCTGCATCCACAATTCAGACTGAAAATCTCCAAGCATTCCTTTTTGTATCAATGTCTTGCGATGACTAATTGCATTGCAATAAGTGTAGTCTACACCATACACTGAGCAGTAATCTGATGCAAGAAAAACAAAGTCTTCTATCATGTTATAGGAGCTCAGCTGAGATCTGTCAGAACTGCGAATGCAGCTCTGGATTGTAATACAGCCTATAACTCAGGACCAGTAAGATGAGCAATGCAAGTATTTAAGCCGTGTTCACATCTGAATTGGGGGCTTCATTAGCTGCCTCTGTCAAAAATCCCAGACAATAGAGTATGGAATGATGCGCTATTTTGTCCGGTAAAGTAACGGAAGCATGACGAAAACTCAATAGAACCCATTAAAGTGAATGGGCTCAGTCAGGCGTTGGTGTCCATCATGTGACTAATCTGGAATTTCCGTTACTTTGGATTTTCTGTTTCTATGATGGAACAGTGAAACGCAAATAACGACGCAGATGTGAACAGAGCCTAAAAAAGTTAAGTAAGCCGCCCATACACGTCTATGTAGAGGAGACTGGGAGCAGAGTAAGACACAGATGTGCTGCAGCTTCCTGTAAGTGTTACTGTCTCAACCCAGTGCTGGATTCTCAGCTACACTGTTCATTCATGTATGTATAGGTGTGTGTTAGAGATGGAGGAGGAAAATCCTGAACTATGTGTACAGTGTATAGGAAACATCAAAGAAGTTAGGCGCCACCCACTAGAGCAGAGTCTAGAGAACTAGAGAAACTGCAGGGGGGAAAACTTCTAAAAATAAATAAATCAGAATACAAGTCAAATGATGACCAGAAATAGTGTTATTTCTCATGTACACTCATAGGACAGCTTATTCTGAAAATTCACCTGAAAGGTTAGATATGCTTTAACCTCTTCACGCGCTGCGCCGCAACTGTACGTCCTGCAGAGGGCTTGCTATACCTTCAGGACATACAATTGCGGAGTAGTTCCCGGCGCACACTGTCTTAACGGACAGTGTCCGGGAACCGGGAGGTCAGCTGTCCCCGACAGCTGACACACCAGCCTTGCCGGTCAGCGGACCATCGCCGCTGATTTCGGCAATTAACCCCATAAATGCGGCGACAGATTGCGTTCGCCACATTTAAGGGGTTCGAAGTGATTGTGGGGGCTGCCGATGCTTGTCGTGGCAATCGGAGGCCAGACAATGACCTCTGGGTTGCCATGTACTGAAGCCTCGGAGGAGCAGCCTCCGGCCGGTCCTCCGAGGCTTCCCGTCAGTGTGACTGTCACGACGACAGTTAAAATACATTACACTACGTAGGTACTATAGCAGCGATCAAAGCTGCAAGTCTAAATGTCCCCTACTGGAAAAAAATGAACACATTAAAAAAAGTACACATATTTGGTATCGCCGCGTTCGTAACGATCCAAACTATAAAATTATAATGTTATTTTTCCCCGCACGATGAACACCCCCAAAAAAAATAATCAATAAAAAACTACACCAGAATCGCTATTTTTTGGTCCCCACCCCTCCCAAAATAGAGGATAAAAAGTGATTAAAAAGTCGCATGTACCCGAAAATAGTACCGATAAAAACTACAACCCGTCCCGCAAAAAACAAGCCCTTACACAGCTTTTTTTGACTAAAAAATAAAAAAGTTACGGCTCTCAGAATATGGAGACACAGAAAATAAATTTTTATAAAAAAGTGATTTTATTGCTCAAAGGTTGCAAAACATAAAAAAACCTATATACATATGTTATCACCGTAATCGTACTGACCTGTAAAATAAAGTAAAACTGTCTTTTATAGCGCACAGTGATTACTGTAAAAAAATAAACTAAAAAACATTGTCAGAATTGCTGGTTTTTGGTCACCCGGCTTGCAAATAAATTGAATAAACAGGGATAAAAAAATAAAAATAAAAAAAATCGCTTGTACCCCAAAAGGGTACCAATGAATAGTACAGACTGTCCCGCAACAAACAAGCCCTCACACGGCTCCGGTGGTGAAAAAATAAAAAAGTTCTGGCTCTCAGAATACGGCGATGCAAAATGTGCAGAGTGTTTCAAAAGCGGATAAGATCGGGCGCCATTTATAAGTGCGACACCGGCCACATATCTATGAATTATTTATTTACCGCATTATTATACCCTCTTATTATACCCTGATGTTCTCCGCACAGATTACATATGCCCGCACATTATAAACTGAAATACCAGCAATACCCCAAACAGAACTATTACCAAGCAAAATCTGGGCTCCAAAAGCAGAAAGGCGTCCCTCCCTTCTGAGCCCTACAGCGTGCCCAAACAGCAGTTTGCGCCCACATATATAGTATCGCCATACCCGGGAGAACCCGCTTAACGTTTTATGAGGTATTTGTGTTCAGTGGCACAAACTGGGCACAGCATATTATGCACTAAAATGGCATACCAGTGGAAAATTGCAATATTCACACCATCCGCTGTGCATGAACCCCTTTGCACACTATAACTTAATAGCATGTCATGGTGCGGGGGTTGATGTATGGAGCCGGCTCACGCGCTGAGCCTGGAGCACGTATTACAGCTGACACCCGGGACCAACGGACAGGAACAGCGATCGTGCGGTTAACAGAAGCCTGTAAAAGTAACAATATACTGCAATACATTAGTATTGCAGTATATTGTACCAGCGATGCAATGATCGCTGGTTCAAGTCCCCTAAGGGGACTAATAAAAAGTAATAAAATGTGCAGAAGAATTAAAGTTATTAGTAGTGAGAAAGAAAAAAGTTTAAAGTTAAAAAAAAAAACAAAAAACTTTTCCCATTTTTCTTCTAAAGTAATGTAAAAAAAATAAACAAAATTGGTATCGCTACGTTCGTAAAAGGCCGAACTTATACATTACAATATACCATTATTTAACTCGCACGGTGAACACCGTAAAAAAATGTAAATAATTTAAACCGCCAAAATGGCTGTTTTTTTTGTCACTTTAGCTCTCAAAAAAAAACAAACAATGAAATACAACTTTTGGGTCACTTTTTATGTACCAAAAAAAACTACAGCTCGTCCCGCAAAAAATTAAGATCTCCCACTGCCCAATCAACCAAAAAATAAAAAAGTTACGGCTTTCAGAATGTGGTGAAACAAAACAATTATTTTAACAATTAGATTTTTCTTTGTAGAAGTAGTATAATATGAAAAAAAACTATATAAATTTGGTATCACCATGATTGTATTGAGCCGCAGAATAAAGTAACGTTTTCGTTTTTACCACTCGGCGAAAGCTGTAAAAATGAAAACCCCAAAAAGTGGAATCAGATTTTTTTCCTATATCATCCCGCAAATAATTTTTTTTCAGTTTCCCAGTACATTTTATGGCACTTTAAATGGTGTCAATAGAAACTACAGCTCCTCCCGCAAGAAATAAGCCTTCACACCACTATATTGACGAAAAAAGAAAAACGTTATGGCTCTAAGAAAGTGGGGAGTGAAAAACGAAAATAAGAAAGCAAAAAATTTATCTGTCTTGAAAGGGTTAATTCATTTCTAATGAAAAAAATGTATGTGGGGTATTTCCGTACTCGGGAGAAATTGCTTTACAAAAATTGTTTGTTTTTTTTTTTTCTCCTTTATCCCTTGTAAAAATGAGAAAATTCAACATTTTAGTGGAAAAAACATTGTGATATTCATTTTCTCGGGATAATTCTAATAAATTCTGCAAAAGACCCGTGGGGTCTAAATGCTCACTATACCCCTAGAAAAATTCCTTCAGGGGTGTTTCCAAAATGGGATAACTTTTGGTGTTTCCACTGTTTTGGTCCCTCCAGGGCGTTGCAATATGACATGGCACCGAAAACCAATCCAGCAAAATCTGTGCTACAAAATCCAAATGGCGCTCCTTCCCTTCTGAGCCCTGCTGTGTGTCCAATCAGCAGTTTATTACCACATATGGGGTATTGCCGTAATCGGGACACAGCGATTCCAGACAGTTCAGAGGATAGATCACGTGAGCAGCACTGGACCCGAAAACGACTAGATGCACGGATCGGTAAGTATTTCTACACACAGCATCCCTCTGAAAACACCAATGTACAAATGGAGGTGGGGGGGGGGGTGAAGGGGTGTGATCCTTTATATACCTAGGCCTTTTTGATAAGTTTTTTTAATTTTTCTCATATACTGGTTAACCGCTATAACTTTTGAATTTTTTAAATTAGGATTTTTGCAGTTTTTTTTTTCTTGACAAATAGAGCTCTTCTCAAATAGCAGTTGCGCTTTCAGAAAAATTTTACTTTCAATGCATGAAAAAAAGAAAATATCCCTCTTCCAAATTAAAAATTAATACTTAAAAGTAGATATTTATAACCAAAATAATCCAATGCATATTAACCTTTAATTTTCAACAACAGATACACTCCAAAATAATATATGGAACTTCCCAAAAAAATTGAGTTACAGACCATTCTAATAAAATAGCTATATTTTAATACTCACATTAAAATAAACAAAAACATACAATTAACCATGGAGGAATAATCCGCAATATCAAAGACCTTCAAATAAACCCCTGTGCAAAACAACAGAACTCCGTCCTCTGGCATATAATAATGAGTCATAGTACAAGACTTAACCTGAGTGGGGCAATCAGAAAACCATACAGTTTAAATAAATTATTAAATACAAAGAATATATTAATACATAACTATTGCAGTGTATAGTATCAGCGAACGTATGTTCAAGTCCCCTAGGGAGACTTAAAAAAATGATGAAATGTATTTTTACGTCTTGGGTTTTTTTTTAAGGCCTGATTCAGACGATCGTGGCGTTTTTGCACACGCAAAACACGCAGCGTTTTGCCTGAGCAAAAGCCACTTGACAGCTCCGTGAGGCAGCATCATATGATGCGTGGCTGCGTGCTTTTCGCACAGTCGCCATCATTATGACACGCCAATTGGATGTTTGTAAACAGAAAAGCACGTGGTGCTTTTCTGTTTACATTCATCCTTTTGACAGCTGTTGCGCGAAATAGGCAGTTCGCACGGAAGTGCTTCTTTGCGACCTGCGTGGTTTTCACGCACCCATTGACTTCAATGGGTGCGTGATGCGCGAAATACGCTCAGATATTGAACGTGTCGCGCTTTTTACGCAGCGGACAAACGTTGCGCAAAAAGCACGGACTGTCTGTACTGGCCCATAGACTTCTATTGGTCCATGCGTGCCGCGTGAAAACCACAGTCGTGTGAATCGGCCCTAACACTATCCCCAACATTTTTTTTACAATGAATCACCTTTTCCCCATTATTCAAATGAAATCCTATTAAAAAAATTTAAAAACCAAAAAAAAATTGGCATCACCACATCGATAATAGTCCAAACTATTAGCATATACCGTCATTTAACCCAAATGGTGAACACCGTAAAGAGAAAACAAAGCCAGAATTTATATTTTTTTTAGTCACCTCACCGCTACAAAAAAATGTAATAAGTGATCAAAATGTCGAATGTACCCAAAAATGGTACCAATAAAAACGGCAGTTAGCGCTGCAAAATATAAAGTACTCACACAGCTCCAACGATGGAAAAATAGAAACGTTTTGTTACAAATAACCAATACACTTTTTATTTTTTAAAAGTAGTAAAACATAAAACTATACACATTTGGTATAGCCATAATCGGTTTTGACCCGCAGAATAATAGTGAACATGTGAGGTCTTTTTTGAATTCCATAAAATATTTTTTTAAATTTCTCAGTACATTATATGGTACATTAAATGGTACTATTAGAAAATACCATTTGTTCTGCAAAAAAACAAGCCCTCAGAACAGCTTTTTCGATGGAAAAATGAAAAAAAAAAATTATGGCTCTTGAAGGCGGCAGAGGAAAAAAAAACGAAAATAGGCTTGGTACATCAGGTGATAACCAGTTTTTAATCCCACTAAACACGTGATAATTTGCACAATACACTGCAATTCTTTGCGAGTTTGCAGCGTATTGTGCTTTTAGTGTACTCCTTTAGCACCTCCGACATTACTTAATAGGAGGACCAAGATGGCAAACCTCGGGCCCATTATTAGGCCCTCAGGCTGCCATTACAATAATCCGCACCCAGCGATTGTATTGTGGGGGAGTGGGGTAATGAAGGGGTGACACAGGGGCACACCCACTCGGTCTGAGTACTTAGATGCCGCAGTTTAATTTCAAAATTTAGGATTGAGAATTGAAGAGTTATACAGTCGAGTCACATTATTATGACCACCTCCCACCTTAGACGTCGGCAGTGCGTAGCCCATGAAAAAAGTTATGTGTAGTGGGCTGGCTTGGTGGGTACATAAGGTGTGCGATAGGCTGTCTGAACACATCACTCTTCACTCAAGGGGCAATTTATCAGTTGCAAAATGGGATGATTATTGGCTCTCGGGCAAAAGGTGGCAGTATTTTTCAAACAGCGCAGTTTGTGAAGGGCTCGCGTGCTGCTGTGGTGAAAGTGTATAGTGAGTGGACAAATGGCACCATTGGGAATAACAGTTGTGGAAATTTGAGGTGAGAGGTGAACGTCGGCTACGAAGGTGCACGAGGGCCGAACGACACGCTACAGTGGAGCAGCTTACTGTGAAAATCAACCATGGGGCTGCCATACGTGTGTCTAAAACAGTTCAGCGAACCTACTGTGTATGGGGCCCCGAAGCAGACGAATGGTCACCGCTCCTATGCTAAAAAAGGTTCAATTGGAAAAAAAGGCTTCAATTTGCACGGCAGTATCGGAATTGGACCACCGATGATTGGCTAAGGATTCTCCTTCTCCGATGAGTCACATTTTTTGTTTCATCGAACGGATGGACGTTGGCAGATCAGGCGAGAATCATCAGAGAACAAGCACCCTGCAACCGTTGCTGGAAGAACACAAGCTGGTGGCGGCAGAGTTATGGTCTGGGGAATTTTTTCATGGCATTCTCTGGGCCCACTCATCCA
This sequence comes from Rhinoderma darwinii, assembly GCF_050947455.1. NCBI lineage: Eukaryota > Metazoa > Chordata > Amphibia > Anura > Rhinodermatidae > Rhinoderma > Rhinoderma darwinii. Next base: position 506,791,092 of record NC_134687.1, read on the forward strand.
TGTGAAAGGCATTATGAACAGATTTGGGTAGGAATTCATTGTTGCAGATCACGTTCACCCATACATGCGGTTTGTCTTCCCTGGGGCAGATGAAACTTCCAGCAAGAAGAGACATGTCACACAACTAGAAATGTCCGATAGCGGTTGGAAGGGCACAACCAAGACATTCTCTGGCCCCCTAGTTCGCCAGACTTTAACCCAACTGAGCATCTGTGGGACCACCTCAATCAGCTGGTTTGCTCCTTGGATCCTTCCCCGCGCACCCTCCAGCAAATGTGAAATGCACTGCAGTCAGCATGGCTCCAGATACCGGAGACATCCTACCAGCGCCTTATTTAGTCACTCCTAGCCCGCCTTGCTGCTGTCTGTGCGGCACACGGTGGTTACTCTGGATATTAGCTGGTGGTCATACTAATGTGAGACTCTACTACATATATAGCTATACAAATTCAGTGAAGCAAGAAAAAAAAAAGAAATACAGGAAATAATTACCTTATTAAATACTTTGTCAAAGTTAATTTCCTTTCGTAAAGCAGTTTTTGTCACATCATCCGGTTTCAGTTTCTGTTGGTAAAAGAATATATAATATTTAGACAGTCTTGTTTAATAAAGAAAGTGTTCTTAGGGTAGCCATCTATCGGCAGCCCTAGAGAGAAGGGTTTCTTCCTTCTAGAGGCGACCACTTTTGCATTATTTTTCAATAAATTTAAAGTGTACCTGACCTTTCAGATGACTTTTCAGAATAGTCTGCTATATGTATGTACATGAGAAATATCCCCCTCTCTCTCTAAGGCCTCATTCACACGGCAGGGTTTCCCGGCCGGGTGCCGGCCGTTCATAAATCGGCCGGCACCCGGCTGCATTAGGAATAATAGACTCCTAATGGGGCTATTCACACGTCCGATTTTTTGACGGCCGGGAAAACCGCCCGTCAAAAAATAGGACATGCTCTATTTTCGCCCGGGTACCCGGCCCCCATAGAAGTCTATGGGGCCGGGTAATACCCGGCCATCACCGGGATGTGTCCCGAGTGACGGCCGGGTTTTCCGGCTCTTGCGCTCTATCTCCTCCTCCTCACAGCGCAGAGTGCATGTGAGGAGGAGGAGTTGATGCCATTCTGACGAATGGCATCGCTGTACACGGTGTGGCAGGGCCGGGGTGTACAGCAGGTGGAAGGGAGCGCTGCGCTGGCTCCCTCCTCCTGCTTGTTAAAAGCGCCCTGGCCCGGCGACACCTTTGATGGCGCCGCTAGCAGCTGCTGCTGCTGCGGCTGCTACTACTGTAGCGACGCCACTATAGCAGAGCGGGGAGGTATCTCCCCGCTCTGCTATGTGCTAGCCGCACTTAGCTCCTTGAAGGAGCGGAATCCCCGTGTGTTCGGGGATTCCGCTCCTGGACAGAGCGCTTGATGTCTCTGTCCATATCTGGGCAGTGACATCAGGGGAAACTCCAGAAGCGGAATCCCCGAACACATGGGGATTCCCCTTCAGGAGTTGCCGATGATGTCACTGTCCGGATCTGCCCGGCCCGGCACGGATGCATAACTTTATGCAAACCGGCCGGGCAGAATGGCCGATTTTACCGGCCGGCACTCGGGCTCGGACGCGACCCGGTCGTGTGAATCCCGCCTAAGCCTGTATTCTCACAACAGTGAAAAAAAATGTCCATTGAAAACGGATTAACTGTCAGTTTTTCTTGATGTAATTTTTTTTTATGGCCAGTATTCACAGGCCATTAAAAAAGTGATTGTGAATGCACCCATAGAACTTCATTGTTCTAAAAACTGCCATGTGACGGCCATTAAAAAAAACGCCCGTCAGAAGGCCATTTTTCACTGTCATGTGAATATAGACTCATTCTCCGTTTTCTCTGAGCTAGTGGGTGGAGCGTAATGGCAATTATGTCCTCTATACACAGCACATATAGAAGTAGGGATGCACAATGCATCGAAACTTCGATACTGTTTCGATGCCGTGCACCCTCAAACGGTTTGATACCGTTAGTTCATGTATTTCAATACTAAGCTGCGCAGCCGCACAGCTTAGCATTGTAACACATGACTGTATGAGATCGGGGCTGTGGTTGTGTAATACAGCCATTGCCACGCTCCTGAGTCTTGACAAGTGTGTGCACAGTCAGCATGAGGTGATGTGGCCGGCGATGTACTAATGATTGCCGGCACTGACGACAGAACATGGCGGGCACATGGCAAAACACCCCCATGTTCTGTCTTCAGTGCCTGCCACTCAGTGCAGCGCCGGCCGCATCACCTCATGCTGACCTGCGGGGGCACTTATTGTCCGGAGCAGGGAAATAGTCTATTACACAGACACTGCCCCACTCTAACGGTGGAGATGAGCGAAACCTCTCATCTCCGCCGCTTTTCCCCTGAATGCTACGATCTAAGCTGACCGCAGAATTCAAGGGGTAAATGAGAAGGCAGGAGGCCCTTTGGATCGCGTCACAGGGAATACCTGTGACGCGATTGAGGGACATACCATATATGGGCAGACAGCCCAGGATTCATTGAAGGACCCCAGGGCTGTCTAACCATATTTCCTGTTAGGGCATACTGAGGTATGTCCTAACAACTGCCTGTGTACTATCAGTATATAGATATATACCAGTACATTAAAAGTAAAAAAAAAAAATATAAAGTAATGTTAAATAAAAAAAAAAACATTTTTTTACAATAAACATTAAAATAAGTCTCAATACATAAAATGCACATATTCGGTATCTTTGCATGCAGCCTGATCCATGTTAGCGGATTATCGTGAGGAAAGTAGAAAGCAGTAAGGGCAAAGGAGCCTGGTAAGTGGAAAAAGAGGCATATTTTTCTAATAAAATATATTACAAAGTTTCTTATATACGCTTATACACTCCTGAACCTTGAAATTGCAACACCAAGAAGGAAAAGCTTTGGAATTGTGGAAATCACAGGATCGATAGACATGTTAATGATATGCAAATGATCAAAAAAATGAAAACAAAATATTCCAAACATCTTGATTTATTCAGTATAGAGTATGAGCACCACGTGCAGAAATACACACACTTAAATGCTTTGGCTTGTTATCAATGAGGTGATTAACGGTTGTTTGAGGAATGTTATGCCACACTGAATGCACTTGGGCACGCAAATTACCAAGATTGACTGCTGGCATCTCCCTAACAATTACCGATCAATGACGTCCTACATACAATTACCGATCAATGACGTCCTACATATGCTCGATGGGAGACAAGTCCGGAGTTGCTGAAGGTCATGGTAGCACGTTTAGGCCACGCAGGCTGCTCACAGTAGCAGGAGCAACATGCGGCCTGGCGTTGTCCTGTTGAAAAACAGCTTCTGGGACACTTTGGAGAAACTACTGTACCACTGGTTTTACGACCAAAGAAATGTTACGCCGAGCTGTTAGTGTTACTGAAATGAGGACTAGAGGGTTCCGGCTACCGTACATTATGCCACCCCACACCATAAACCCAGGAGTAGGACCAGTGTGACGTTCCTTTGTGAAGGCCTCTTCATGGTGTTGCCCACGTGGTCTCCAGACCGATCTTTGGATATCATTGCGTCCAAGACAAAAGCAGGACTCGTCGCTGAAGAGGATAGACCTTCATTCCAGCCCCCATTGCAGTCTTGCTGCGCACCATGATAGACTTTGAGAGCGGTGGCGTGTGGTCAATGTAACACCTGTAGCTGGATGTCTGTCTGGCTCGTAGCCCAATGTCATGTAATGACAAAGCCACCCTAGGCTTGGGACGTGTCGTACAATTTCACTTGCAGTACAGAATGGCCATTCGTCCAAACAGACAATCCGTCCGTGCAGTGATTCGCCTCTGCGCATCTCTTGCGGTCACTCCAATTGTTGTGGTCATCCCAACCTCCAGGACACAAAACGTTGTACAGTGCTGACATTTCGGCCTAGGCGCGAAGCGATCTGCCGAAGTGATAAACCAAAGTCTCAGTTCAAGGATTCCGTCCCTTAGTTTGCGACAAGTGGTGATAACGGGCATGACGACGAACAGGATGCATCACACAATCATTCCACACCACTTTTTGAGGTTTCATGTGGCTAAAAAAAACTTTGCTTATAATCTGGCTTTTATGCCCCTCCCACATGCCACAGTTTGGACAAGGTGCTTGAAAATGTGATCATTTGCAGATCTTCTTGACACCTGCTACTTCCTCGATTTGCATAACCCTACGGCTTGCCCTCTTGGTGTTGCAATTTCAATGTTGAGGAGTGTATTGTTTTATGCAGTTAGTTAAAGAGCTAGAGCTAAGATACATGTTAATCGAATTTGTTTCCTAATATGCTGTCTTAAACAGATCACAGCACCATTCATCTCAGATGCTGGTCGCCCATGTCCGCCACTAGAGGAAGCATACTGCATTGCTTATAGATTACATTGAGCTCAATGTGATCAGTACGCATTAGTGTTGCCAGAATTTTTATTTTACTAAGCAAGCTGGGTAAGGGGAACTGCATTAACGTCAGTTCTGACTAAGTGTATATTCACACAAAGCAGATACGTTGCAGACATTTTTGCGATTGTCCCATTCATAGTGAATGGGGGTTGTATAATTTAATGTGACTGCTGCTGAAACAACTCCATTTAGATGTATGGAATGGATTTTGTAGTCGTAGAAATAGGGCTGGACGAGTTTGCTAAGAAATAAAATCTAGATTTTTTTTTAAACACTTTGGGCGATTTTCGATTTGAATCTCGATTTTCTTATTTTTTTCCCGTTTATTTAACAGTAACACCAAGAGATAATTTAATAAATTATTTTCTTTATATAAATAACTTTTTAACATGTACTTAACTTCACAACTTTTAACCTCTGCAAAGGCTTTTTTTTTTAATCACAAATAAAATTGGAAAAATTTATATCTAAATCGATTATAACTTGTGTTCCCCAGCAGGGAACAGGTTAACAGAATCTATAATCAATTATGCACTGCATACACTAACATCCCTCTCTGCCAGTCACCACCTCAGCCGGTCTCCGACATTGCAGACAAGAGCAGTGTAAATTGCAGCATGGACAGGCAGATAGCGCCGAGCGGACACTTTCGGGAAAGATTACATTATAATGTCTGAAGTCTGAGCAGGACCCTGTGCAGTACCAGCCCCACAATGGGGTGTTAAATAAATTAAGTCTGGATTCACACGACCATGATTGGACAGTGAAAAACGGTCCATGTGTCCACCGGATTTCCTGGCCCGACCACGGTACATGTGAACGGGACTCCTGGAATCATAGTCATTTAGGCTACAATGGCCAATAAAAACTGATCAATTGTCAGTTTTTCAGGTCCATTTTGCCTCAGTGTGTCTCCAAATGGATTTCCTTTGTCAGGGTATTTTTTTTCCAAATCCCCTGAAAACACCACAGCACCAATGTAGATAGTGCCGCAATGTCCTTGTTAGGGATATCACGATACCAGAATTTGGACTTCGATACCGTGTAGTATTGCGATTTCGATACCAAAACGATACTTTACCAACAGTAATAAAAAAAATAAAAAAAAGAAGTTCTTCCATTTTCTGATGTGAGGCGCGTGGTGTGATGAATTTTGAATGTGCCTAACATTAATAGCAATTAACCTCATCATGTTTCTCAGTCATAATGGGTTAATGTGTAAGGTACATGATGGGGTTAATTACTATTAAGGTGAGGCACATGGGAGGTTAAATTCATCACACCTTGTGCCTTACATTTAATAAGTGAAAGAAGTTATTTTCTTTTTTTACAGCGTACACATCATAAATGATGCAAAAAGGTGAAGGTTATTACGGCCACGCCAATGCCCAATATGTGAATATTTTATGTATTGAGACTTATTTTAATGTTTATTGTAAAAAAGGTGTATGTGTATTTTTTGAAAATTTAATAAATATGTTTTTACTTTATTTTTAAACTTTAATGTACTGGCATATATCTATATTACAGTACATTAGTACACAGGCAGTTGTTAGGACATACCTAAGTATGCCCTAGCAGGAAAAATGGTAAGACAGACCTGGGGTCCTTCAATGGACCCTGGGTTGTTTGACCATATATGATATGTACCTCAATCGCGTCACAGGGATTCCGGTGACGCGATCCACGGGGCATCCCCGCTTCTCATTTTCCTCTTGAATGCGGTGGTGGCGGTCAGCTTTGATCGCAGCATTCAGGAGAATAGCGGCGGAGATGAGGTTTCTCTGATCTCTGCCGCTATAGAGCGGGGCTGCGGCTGTGTAATACAGCCCTTGCCTCGCTCCTGACAGTCAGCATGAGGTGATGCGGCCAGCGCTGCACTAATGGGGGTGTTTTGCAGTGCGCCCGCCATGTTCTGTCTTCAGTGACGCCGCTCATTAGTGCAGTGCTGGCCGCATCGCATCATCCTGATGGCGCGCACTTGTGAGGACTCAGGAGCGGGCAATAGCTGTATTACACAGCCGCAGCCCCACACTCATACATTCATGTGTTACAATGCGAAGCTGTGCGGCTGGACAGCTTAGTATCAAAATACATGAAATAACGGTATCGCACCGTTTGGGGGTGCACGGTATCGAAACAGTATCGAAGTTTCGATGCATTGTGCATCCCTAGTCCCTGTAGATAGTGACACAGTGCCACCCCATATAGTGCTACACACGCTTGCAGATAGGACCCCCCTTGCAGACAGCACGCCCAACCCCCTTGTAGATCATACCTTGTAGATTGCAGCACCACTCCCCCTCCCTTGTAGATCGCACTCCCACATGTAGATCAAAGCCCTGTAGCTGCTATTAGGAGCTGAATCCCCGTCCACAGGTTGCCAACGCTCTGACCGTTGAGTCAGCTCATAGTGGGAGCTAAAGTGGCGCGATCTACAAGGAGGGGGGGGGGTCAAAGGGTGGTGGTGCGAGTCGCAAGGGAGGATGGTGGTGCGAGCCGCAAGGGAGGATGGTGGTGCGAGCCGCAAGGGAGGAAGGTGGTGCGAGCCGCAAGGGAGGAAGGTGGTGCGAGCCGCAAGGGAGTATGGTGGTGCGAGCCGCAAGGGAGGAAGGTGGTGCGAGCCGCAAGGGAGGATGGTGGTGCGAGCCGCAAGGGAGGATGGTGGTGCGAGCCGCAAGGGAGGATGGTGGTGCGAGCCGCAAGGGAGGATGGTGGGGCGAGCCGCAAATGAGGATGGTGGTGCGAGCCGCAAGGGAGGAAGGTGGTGCGAGCCGCAAGGGAGGAAGGTGGTGCGAGCCGCAAGGGAGGATGGTGGTGCGAGCCGCAAGGGAGGATGGTGGTGCGAGCCGCAAGGGAGGATGGTGGTGCGAGCCGCAAGGGAGGATGGTGGCGCGAGCCGCAAGGGAGGATGGTGGCGCGAGCCGCAAATGAGGATGGTGGCGCGAGCCGCAAATGAGGATGGTGGCGCGAGCCGCAAGGGAGGATGGTGGTGCGAGCCTCAAGGGAGTATGGTGGTGCGAGCCGCAAGGGAGTATGGTGGTGCGAGCCGCAAGGGAGGATGGTGGTGCGAGCCGCAAGGGAGGATGGTGGTGCGAGCCGCAAGGGAGGATGGTGGTGCGAGCCGCAAGGGAGGATGGTGGTGCGAGCCGCAAGGGAGGATGGTGGTGCGAGCCGCAAGGGAGGATGGTGGTGCGAGCCGCAAGGGAGGATGGTGGTGCGAGCCGCAAGGGAGGATGGTGGTGCGAGCCGCAAGGGAGGATGGTGGTGCGAGCCGCAAGGGAGGGGGTAGTACCTCAAGTTGCTAAATGACGACACTGTGTGACGCAACGTGTCCTCTAGGGGATCACGCAATGTCATTACTCTTATACCAGCATGTAGTTGGACAGGAGCGTTGACACCCAGGTTGTACTGCTCTGACCACGGTTCACGTAGTGTCTCCCATTTTATACTGCGTGGATGTCTCCAGTAGGTACTATTTCTTTAATATATTGATTATATATAGTTCCCTTGATTGTGACAACAATGCCCTAGGTTACACTGGAGCAGCTTATCTTATGCAGTATCACTGCCACTTTTATCTTGCTATGAGAGAATTTTCTCATAAATCAATAGTGTAGATATAACGTCTATTGCTCTTCTCACCGCTAACTAGGTTATCTAGCTTGGCAATTGTAACTTTATTATATATGCAGGTCATTGCTAGGCAACGGCTGGGTAATCATTTTTCAAACCAATATGGCCGCCGGATCATTTTCGGCAGGTATCATGAACAATATGGAGATAGCCTAGGTCCCATATCTATCTTTATCAATATGGCCAACGGATAACTTCCAATATGAACAGCGCATGCGCTGACATGTCAGATTAAGCACAAAACTGATTTTTACTTAATGCTAATGGTATCCCTCACCTGTTGTGTTTGGGAATGCGCAATTAAGTCACTAGAACGCCGAAAATGGAGCAAAATGCACAATGGAATGGAATGTAAATCCACAAGACACCATGGTAAATTAACACATTTTTAACACAGGTCTATATTGTATTTGTTTATTGTACTGTATGCACTTTATGACTATATTAATACACTAGTATATTTCTATATTTGTTCTAAATAGAAGTTGGCTATTGTGGATTTTATATCCAGTTTTAAAATGTACCACAATCTAACATTACTGTATTTAAAAAAAAAATAAAAAAATTAATTGTATTAATTATATGTAATAGGGACCAAATCGCTTTGTCGTTATTTATACCACTGTTTTGTGCACATGTAAGGCCATTGGGGGAGGCAGGGACACAAGGCGCAGGTTGTCAGATGGGGCAGACCAGGCGGTGCATCTTTCTGCAGCAAGGAGCCACTAAAGAATCGATTCAATGACTCAGACGATTCTTTTTTTCAACAGAAACCTTGAGGGCGAATTAATCGAATTAATTTTACTAATCGCCCAGCCCTACGTAGAAATATCTGCAACAAATCTGTCTTGTGTGAACATACCCTAAAACCATTTTTTCTTTATTAATTATATCTCAAAAGAGGTAAACTTGGCCCAAAGGCTTCAGAATTTTAGTGAAGAAACAACAATTATTGACTTGTTGTAGAGACACATGGATAAAACTGATCCTCTAAGGTGCAATCTGTACTAGAAAAAGTTGCATTAAGAGTCGGATGTCTTACATAAAATGGACTTTATTGAACAGCAGGTACTGAACCTTGAGCAATGAAAACATGAAGATGATAATGAATCATATGCCTCATAACCGCTTCAATTTTCCACAGTATTTTAGTTTCTAAATTCTTCCTCAAGAAGTAACACGTGACACTAGGTTTTCCTTGTGTGATAGTGTAACGAATTCAAAGGGTTTTCCATTGACATGAATGGTAATGATACTTGTATAAACAATACATTTGGATGTTAGAACATGCTAATTATATAGAGATGAGTGTTATTACTTCGTTTTACATGAGCAGATTTCCTCCAATGTAGATTTCCTCCATTGAGCACTGATGGACAATAAAAGCCCCGACAAGACCACCTAAAACCCCTCAGCTTACGTAGTTAATGCATAAACATAAGTAAAAAGAATGTTGCAGCAAACCACTTGCATAAATGCAGCGTAGTTGCGTAGTGTCCAAAGAGGGGAGAAAGGGTCTTCCTCAGGGGTGTTTTTGTAATGAGGTACATTTTACTTTATAAAAGACAACTTATCAGTTTGTTCTTGTTAGAAGATGTGTGAATAATAAAGCACACTTACCCGTCTTCTCTCCCTAGCGGGCACCATGCAGGCACTGGAACCAGTGTCTCTCCATATGCAGTGTGCCGGGGCAGGCGCTAAGCACCGACGACGCGGCTCCCCTTGCATGCGCAGTGCAACAGAAAAGAGACACCAAAATGCAGCACCCGTCCGTATGCAGTGCGCACTGCACAGGGATGGGCGCTGCTTTTGTTGTCTGTTTTCTGTTGCACTGCGCGTGCGTGTGTGGCGTTCGCCCCGATGCATGCGCACTGCGTACGAACGAGTGTCTGCATGGTACCCACTGGGGAGAGAAGAGGGGTAAGTGCGCTTGATTATGCACACATCTTATAACAATTACAAACTGATACGTTGTCTTTATAAAGTAAAATGTACTTCATTACAAAAACACCCCTGAGGAAAGCCACATTGCGGCAATATGCATGGGCCATTCAGACCCCTTCTCCCCTCTTTGGACACTACGCAACTATGCTGCCGCAGATCGCCTTTCCAGGAAGTTCATTTTCCATACCAATCACTGACAGATGTAGTGCTCCCTCTCTATATGTATAAGAGGTGCAGATGCAGTGTGTTATGTCCAGGCTGCTGCTGCAAAAATAACACCTCAGATGCGGCAGATCTTCTTTTTGAAAAGTATAAGGGAACTCATATCAATTCATCAAGGATGGACAGGAACCTCGCCCTTACCCTTCAAGGTTCTGCAGTGCCACGTTGGAGTTCTGTGGTTTTCATAAATTCACTGTGCTTATAACTTACAGTAGGGCTATACCATATATAATAAAAAACTCCCCAACTTTCTAATATACTTTATAGTTTTATTCCCCACGGGTTTGCCGCCGATAACGCAGTACAAATCTGCTGACCGTTTGTTACAGAAGGTGTGTGAATGTGTGAGTGGTGGCCCTTCCCCCTCATCTACGTTGGTGCAGAATTTGTTCGCTGCATGTTGGATGCGAGTCTACTAGCCCCAGGAAGAAGCCATCACTGAAAACCTGAGTTGGGTCTTTTGGACGCATTTATAATAATATGAATGTGTTTTACTATTTGTGATCTTCCCCCTATAGACATATGAATTGAAGAAAGGTGGGACATTTCATCTTCCCTGAGAGCTTGTGGAAACATTGGAGGTTGGTTGAGGAATATCAGCCAAAGTGTAACTGGATCAGTTCCCTTATTCTCCTCTAAAAGTTGGCGGCGAGAGACTATACAATCTCTAAAATTTACCCGCTTGATGCAGAAAGATAATATTTTTTTTTATTGAAACACATTTGAGTACTTTGGGAATATTTAACCAATTAACAGTGTGCACAAAATGCTCAGCAAGAGAACCCGTTAAGGTGGTTTGTCCGGATGATCATTTTGGCCCAGTTTTCCATATTTTGTGTTCTGACTAAAGTAGGGTTGAACGATGCATCGATATACCGATACTAGTTAGATGTCGTGCACCCTCAAAAAGTTAAATACTGTGAATTAATGTATTTCGATACTAAGCTGTGCGGCTGTGTAATACAGCCATTGCCCTGCTCCTGACAAGTGTGCGCGCGGTCAGCGTGATGTGACGAAGCCGGCGCTGAATTCAGAAAACATGGCGGGTGCACTGCAAAAAAAACCCATGTTCTATCTTCAGTGCCGGCACCGCCGATCAATAGTGCAGCGCTGGTCACATCACCCCATGCTGAGCGCACGCGCACACTTGTTGTCAGAAGAGGGGCAATGGTTGCAGTACACAGACGCAGCCCCGCTCGAACGCCGGATATCAGAGAAACCTCTCATCTCCACTGCTATTCCTTTGAATACCGCAAGCAAAACTGACCGCAGTATTGAAGATAATGAGAAGGGGGATGCCCCTTTGATTGCGTCACAGGGAATCCCAGGGCCATCTGACTAGATTTCCTGTAAGGATATACCCAAGTATGCCCTAACAACTGTGTGTTATCAGTGCACAGGCTAATGTACTAGCCTATAGATATATGCCAGTACATTAAAGTTTAAAAAAAAAAACATTTATTTTTTTTTACAATAAAATAAAAGTCTCAATACATAAAACATACATACATTCGGTATGGTCGCGACTAATAACCTACACAACAAATTTGTACCGTCACTTATCATGTGTATGGTGTAAAAACGTCCTTCTTTCACTTATTAATGTGAGGCACGAGGTGTTATGAATTTAGTACCTCCATGTGCCTCACATTAATAGTAATTAACCCCATCATGTACCTCACACATTAACCCAACGTTGTCCAGTATGACTGAGAAACATGATGGGGTTAATTACTATGTGAGGCACATGGAGGTTCAAAATTCATCACACCACGTGCCTCACATAAGAAAATGGAAGAACTTTTTTTTTTTTTAATTGTTGGCAACGTATCGTTTTGATATCGAGAATCGCAATACTGCACAACATATCAGTATCGAAGTCCAAATTCTGGTATCGTGACAACCCTAGCAAAGATGTATTGTTTACTTAGGGCCTGTTCATACCAGCGCTGGGTTCCGTTGATGGGTTCCATCAGACCTTTCCGTCAGGGGAACCCATCAACGGAAAGGCAAACGGAAACCGTAGCTTTCCGTTAGCATTACCATTGATTTCAATGGTAATGCTTCCGTTGCTAATGGACTTCATTTGTCTCCGTTCCGTAAGGTTTCCGTTTTTTTGACGGAATCAATAGCACAGTCAACTTTACTATTGATTCCGTCAAAAAAGCGGAAGCCTTATGGAACGGAGACATACGGAAACCATTAGCAATGGTAATGCTAACGGAAAGCTATGGCTTCCGTTTGCCGTTCCGTTGATGGGTTCCTCCGACGGCAAGGTCTGACGGAACTCATCAATGGAATATAACGCTGATGTGAACACTCTACTGTTCAGCTGTTTTCCCTATTGAAATGAACTTTCTTATTAACCCCTTAATGACCGGGCATGTTTGTACCTTAATGACCAAGCCAGATTTGTCAAATCTGGTATGTCTGACTTTATCAGAGAATAACTCTGTGAAAGTTTTGAATATCCAAGTAATTCTGACATTGTTTTTTCGTCACATGTTGTACTTTATTTTAGTGGTAAAAGTAGACTGATACAATATGCGGAAATTAATAAAAAAATAGAAAAATGGAAGAAATTTTGTAAAAATTACCATTTTCCCCTATTTTTAACTGCAATATGTCACATATGTACACACATACTGTACAATTTTTTTAATTAAATATATATTTCCATCTCTTTACTCCATTTTGGCAGCACTTTTGAAAAAATAAAATAAATTTTCAGCAATTTAGAGGACTTACAAATTAAATAATAATTTTTATAAATTTTGAAGTACATTTTGTTTTCCTGCACCAAGCCAGGTTTTCAGAGGCTCATAGGTGTCAGAATGGTGGAAACCCCCACAAATGACCCCATTTAGAAAACTAGACCCCTTAAGGTATTTACCTAAGGGTATAGTAAGTATTTTAACGCCACAGTTTTTTGCTAAATTTAATACATAGCAGGTGAAAAAAAAAAATATTTCACTTTTTTTCATAAAAGTATCAGTTTGAAGACCAATTTCTTTGTAAAGCGACCATGAGAATGAAGAAACACACCACAAAATCTATCACCCTGTTTCTCCTGTTTTCAAAAATACCAACATTGTGGCCCTAATGCGCTGCCTGGACACACGGCAGGACCCAAAAGGAAGGGAGCACCCGGAGGCTTTCAGGACTCATATTTTGCTTGAAAATGTTTTAGGCCCCACTGTACATTTGGAGAGGTTTTGAGCTGCGAGAACGATAGAAACTCCCCATAAACTACCCCATTTAGAAAACTAGACCCCATAAGGTATTTATTTAGGGGTATAGTAATTATTTTGACCCCACAGTTCTTTGCTAAATTTAATGCATATCAGGTGAAAAAAATAATAATTTCACTTTTTTCATAAAAGTATTTGTTTGAAGACCGATTTCTTTGTAAAGCGACCATGAAAATGAAGAAACACACCCCAAAATCTATCACCCTCTTTCTCCTGTTTTCAAAAATACCCACATTGTGGCCCTAATGCGTTGTTTGGACACACGGCAGGGCCCCAAAGGAAGGGAACACCCGGAGGCTTTCAGGACTCATATTTTGCTTGAAAATGTTTTAGGCCCCAATGTACATTTGGAGAGGCTTTGAGCTGCCAGAATGATAGAAACTCCCCATAAACTACCCCATTTCGAAAACTAGACCCCTTAAGGTATTTATCTAGGGGTATAGTTAGCATTTTGACCACACAGGTTTTTCGCTAAATATATTGAAATTAGTCTGTAAGGATTAAAATCTACTTTTTTTCTGAAACATAGAAATTTTTATTATTTACAAGGAATAACGAAGAAAATGCACCCCAACATTTGTAAAGCAATGTCTCCCGATTACGACAATACCCCATATGTGGTAATAAACTGCTGTTTGGACACACAGCAGGGCTCAGAAGGGAAGGAGCGCCATTTTGATTTATGATTTTGCTGGAATGGTTTTCGGTGCCATGTCGCATTTGCAATGCACTGGAGGGACCAAAACAGTGGAAACCCACCAAAAGTGACCCCATTTTGGAAAAACCTTCAAGGAATTTTTCTAGGGGTATAGTGAGCATTTAGACCCCACGGGTCTTTTGCAGAGTTTATTAGAATTAGGGCGCGAAAATTAATATCAACATTTTTTCCACTAAAATGTTGCATTTTCTCATTTTCACAAGGGATAAAGGAGGAAAAAAACAACCATTTTTTATAAAGCAATTTCTCCCGAGTACGGAAATACCCAACATGGGGTCATACGTTTTTTCATTAGAAATGAATTAACCCTTTCAGGACTGATCCATTTTTTGCTTTCATATTTTAGATTTTCACTCCCCGCTTTCCAAGAGCCATAACTTTTTTATTTTTCCATCAATAGAGCGGTGTGAAGGCTTATTTGTTGCGGGACAATCTGTAGTTTTCATTGGTACCATTTTGGGGTACATGCGATTTTTTTTGATCACTTTTTATTCAATTTTTTTTATGCAATCCTGAGCAAAAAACAGGAATTCTGACACAGTTTTTTAGGTTTTCTTTTTGCGGCGCTCACCGTACGCTATAAATGACATTTTTACTTTATTCTGCGGGTTGGTACGATTACGGCGATACCATATGTATATAGGTTTGGTCCTTTTTTTTAGCGTTTGCGCAATAAAATGACTTATTTATAAAAAAAAAAAATTCTGTGTCACCATATTCTGAGAGCCGTAATTTTTTAATTTTTTAGTCAAAAAAGCTGTGTAAGGGCTTGTTTTTTGCGGGACGGATAGAAGTTTTTATTGGTACTATTTTCGGGTACATGCGACTTTTTGATCACTTTTTATTCTTTATTTAGGGAGCGGTGGTGACCCAAAAAATTGCCATTCTGTCGTAGTTTTTTATTGGTTTTTTTTGGGGTGTTCATCGTGCGGGAAAAATAACATTATAGTTTTATAGTTGGGTTCGTTACGAACGCGGTGATACCAAATATGTGTACTTTTTTAACGTGTTCATTTTTTTTCTATAATAAAAGTCTTATTATAGGAAAAAAGCATTTAGTGTTTATAGAACTTATAACTTTTATTTTTACACTTTTTTTAAAACATTTTTATTACTTTTTTTTAACTTTTTTAACTTGTCCCACTAGGGGACACTTAGTCTTGCAGCTTTGATCGCTGCTAGAGTACATTACACTACACACGTAGTGTAATGTACTCTAACTGTCATTGTGACGTGACTGTCACACTGACAGGAAGCAGAGGAGGAACGGCCGGAGGCTGTTCCTCCGAGGCTTCCGTGCATGGCAACCCGGAGGTCATTATCTGACCTCCGATTGCCGTGACAAGCATCGGTAGCCCCCACGATCACTTCGTGGGGGCTGCTGATGTGCTTCAAACCACTTAAATGCGGCGACGGCAATCCGTCGCCGCACTTAAGGGGTTAACTGCCGAAATCAGCGGCGATGGTCCGCTGTCCGGCGAGGCTGATGTCTCAGCTGTCTAGGACAGCTGTCAGCGCGGGTCTGTCACTCTGTGTTTACACAGAGTGACAGTTTGAAATGCGGACGAAAATGAACGTCATGGTGCGGGAACTAGCAGCCGACCATGACGTTCATTTTCGTCCTTGGTCGTTAAGGGGTTAAAGTGGTACGTGTATTCAGGAAGGAATGCTCTAAAACGTTGTATCTTTTTTTACATTTTGGTTGCTTTGTGCAGAGAATGCCAGAAATACTTTTACGTCTATAATTTGAGGACGTGTCCAAAGTGATGTATCCAGCATGTAGGAAGTAGTAAAAGGGCTAAACTAAAATATTGTGAAAGCAATAAAAGATTTCTACAATTTCAGCATTTTGTATACTTAGAATTAAAAGAATATTAGTGGTCAGTTCCAGAAACATTACAGAATTAGGGACCAGAAACAAAATGACATAAGTGTGTCAAACTGTATTTTCCATCATAGAGACACCGACTGAATATCTATAAAAATAAAAACCACAATACCTTATGCTGGAGGGGTTAAAATCTGTATACTGATATTTAGGGCTTTTCAGACTAGATACTTGCATTACATTGGTTAACAGGCCCACCCACAATCAGGTACATTTTCAGTCTTTTAAGCCTTTAATGACCAGCCTATTAACCCTTTAATGACCAGCCTATTTTAAACCTTAATGACCAAGCTATTTTTTACGTCTTACCATCGCTGCATTCCAAGAGCTATAAAGTTTTTTATTTTTGCATCGACATACACTACCGTTCAATAGTTTAGGGTCACTTAAAAATGTCCTTACTTTTGAAAGAAAAGCACAGTTTTTTTCAATGAAGAGAACATTAAGTTAATCAGAAATACACTCTATACATTGTTAATGTGCTAAATGACTATTCTAGCTGCAAACGTCTGGTTTTTAATGCAATATCGACATAGGTGTATAGAGGCCCATTTCCAGCAACTATCACTCCAGTGTTCTAATGGTACATTGTGTTTGCTAACTGTGTTAGAAGGCTAATGGATGATTAGAAAACACTTGAAAACCCTTGTGCAATTATGTTAGCACCGCTGTAAACAGTTTTGCTGTTTAGAGGAGCTATAAAACTGACCTTCCTTTGAGCTAGTTGAGAATCTGGAGCATTACATTTGTGGGTTCGATTAAACTCTCAAAATGGCTAGAAAAAGAGAGCTTTCATGTGAAACTCGACAGTCTATTCTTGTTCTTAGAAATTAAGGCTATTCAATTGCCAAGAAACTGAAGATTTCCTACAACGGTGTGTACTACTCCCTTCAGAGGACAGCACAAACAGGTTCTAACCAGAGTAGAAAGAGAAGTGGGAGGCCCCGCTGCACAACTGAGCAACAAGACAAGTACATTAGAGTCTCTAGTTTGAGAAATAGACGCCTCACAGGTCCTCAACTGGCAGCTTAATTAAATAGTACCCGCAAAACGCCAGTGTCAACGTCTACAGTGAAGAGGCGACTCCGGGATGCTGGCCTTCAGGGCAGAGTGGCAAAGAAAAAGCCATATCTGAGACTGGCTAATAAAAGGAAAAGATTAATATGGGCAAAAGCACGCAGACATTGGACAGAGGAAGATTGGAAAAAAGTGTTATGGACAGACGAATCGAAGTTTGAGGTGTTTGGATCACACAGAAGAACATTTATGAGACGCAGAACAACTGAGCATGGGGTGAAATTTCTCCCGATTACCTCAGCAAATTAACAGCTAGAATGCCAAAGGTCTGCAATCCTGTAATTGCTGCAAATGGAGCATTCTTTGGCGAAAGCAAAAGATTGAAGGAGAAAATTATTATTTCAAATAAAGATCATTATTTCTAACCTTGTCAATGTCTTGACTATATTTTCTAGTCATTTTGCAACTCATTTGATAAATATAAGTGTGAGTTTTCATGGAAAACACAAAATTGTCTGCGTGACCCCAAACTTTTGAACGGTAGTGTAGCTGTATAAGGTCTTGTTTTTTGCGGGACAAGTTGTATTTTTTAATAACAGCATTTAGGGGTACATATTTATTGAATAACTTTTATAAACTTTTTTTTTTGACCCAGAAATGTTGCCACTATTTTTTGCGTCCTAAATCTACGCCGTTTACCGTTTGCTATAAATAACACAATAACTTTATTCAGCGATTGCAACAATACCAAATTTATATAGATTTTGTTTGTTTTACTACTTTTACACAGTAAAATTATCAAGATTTTTTGTTGTTGTGTCTCCATATTTGAAGAGCCATAACTTTTTTATTTTTCCACCGATGCAGTTGTATGAGGGCTTTTTTTTTTTTTGTAGTTTTTAATGGTACCATTTTGAAGCAGATGCGACTTTTTATCACTTTTTGAAATAATTAACTGTTAAATAATGTACTAACTTTATAGTCGGTGTCGTTACGGACGCGGCGATACCAAATATGTGTAACCTTTTTACTTTATGTTAGTTTTTTAACCCCTTCCCGCTCCTGGACGTACTATTAGGTCATGGTAACTATAGCGTTCGCGCTCCATGACCTAATAGTACGTCTCGGGAGTAACGGCCGTTTCGGCCGTCCTCCCGATACATACAGGAGAAGTGACAGCTGCTGTCTCGTACAGCAGCTGTCACAGCTCCTACAGCGGGGACCGATCGCTGTGTCCCCTCTGATTAACCCCTTAAAAGTCGCGTTCAATAGAGTTCGCGGCTTTTTAGGGGTTAAGCTACAATCACCTGCCTGGTACACAATAGCAACCAGCGATGGTGACTATGGCAACCGGACACCAAGCAATGGCGTCCGGCTATGCCATCGACGGAAGCCTAGTGAGTCCTGACAAAGTCAGGACCCACTATGCTTGCTGTCAGTGAGTAGCTGACAGTTCTAATACACTGCACTACGCATGTAGTGCAGTGTATTAGAATTGCGATCAGGGCCTCCTGCCCTCAAGTCCCCGAGTGGGACAAAGTAAAAAAAAAAAGATGTGTAAAAATAAGAAAATAAAAGTTTGAAAAGTAAAATCCCCCTTTTTACCTTATCACTCATTTATTATTAATAAAAATATATAAACAAACAAATAAACTATACATAATTGGTATCGCCGCGTCCGTAACGGCCTGAACTACAAAATTATTTCGTTATTTATCCCGCACGGTGAACGCCCTAAAATAAAATAATAATAAACCGTACCACAATCACAATTTTTTGGTCACTTCACCTCCCAAAAAATGGAATAAAAAGAGATCAAAAAGTCGCATGTACCTAAAAATGGTTCTGATCGAAACTACAGTTCGTTACGCAAAAAATAAGTCCTCGCACGGCTTTATTGATGGAAAAATAAGAACGTTCTGGCTCTTAGAATAAGGTAACACAAAAAGTGAATGATTTTTTACAAAAAGTATTTTATTGTGCAAACACCATAAGACATAAAAAAAAACTATAAACATCTGGTATCGCCGTAATCGTATCGCCCCGCAGAATAAAGTGAATATGTCATTTATAGCGCACGGTGAACGCTGTAAAAAAAAAAATAGAATAAAAAAACAATAGTAGAGTTGCTGTTTTTTAGTAACTACACCACCTAAAAATAGAATAAAAACTGATCCAATGGCCGCATGCACCCCAAGAAAACTACAATGGATTCCTCAAGGGGTCTAGTTTCCAAAATGGGGTCACTTTTGGGGGGTTTCCACTGTTTTGGCACCACAAGACCTCTTCAAACCGGACATGGTGCCTAATAAAAAGGAGGGCTCAAAATCCTCTAGGTGCTCCTTTGCTTCTGAGGCCGGTGTTTCAGTCCATTACCGCACTAGGGCCACATGTGGGATATTTCTCTAAACTGCAGAATCTGGGCAATAAATATTGAGTTGCGTTTCTCTGATAAAACTTTTTGTGTTATAAAAAAAAAAATGGTATAAAGAGGATTTTCTGACAAAAAAAAAATATGTAAATTTCACCTCTACTTTGCTAAATTTCTGTGAAACACCTAAAGAGTTCATAAACTTTCTAAATGCTGTTGTGAATACTTTGAGGGGTCTAGTTTCTAAAATGGGATGTTTGATAGGGGTTTCTAATATATAGGCCCCTCAAAGCAACTTCAGAACTGAACTGGAACCTAAAAAAATAAATAAATGAGGCAATACTTCGCTTCTTACATTATACTGATAATGAGCAGTGCCCACACCGAGATGACCCCAGTTTTGACCGTTTGTATAAACTGAGACCCCTATTAGACCGTTTCAGTGCCCGGTTTTCCCAAGCATACACCCCCGAGAAGTGTATTTCTATTGATGAGTCCTTGGTACATTTTAACGGGAGGGTTTAATTCCGCGAGTACCTGCCGGGTAAGAGGGCAAGGTATGGCGTGAAGATGTATAAGCTGTGCGAGAGTGCATCATGGTATACCTACAGATTTAGGATATATGAAGGGAAGGACAGCAGTATTCAGCCCCCAGAATGCCCCCCCCCCCTTACTGGGAGTTAATGCAAAAATTGTGTGGGATTTGGTGCACCCACTGCTGGACCAGGGTTACCACCTCTACCTGGATAATTTTTATACCAGCATCCCACTCTTCAACTGCCTCGCTTCCAGAAGTCCTGCGGCATGCGGCACTGCTAGAAGAAATATGAGAGGCCTCCCTAAGACTCTGCTGGGCAGACAAGAAGGGGTGAGAGCAGGGCACAATCTAGCAGCAACATATTGTGTGTCAAGTACAAGGACAAGAGAGATTTCCTTGTATTGACAACAATACACGCCCACACCAGTACCCATGTACCTGTACGAGGTACCAGTACAGAGACCCCCAAACCAGACTGCATCCTGGACTACAATAGGTACATGGGAGGGGTGGACTTGTCAGATCAAGACCTGAAGCCCTACAGCGCCATGCGGTGTGGTTTAAGAAGCTGGTCGGGCACATCATACAGATGGGCATTGTACAACGCGTACGTGCTACATCGATGTGCAGGCCAGACGGGAACTTTCCTGGAATTTCAAGAGGTGATTATCAAGTACCTAATCTTTAGGGACCAAGAAGGGGGGGCACCCAGTACTTCTGGAAGCGAGGCCACACGCATCGTACCAGGGCAACACTTTCCAGGAGAAGTTCCCCAAACTGGCAAGAAGGGAAAATGTAAAAAGAGGTGCAAAGTCTGCTATAAGAGGGGGATAAGGGAGGACACAATATATCAATGTGACACGTGTCCCGAAAAACCAGAGCTCTGTATGAAAGAGTGTTTTAAAATTTATCATACATCCCTTGATTTATAATTTACCCCAATTTTACTTACCCTGATGCACTCCGCACAGCTTATCCCCCCTCGTCTTTCCACTCTGGGCCCTGCTGTGTGCCCAGGCAGCTGATAACAGCCACATGTAGGGTATTGCCGTACCCAGGAGAACCCACATTCCAGTTTATGGGGTGTATGTCTCCGGTCAAAATGCTCACTACACCTCTAGATGAATGCCTTAAGGGTGTAGTTTTTAAAACGGGGTCACTTCTTGCGGGTTTCAACTGTACTGGTACCTCAGGGGCTTCTGCATACATGACTTCGCACCAGAAAATCCCCAGTAGGCCAAATGGTGGTCCTTTCCTTCTGAGGCTTCCCATGGGCCCAAACGGCAGTTTATCACCACAAATGGGGTATCGCCGCACTCAGGACAAATTGGGCAACAAAATGGAGTATTTTATTTCTTGTGAAAATAAGAATTTGAGCTAAAACTACATATTATTGGAAAAAATATATATTTTTTTTAATTCCCAGCCCAATTCAAATAAGTTCTGTGAAGAAACTATGAGGTCTAAATGGTCACATTATCCATAAATGAATTCCTTGAGGGGTTGTAGTTTCCAAAATGGGGTCACTTATGGTGGGTTTCCATTGCTTTGATACCTCTGGGGCTCTGCAAATGCGACATGGCACCCGAAAACCAATCCAGCTAATCTGGACTCCAACAAACACATAGCGCTCCTTTCCTTCTGAGCCCTCCCATGGGCCCAAACGGCAGTTTATCACCACAAATGGGGTATTGCCGCACTAAGGACAAATTGGGCAACAAAATGGGGTATTTTGTTCCCTGTGAAAATAAGAAATTTTGATCACAAATGACATCTTATTGGAAAAAATTACTTTTTTTTAATTTTACAGCCCAATTCAAATCGGTGCTGTGAAAAAACTGTGGGGTCAAAATGGTAACAACAACCATAAATGAATTCCTTGAGGGGTGTAGTTTCCAAAATGGGGTCACTATTGGGGGATTCTTACTGTTTTGGCACCTGAACACCTCTTCAAAGCTGGCATGCTGCCTAAAATATATTCTAATAAAAAAAGAGGCCTCAAAATGCACTAGGTGCTTCCTTGCTTCTAGGGCTTGTACATTTCTAAAAATTGCAGAATCTGGACAATACATATTTAGTAGTGTTTCTCTGGTAAAACCTTCTGTGTTACAGAAAAAAAAATTTCAATTCAGCAAGAAAAATGAAATTTGCAAATTTCACCTCCACTTTGCTTTAATTCCTGTGAAATGCCTGAAGGGTTAAAAAACTTTCTAAATGCTGTTTTGAATACTTTGAGGGGTCTAGTTTTTAAAATGGGGTGTTTTATCAGGATTTCTAATACATAAGCCCCTCAAAGCCACTGCAGAACTGAACAGGTACCTTAAAAATCTGTTCACATTAACCCATTATGACTGAGAAACATGATGGGGTTAATTACTATTAATGTGAGAGGCACGTGGAGGTTAAATTCATCATCACACCACGCGCCTCATATCAGAAAATCTGTTGGTGCGGTTTTTCAGGTGGAACTCCATGCGGGCTCCAGGACAGATATGCTGTGTACTTTTACGCTGCGTATCCACCTTGTGTGAAAATGGCCTTACTGTGGACAAAGGTTGCATGGAGAATGGTTATCTAGTTTCCCCCCTTGTGCGCAAAGTCTGTTCAGTAGGTATAGTCATGTTGTCTGAGGCGAATGGCAAAAAGAAGCATTAAACTGCAAACAGATCTGGCATCCACATAGTCATGTTTTAAAGGAAATTTTTAGGCTCTGTTCATAACATTTTAGGTGGCTTTTCAGAATAAGCTGCAATGTGTGTGGGTACATGAGGAATAACACTATTTCTGGCCATTGTATTATGCATTTTTTTTTAGAAGTATTCCCCTCTGCAGGCTCGCTCTCTAATTCTAACATTTCTCAGAGCTAGTGGGTGGAGCCTAACTGCTATCATGTCTTCTATACACTGCACACAGAGAAGAGGAGAATCCTGCTCTCCTATCCCTATCACACATATAGACGCAGAATGGAGGACATTATACAGAAATAATGAGCAGTGTAGCTGTGAACCAAGCACTGGAGTGAGATAGAACACTTACTGGAAGCAGCATCTGTGTCTGTTTCTCTGCATCTCTCTTACTTTGCTCCTGCTCCATTCTCCCCCTTTCCTCTCCATAGACTTCTATGGGCAGCTATAACCTGATCCTTCAGTGAGCGGATAGTCGGTCTTATTTTGAGGAGTGTGATTTAGTCGTAATTTCAGAGTGATTGAACAGTTAACAGGGGGAGTGGAGCCTGATAAGTGGAAAAGAGGCCATTTTTTTTAATTTATAATACAAAGTGTCTTATAGTCACTTGTCCACAGGATAGGTCATTAGTATATGATCGGTGGGGGTCCGACATCCAGACCCCTCACCGATCAGCTGCTCTGGCTGCCGGATGTTATGCAGTGTATGTAGAGTTCAGAGCTGGAAGCAGATGGCTCTGTACACTGCATTGCGGCTGTGCTGCAGAACTTAAAGAGGCTCTGTCACCAGATTTTGCAACCCCTATCTGCTATTGCAGCAGACAGGCGCTGCAATGTAGATATGAGTAACGTTTTTATTTTTAAAAAAACGAGCATTTTTGGCCAAGTTATGACCATTTTTGTATTTATGCAAATGAGGCTTGCAAAAGTCCAAGTGGGCGTGTCTAAAGTAAAAGTCCAACTGGGCGTGTATTATGTGCGTACATCGGGGCGTTTTTACTACTTTTACTAGCTGGGCGTTCTGACGAGAAGTATCATCCACTTCTCTTCAGAACGCCCAGCTTCTGGCAGTGCACAGACACACAGCGTGTTCTCGAGAGATCACGCTGTGACATCACTCACTTCCTGCCCCAGGTCCTGCATCGTGTCGGCCACATCGGCACCAGAGGCTACAGTTGATTCTGCAGCAGCATCAGTGTTTGCAGGTAAGTAGCTACATCGACTTACCTGCAAACGCCGATGCTGCTGCAGAATCAACTGTAGCCTCTGGTGCCGATGTGTCCTCGCTCGTCCGACACGATGCAGGACCTGTGAGTGACGACACAGCGTGATCTCTCGAGAACACGCTGTGTGTCTGCACTGCCAGAAGCTGGGCGTTCTGAAGAGAAGTGGATGATACTTCTCTTCAGAACGCCCAGCTAGTAAAAGTAGTAAAAACGCCCCGATGTACGCACATAATACACGCCCAGTTGGACTTTTACTTTAAACACGCCCACTTGGACTTTTGCAAGCCTCATTTGCATGAATACAAAAATGGTCATAACTTGGCCAAAAATGCTCGTTTTTTTAAAATAAAAACGTTACTGTAATCTACATTGCAGCGCCTATCTGCTGCAATAGCAGATAGGGGTTGCAAAATCTGGTGACAGAGCCTCTTTAAACTTTGCTCCTATTCACTTGAATAGTGCTGCAGCTCAGCCACTATTCTGGACCGGAAGCAATCGGATTCCGGCATGGACATCTGGTGCCTGGAGGCAGCCAGAGCAGCTGATCAGTGTGGGGTCCGGGTTCCTGTGGATAGGTCATCAGTTGTCCGTACCCGGGCCACCCCTTTAAACGCGATACAAGTAATTTCTGAACAAAGCAGACAAAAAAGTACAACCTTTTCATTTTTTACTTCAAGCTGCAAGCACATAGATTAGTTGTACCCATCTGCTATTACAAACCACAAGCCTAACATGGTAATCTAAAATAGAACTGACCTCTCTAATTAGCTGTACAGTAGATGGCCACGCACATGGATGACATATGGGTTTTATATATCAGGAATTAAAGATCTCATTCTAAATTATAGAAACACCATCACCTTTAGTGTTCACCCATTACAAAGTAGAAGAGATATTTTAAAAGCACAACATATATATTTAAATGAACACTCAAGTAAACACAGTAGAGACATTTGAAAGTACAACAATTAAAAGGTAGGGAAAGTCATCCTCTTATTTAAAAAAGAAAGGGCCCGCTATCTCCTCCGATCCTGGTCGCCGCAATGTCACGTGACCGCAACGTGTTTGTTGTGCGGACCGAAGTCACTTTCAGTATGCATTTCTTTGAAACGCTCTTACAAATGTCACATTTTGGTCACGTGACAATAGCGGCCAGGATCAGAGAAGATAGTTCGGAAACAAAGTGCCAGGTAAGAGGATCACCTTTCCTACCTTTTACTGGGTGTACTTTCCAACATGGCGCCAAGATAAAATAACGATTCTCTGCAATTTTTAAGAAAATGCAATGATATTAAAATTGAATTCATATTGTACTCCTTACCACGTAAACCAACGTCTAAATTCACACGACAGTATAAAAATGGCCGTTAAAAACGGATCAACTGTCAGTTTATCACGGCCATTTTGCATCAGTGTGTCCAAATTCTCATAGTTTTCCCCGGCCATCTGACCATTTTTAAACAGCCATTTACCTGTCGTTTTTCATGGCCGTTAAAAAACATGGATGAAGTTCATTAGTCAGGGTTTATTTTTTGTCCTAGCCCACTGAAAACTCCAGTGCCCATGTATCCAAAGAGAAATATATGGGCAGCACAGTAGAACAAAAAACCTCCAGGGTATCCAGGTGCAAGTCTCTAGGGATCCGACTTGTAAATCCCCAATAGTAAACAAACAGAGAAAGAGGCAGCACTCCACAGGTCAACAAATAGAATAAGTTTATTCACCCATCAGTGAAAAAGGTGCAACGTTTCAGCTGCTCTATGCAGCCTTTGTCCAGTGCCCATGTAGATAGTGCCGCAATGCCCCTGTAGATAGCTCCACAGTGCCCACTGTAGGTAGTGCCCACAAAGTGCAAGTGACCACATGTAGACAGTGCCACAGTGCCCAGATAGTGCCCACACAGATAGTGCCACACTGCCCGTGTGTATATAGTGCCACACAGTGCCATTGTAGATAGAGCCAGTGTCCTCGGTACGTAGTGCACATGTAGTGCCCGTGTAGTTAGCGCCACATCCCCGTCTGATGATTCCACCACATTCTCCCCCTGTAGATAGCGCCACAACGCCCTCTCTTGATAGTGCCATTGGGACTCCCCAGCCGGAGCGTTGCCAAAACTCTGGCAGGAAATTTCGGCATCTCAAAGTCCCTAACGTCACTGTCCATTTATGGACAATGACGTCAGGGGTCCATATGTGGACAATCCCGTTAAGGGCTTTCTCAAGACAGAAGTCCCGAGTCAGAGAGCTTGCAATGCTCCGGCCGGGTACTCCATAGTTGAAAGTAGGGATGTCACAATACCAGAATTTGGACTTCGATACCGATACTTCGTTTAGTATTGAGATTGATACCAATTCGATACTTTGCCAACAGTAATAATAAAAAAAAGTTCTTCCATTTTCTGATGAGGCGCGTGGTGTGATGATGAATTTAACCTCCACGTGCCTCTCACATTAATAGTAATTAACCCCATCATGTTTCTCAGTCATAATGGGTTAATGTGTGAGGTACATGATTGGGTTAATTACTATTAATGTGAGGCACAGAGGTTAAATTCATCACACCTTGTGCCCCACAATAAGTGATAGAAAGCAGTTTTTATTTTATTTATTTACAGCGTACACATCATAAATGATGCAAAAAAAAATTGTTGTGCAGGTTATTACGGCCGCGCCAATACTGAATGTGTATATTTTATGTATTGAGACTTATTTTAATGTTTATTGTAAAAGGGGTGTGTGTATTTTTTTTAAAAATTTAACATTACTTACTATGTTTATACTTTATTTTTTAAACTTTAACCCGTTAGTGACCGGCCCATCGTGTTTTTACGACGGTCACTAACGGGCCTTATTCCGATGCCATAGACTTTTTACGTCGCGGCATCGGAATAAGTAAACAGAGCAGGGAGCTGTCAAATCTCCCTGCTCTCAACTGCCAGAGGCAGCTGAGGGCTGGGAGCGTCCCTGCTCTCAGCTGCCAGAGGCAGCTGAGGGCTGGGAGCATCCCTGCTCTCAGCTGCCAGAGGCAGCTGAGGGCTGGGAGCGTCCCTGCTCTGCCGGGTGAGATCGATATTAGTATCGATCTCACCCGTTTAACCCCTCAGATGCGGTGCACAATAGTGTGAACCGCATCTGAGTGGTTTTGGAGAGAGGGAAGAGATCCCTGTAAAGGATCTGCCAGGCACTGCGTCTGTGGATACTCCCAGGATTAATCAGTCGACACCTGAGGCCAGACCTCTTAGACTGACACCGGCTCCCACCAATCAGGGTGGCAGGCTCAGGAGTGGGAGAGTCTATCGCGGCCTGGTCAGTCGGAGTTAGCTCCGTCCACTGTCCATTTATACCTGCCGTTTTCTCTTCCTCATTGCTTGTGATTCTTCTTGGATTCCTGGCCCCACTGCGGCCTTGCTCCAGCCTGCTTCTGCCGTGCTTCTGCCTTGCTTCAGTTCCCGCTTATCCTGCTTCGCTCTGCCCCTGGCTTGCTTCCTGCTCTGCGTTTGTATACTCCACTAAATCCTGATCCTGACTGGCTCGTTCACCACTCCGTTTCCTCACGGTGTTCTGTGGGCTACTGCCCCTTCCCTTGCTTGTTCCCTGTTTGTATCCCCTTGCACTTAGTCAGCGTAGGGACCACCGCCAAGTTGTACCCCGTCGCCTAGGGCGGGTCGTTGCAAGTAGGCAGGGACAGGGCGGTGGGTAGATTAGGGCTCACTTGTTCCCTTCACCTCCTTCCTGCCATAACATAATCACAAGCCCATACCTAGTCTACCATTTCTCCTACGCTGACGCTATCATGGACCCCCTTGAGACCCTGACCCAGCAGATGCAGGGCCTCTCCCTACAGGTCCAGGCCCTGGCTCAGAGGGTCAACCAGTCTGACGCTGCCATAGTAGTACCCCTCACCTCACCTCTAGAACCCGACCTCAAGTTACCTGACCGGTTCTCAGGGGACCGTAAGACTTTTCTCTCCTTCCGGGAGAGTTGCAGACTTTACTTCCGTCTAAAACCTCACGCCTCAGGTTCCGAGAACCAGCGGGTGGGTATCATTATATCCCGACTCCAGGAAGGGCCCCAAGAGTGGGCCTTCTCCTTGGCTCCTGACGCCCCTGAACTTTCCTCCGTTGATCGTTTTTTCTCTGCCCTCGGACTCATTTACGACGAGACTGACAGGACTGCCTTAGCCGAGAGTCAGCGGGTGACCTTACGTCAGGGTAGGAGACCTGTTGAGTAATACTGTTCTGATTTTAGAAAGTGGTGCGTAGCTTCTCGGTGGAACGACCCGGCCCTAAGGTGCCAGTTTAGGTTAGGATTATCTGACGCCCTGAAGGATCTGCTTGTTAGCTACCCCTCTTCTGACTCCCTAGACCAGGTTATGGCCCTAGCAGTACGACTTGACCGACGTCTCAGGGAACGTCAGCTTGAACGTTTCAATGTTTTCCCCTCTGACTTCCCTGCGATTCCCCCCGAGGTCCCGTCTCCTCGCTCTTCCACGGAAGACTCGGAGGTACCTATGCAACTCGGGGCCTCCATGTCCCCTCGACAACGTAGAGAGTTCCGCAGGAAGAATGGTCTCTGCTTCTATTGTGGGGATGACAAGCATCTACTGAACACCTGTCCCAGGCGCAATAATAAGCAGCCGGAAAACTTCCGCGCCTAAGTGATCATTGGGGAGGTCACTTGGGCGCACAGGTATTTCCCGTTAATATGAAACACAATAAAATTTTGCTTCCCTTTCAGGTCTCGTTTGCTGGCCGGTCTGCCACTGGCAGTGCCTTCGTGGATTCTGGCTCATCTGCTAATATCATGTCTGTGGAATTTGCTATGTCTCTAAAAATGCCTTTTATTGATTTGCCTTATCCTGTCCCGGTAGTGGGTATCGACTCCACTCCTCTTGCTAATGGTTATTTTACTCAGCATACTCCTGATTTTGAACTCCTTGTTGGCTCCATGCATTTGGAGCAGTGCTCTGTACTGGTGATGCAGGGATTATCGTCTAATCTGGTATTAGGTCTTCCCTGGTTGCAGCTGCATAATCCCACGTTTGATTGGAATACTGGGGATCTCACCAAATGGGGTAGTGAATGCCTGACGTCATGTCTTTCGGTTAACTCTATTTCTCCCCGTGAGGAGGTAAACACGCTACCTGAGTTTGTTCAGGACTTTGCTGATGTGTTTTCTAAGGAGGCCTCCGAGGTGTTGCCCCCTCATAGAGAGTACGATTGCGCCATCGATTTGGTACCTGGTGCTAAGCTTCCTAAGGGTAGGATATTTAATCTTTCATGTCCTGAACGTGAAGCTATGAGGGAGTATATCCAAGAATGCCTGGCCAAGGGTTTCATTCGCCCCTCGACTTCTCCTGTAGGTGCTGGCTTCTTCTTCGTGGGGAAGAAGGATGGTGGTCTTAGGCCGTGCATTGACTATCGGAACTTGAATAAGGTCACAGTAAGTAACCAGTATCCCGTTCCTTTGATTCCGGATCTTTTTAATCAGGTTCAGGGGGCCCAATGGTTCTCTAAGTTAGATCTACTGGGGGCATATAACCTTATCCGCATCAAAGAGGGGGATGAGTGGAAGACTGCGTTCAACACGCCCGAAGGTCATTTCGAATACCTGGTCATGCCCTTTGGGTTGTGTAATGCCCCTGCCGTCTTCCAGAATTTTATTAATGAAATTCTGAGAGATTACCTGGGAAATTTTCTTGTAGTGTACCTTGATGACATACTGGTGTTTTCCAAGGACTGGTCTTCCCACGTGGAGCATGTCAGGAAGGTCCTCCAGGTCCTCCGGGAAAATAATCTGTTTGCGAAAACCGAAAAATGTGTGTTTGGGGTACAGGAGATACCATTTTTGGGGCAAATCCTCACTCCTCATGAATTCCGCATGGACCCTGCCAAGGTTCAGGCTGTGGCGGAATGGGTCCAACCTGCCTCCCTGAAGGCGCTACTGTGTTTTTTGGGGTTCGCTAACTATTACAGGAGATTTATTGCCAACTTCTCGGTCGTCGCTAAGCCTCTTACGGACCTCACTCGCAAGGGTGCTGATGTCCTCCACTGGCCTCCTGAGGCCGTCCAGGCTTTTGAGACCCTCAAGAAGTGCTTTATCTCGGCCCCCGTGCTGGTTCAGCCCAACCAAAGGGAGCCATTTATTGTGGAGGTTGACGCGTCCGAGGTGGGAGTGGGGGCCGTCTTGTCCCAGGGTACCAGCTCCCTCACCCATCTCCGCCCCTGTGCTTACTTCTCTAGGAAGTTTTCGCTCACGGAGAGTAACTATGATATTGGCAACCGCGAACTTTTAGCCATTAAATGGGCTTTTGAAGAGTGGCGTCACTTCCTGGAGGGGGCCAGACACCAGGTAACGGTCCTTACTGACCACAAGAATCTGGTTTTCCTAGAATCTGCCCGGAGGCTTAATCCTAGACAAGCTCGATGGGCGCTATTCTTTACCAGATTTAACTTCTTGGTTACCTATAGGGCTGGGTCCAAAAATATTAAGGCTGATGCACTGTCACGTAGTTTCATGGCCAATCCTCCTTCTGAGAAGGATCCTGCTTGTATTTTACCCCCTGGTATAATCGTTTCTGCCACTGATTCTGATTTAGCCTCTGACATTGCGGCTGATCAATGTTCAGCTCCCGGGAACCTCCCTGGGGACAAGCTGTTTGTCCCCCTGCAATACCGGCTAAGGGTACTCAGGGAAAACCATGACTCCGCACTATCTGGTCATCCTGGCATCTTGGGTACCAAACACCTCATTACCAGAAACTATTGGTGGCCTGGGTTGCCTAAAGACGTTAGGGCTTACGTCGCCGCTTGTGAGGTTTGTGCTAGGTCCAAGACCCCTAGGTCCCGACCTGCGGGCTTACTACGTTCTTTGCCCATTCCCCAGAGACCTTGGACCCATATCTCCATGGATTTTATCACCGATTTGCCTCCATCTCAGGGCAAGTCGGTGGTGTGGGTGGTAGTAGACCGCTTCAGCAAGATGTGCCACTTTGTGCCCCTTAAGAAACTACCTAACGCCAAGACGTTAGCTTCTTTGTTTGTTAAACACATTCTGCGTCTCCATGGGGCCCCAGTCAATATCGTTTCTGACAGAGGGGTACAATTTGTTTCCTTATTTTGGAGAGCTTTTTGTAAAAAGTTGGAGATTGAGCTGTCCTTCTCCTCCGCCTTCCATCCCGAAACTAATGGCCAAACGGAAAGGACTAATCAATCCCTGGAACAATATTTAAGGTGTTTCATCTCTGACTGTCAATTTGATTGGGTCTCATTCCTTCCCCTCGCCGAATTTTCCATGAATAACCGGGTCAGTAACTCGTCAGGGGTCTCCCCGTTTTTCTGTAATTTCGGGTTTAATCCAAGGTTCTCCTCCGTTTCTCCTGGTTGTTCCAATAATCCCGAGGTAGAGGACGTTCATCGGGAACTGTGCACAGTCTGGGCCCAGGTTCAGAAGAACCTAGATGCGTCCCAGAGCGTACAAAAGATTCAGGCCTTATAGAAGACGTTCTGCTAACCCCCGGTTTGTCGTCGGGGATCTGGTGTGGTTGTCGTCTAGGAACTTGCGCCTTAAGGTCCCGTCCAGGAAGTTTGCTCCCCGATTTATTGGGCCTTATAAGGTCATTGAAGTCCTCAACCCTGTATCCTTCCGTCTGGAGCTGACCCCATCCTTTCGCATACACGACGTCTTTCATGCCTCCCTCCTTAAACGCTGCTCCCCGTCCTGGTCCCCCTCGAGGAAACCTCCTGTTCCCGTTCTCACCCCTGAGGGGGTGGAATTCGAGGTGGCCAAGATTGTGGACAGTAGGATGATCCAGGGCTCCCTCCAGTACCTGGTCCATTGGAGAGGATACGGGCCGGAGGAGAGGACTTGGGTACCTGCTCGAGATGTTCACGCTGGGGTATTGGTCAGGAGGTTCCACCTTCTCTTCCCCACTAAACCGGGTCCTCTTAGTAAGGGTCCGGTGGCCCCTCATAAAAGGGGGAGTACTGTAAAGGATCTGCCAGGCACTACGTCTGTGGATACTCCCAGGATTAATCAGTCGACACCTGAGGCCAGACCTCTTAGACTGACACCGGCTCCCACCAATCAGGGTGGCAGGCTCAGGAGTGGGAGAGCCTATCGCGGCCTGGTCAGTCGGAGTTAGCTCCGCCCCCTGTCCATTTATACCTGCCGTTTTCTCTTCCTCATTGCTTGTGATTCTTCTTGGATTCCTGGCCCCACTGCTGCCTTGCTCCAGCCTGCTTCTGCCGTGCTTCTGCCTTGCTTCAGTTCCCGCTTATCCTGCTTCGCTCTGCCCCTGGCTTGCTTCCTGCTCCGTGCTTTGCATTTGTATACTCCACTACATCCTGATCCTGACTGGCTCGTTCACCACTCCGTTTCCTCACGGTGTTCCGTGGGCTACTGCCCCTTCCCTTGCTTGTTCCCTGTTTGTATCCCCTTGCACTTAGTCAGCGTAGGGACCGCCGCCAAGTTGTACCCCGTCGCCTAGGGCGGGTCGTTGCAAGTAGGCAGGGACAGGGCGGTGGGTAGATTAGGGCTCACTTGTTCCCTTCACCTCCTTCCTGCCATAACAATCCCCCTCTCTCCCACCGACACCCGGCGATACGATCGCCGAGTGTCTGTGTCTCCAATGGCAGCCGGGGGCCTAATAAAGGCCCCCAGGTCTGCCTGGAGCGAATGCCTGCTAGATCATGCCGGAGGCATGACCTAGCAGATGCCTGTCCGTGTTAAACGGACAGGCAGTAATACACTGCAATACAAAAGTATTGCAGTGTATTATAAATGCGATCGCAGAATCGCATATTATAGTCCCCTAGTGGGACTAGTAAAAAAGTGAAAAAAAAAGTTTAATAAAGTTAATTTTAAAAAAAATGTGAAAAAAAATGAAAAACCCAGCTTTTCCCCTTACAAAATGCTTTACTATTAAAAAAACTAAATAAAGTTAAAAAGTTACACATATTTGGTATCGCCGCGTCCGTAACGACCCCGACTATAAATCTATTACATTATTTAACCCGCACGGTGAACGCCGTAAAAAATGTAATGAACAACTATGGAAAAATTGCTGTTTTCTGTGAATACTGACTTTAAAAAAAATGTGATAAAAAGTGATCAAAAAGTCGCATCTACTCCAAAATGGTACCAAATAAAAAAAGTCTTCCCGCAAAAAAAAAGCCCTCATACAACCGCATCGGCGAAAAAATTAAAACGTTACGGCTCTTCAAATATGGAGATCCAAAAACAAATAATTTTGAAAAAAAAGCGTTTTACTGTGTAAAAGTAGTAAAACATACAAAAACGATACAAATTTGGTATCGTTGCAATCGTAACAACCCGCTGAATAAAGTTAGTGTTATTTATATCACACGGTAAATGGCGTAGATTTAAGACGCGAAAAAGAGTGGCGAAATTTCAGGTTTTTTTCTATTTCCCCCCAAATAAAAGTTAATCAATAAATAATATGTCCCCCAAAATGGTGTTATTAAAAAATACAACTTGTCCCACAAAAAAAAAGACCTTATACAGCTATGTCGACGCAAAAATAAAAAGGTTATAGCTCTTGGAATGCGACGATGGAAAAACTTAAAAAATGGCTTGGTCATTAAGGTTTAAAATAGGCTTGTCATTAAGGGGTTAATCTACTGGCATATATCTATATACTGATAGTACACAGGCATATATCTATATGCCAGTACATTAGGCTGTGTACAGATAGTACACAGGCAGTTGTTAGGACATACCTCAGTATGCCCTAACAGGAAATATGGTAGACAGCCCTGGGGTCCTTCAATGGACCCTGGGCTGACTGCCTATATATGGTATGTCCCTCAAATCGCGTCACAGGACTTCCCTGTGACGCGATCCAAGGGGCATCCCCCCTTCTCATTTTCCTCTTGAATGCTGCAGTCCGCTTTGATCGCAGCATTCACAGGAATAACGGCGGAGATGAAAAATTTCTCTGATCTCCACCAGCGGGGCTGCGGCTGTGTAATACAGTCATTGCCCCGCTCCTGACAGGAAGTGCGTGTGCGGTCAGCATGAGGAGATGTGGCCGGTGCTGCACTAATGAGCGGCGGTTCAGGCACTGAAGACAGAACATGGGGGTGTTTTGTAGTGCGCCCGCCATGTTCTGTTTTCAGTGTCGCCGCTCATTAGTGCAGCGCCGGCCGCATCGCATCATCCTGACCCCGCGCACTTGTTATCAGGAGGACTCAGGAGTGCGGCAATAACTATCACGCAGCCGCAGCCCCGCTCTCATACATTCATGTGTTACAATACTGAGCTGTGCGGCCGCACAGCTAAGTATCGAAATACATGAAAAAACAGTATCGAACCGTTTGGGGATGCACAGTATCGAAACAGTATCGAAGTTTCGATGCATCGTGCATCCCTAGTTGAAAGCTCTGATATCACTGTCCATATATGGACAGTAACGTCAGGGGCTTCCCCGAGCTCAGCGCTTAAAGTAGCGCTGTGTCTGGGAGTCTCCTTGAGAGAGCTAGGTTCAGTTTGAAAAAAAATTGAATTCTAAAAAAACGGCAGTTAAAAACTGATCCATTGACTTCTATGGAGGTTGACGGCCGTAAAAATAGAACATGTTCTATTTTTTTTACTGCCAGTATTCACACGCCGTTAAAAAAACGGCTGTGTAAATACACCCATTGAACTTCATTTTTCTGAAAACGTCGTATGAATATAACCTAAGCAACATCTTTTTGGAGAGGTATGTTTTTTACCTATTTTTATATGGTGTAGTTTATGTAAGTATATTGCATATTTATACATATACGCTGTTATTTACAAGCTCTAAAAAGTCAAACGGAGTGTGATAGTTGCAGAATAATAAAGGCTATTTAACCCCTTAATGACCGGGCATGTTTGTACCTTAATGACCAAGCCAGATTTGTCAAATCTGGTATGTCTGACTTTATCAGAGAATAACTCTGTGAAAGTTTTGAATATCCAAGTAATTCTGACATTGTTTTTTCGTCACATGTTGTACTTTATTTTAGTGGTAAAAGTAGACTGATACGATTTGCGGAAATTATTTAAAAAATAGAAAAATGGAAGAAATTTTGTAAAAATTACCATTTTCCCCTATTTTTAACTGCAATATGTCACATATGTACACACATACTGTACAACTTTTTTAATGAAATATATATTTCTATCTCTTTACTCCATTTTGGCAGCACTTTTGAAAAAATAAAATACATTTTCAGCAATTTAGAGGACTTACAAATTGAATAATAATTTTATAAATTTTGAAGTACATTTTGTTTTCCTGCACCAAGCCAGGTTTTCAGAGGCTCATAGGTCTCAGAGTGATGGAAACCCCCACAAATGACCCCATTTAGAAAACTAGACCCCTTAAGGTATTTACCTTAGGGTATAGTAAGTATTTTGACCCCACAGTTTTTTGCTAAATTTAATATATAGCAGGTGAAAAAAAACAAAAACACTTTTTCATAAAAGTATCAGTTTGAAGACCAATTTCTTTGTAAAGCGAACATGAAAATGAAGAAACACACCCCAAAATCAAACACACCCCAAAATCTATCACCCTCTTTCTCCTGTTTTCAAAAATACCCACATTGTGGCCCTAATGCGTTGTTTGGACACACGGCAGGGCCCCAAAGGAAGGGAACACCCAAAGGCTTTCAGGACTCATATTTTGCTTGAAAATGTTTTAGGCCCCACTGTACATTTGGAGAAGCTTTGAGCTGCCAGAATGATAGAAACTCCCCATAAACGACCCCATTTCGAAAACTAGACCCCTTAAGGTATTTATCTAGGGGTATAGTTAGCATTTTGACCACACAGGTTTTCCGCTAAATATATTGGAATTAGTCTGTAAAAATTAAAATGTACTTTATTCTGAAACAACATAGAAATTTTTATTATTTACAAGGAATAACGAAGAAAATGCACCCCAACATTTGTAAAGCAATGTCTCCCGATTACGACAATACCCCATATGTGGTAATAAACTGCTGTTTGGACCCACAGCAGGGCTCAGAAGGGAAGGAGCGCCATTTGGATTTATGATTTTGCTGGAATGGTTTTCGGTGCCATGTCGCATTTGCAATGCACTGGAGGGACCAAAACAGTGGAAACCCACCAAAAGTGACCCCCATTTTGGAAAAACGTTCAAGGAATTTTTCTAGGGGTATAGTGAGCATTTACACCCCACGGGTCTTTTGCAGAGTTTATTGGAATTAGAGCGCGAAAATTAATATCAACAATTTTTCCACTAAAATGTTGCATTTTCTCATTTTCACAAGGGATAAAAGGAGGAAAAAAAAAAACACCATTTTTTATAAAGCAATTTCTCCCGAGTACGGAAATACCCCACATGGGGTCATACGTTTTTTTCATTAGAAATGAATTAACCCTTTCAGGACTGATCCATTTTTTGCTTTCATATTTTAGATTTTCACTCCCCGCTTTCCAAGAGCCATAACTTTTTTATTTTTCCATCAATAGAGTGGTGTGAGGGCTTATTTCTTGCGGGAGGAGCTGCAGTTTTTATTGGTACCATTTTTTAGTACATAAAAAGTGATTCAAAAGTTGTATTACATTTTTTTTTTAGAGCGAAGGTGACAAAAAAAAAAAAAATAGCGATTTTGGCGGTTTCAATTATTACATTTTTTTAAGGTGTTCACTGTACAAATTAAATATTGGTATATTGTAATAGTTCGGACTTTTACGGACGTAGCGATACCAATTTTGTTCATTATTTTACATTACTTTAGAAGAAAAATGCGAAAAGGTGTTTTGTTTTTTTAACTTTAAAAACAAAAATTCTCTCTACTAATAACTTTAATTCTTCTACACATTTTATTAATCAATCCCCTTAGGGGACTTGATCCAGCGATCATTGGATCACTGGTAGAATACACTGCAATACTAATGTATTGCAGTATATTGTTATTCTTACAGGCTTCTGTAACAGAGCGATCGCTGTACCTGTCCGTTAGTCCCGGGTGTCAGCTGTAATACACAGCCGACACCCGCAGCGTATGGAGCGGGCTCAGCACGTGAGCCGGCTCCATACATCAACCGCCGCATCATGACGGGCAATTAAGTCATAGTGCGCAAAGGGGTTAATGCGCAGCCGATGGTTCAAAGTGAAAATTGCAATTTTCCACCGATATGCCATTTTAGTGCAGAATATGTTGTGCCCAGTTTGTGCCACACAAGACAAATACCTCATAAAACGTTAAGCGGGTTCTCTCGGGTATGGCGACGCCATATGTGTGGGCGCAAACTGCTGCTTGGGCTCGCTGCAGGGCTCAGAAGGGAGGGAGCGCCATTTTGCTTTTGGAGCGCAGATTTTGCTTGGTAGGTTTCTGTTTTGGGTTTCGCTGGTATTTCAGTTTATAATGTGGGGGGCATATGTAAGCTGTGCGGGGTACATCAGGGCATAATAAGAGGGTATAATAATGGGTTAAATAAATAATAATTCATAGATGTGTACCGGTGTCGCACTGATAAATGGCGCCTGATCTTATCCGTTTTTGGACACTCTGCACATTTTGCATCGCCATATTCTGAGAGCCAGAACTTTTTTATTTTTTCACCACCGGAGCTGTGTGAGGGCTTATTTGTTGCGGGACAATCTGTAGTTTTCATTGGTACAATTTTGGGGTACGTGCGATTTTTTTTGATCACTTTTTATTCAATTTTTTTGCAATCCTGAGCAAAAAACAGGAATTCTGACACCGTTTTTTAGGTTTTCTTTTTGCGGCGCTCACCGTACGCTATAAATGACATTTTTACTTTATTCTGCGGGTTGGTATGATTACGGCGATACCATATGTATATAGGTTTGGTCCTTTTTTTTAGCGTTTGCAC
This sequence comes from Rhinoderma darwinii, assembly GCF_050947455.1. Taxonomy (NCBI): domain Eukaryota; kingdom Metazoa; phylum Chordata; class Amphibia; order Anura; family Rhinodermatidae; genus Rhinoderma; species Rhinoderma darwinii. Next base: position 506,828,878 of record NC_134687.1, read on the forward strand.
AATAAAATGACTTATTTATAAAAAAAAAAAATTGTGTCACCATATTCTGAGAGCCGTAATTTTTTAGTCAAAAAAGCTGTGTAAGGGCTTGTTTTTTGCGAGACGGATAGAAGTTTTTATTGGTACTATTTTCGGGTACATGCGACTTTTTGATCACTTTTTATTCTTTATTTAGGGAGCGGTGGTGACCAAAAAAATTGCGATTCTGTCGTAGTTTTTTATTGATTTTTTTTGGGGTGTTCATCGTGCGGGAAAAATAACATTATAGTTTTATAGTTGGGTTCGTTACGAACGCGGTGATACCAAATGTGTACTTTTTTAACGTGTTCATTTTTTTTCTATAATAAAAGTCTTATTATAGGGAAAAAAAGCATTTAGTGTTTATAGAACTTATAACTTTTATTTTTACACTTTTTTTAAAACATTTTTATTACTTTTTTTTACTTTTTTAACTTGTCCCACTAGGGGACACTTAGTCTTGCAGCTTTGATCGCTGCTAGAGTACATTACACTACACACGTAGTGTAATGTACTCTAACTGTCATTGTGACGTGCCTGTCACACTGACAGGAAGCAGAGGAGGAACGGCTGGAGGCTGTTCCTCCGAGGCTTCCGTACATGGCAACCCGGAGGTCATTATCGGACCTCCGATTGCCGTGACAAGCATCGGTAGCCCCCACGATCACTTCGTGGGGGCTGCTGATGTGCTTCAAACCACTTAAATGCGGCGACGGCAATCCGTCGCCGCACTTAAGGGGTTAACTGCCGAAATCAGCGGCGATGGTCCGCTGTCCGGCAAGACTGATGTCTCAGCTGTCGGGGACAACTGTCAGCGCGGGTCTGTCACTCTGTGTTTACACAGAGTGACAGTTTGAAATGCGGACGAAAATGAACGTCATGGTGCGGGAACTAGCAGCCGACCATGACGTTCATTTTCGTCCTTGGTCGTTAAGGGGTTAACTAGCACCCGTTTGTGATGGATATATCCGTCGCTTGTTGTTAGGGGGTTAATATAAATTTGACCAAACCGCGAGGGCCCCGTGGTAGGCAGTAACACTCTTACACCCAGAGCGATTCTTGATTACAGTTTTTAAATATCACTTTTTTTTATTTTATTATATTGTACTTTATAAGGTGTTTAGGTGATGTGCATGGTTATACTTCTGACATTTAGGACTTTTTTTCTCTTTTAAAGAGGCTCTGTCACCACATTATAAGTGCCCTATCTTCTACATAATATGATCGGCGCTGTAATGTAGATCACAGCAGTGTTTTTTTATTTGGAAAAACAAACATTTTCGACGGAGTTATGACCTATTTTAGCTTTATGATAATGACTTTCTTAACTGACAACTGGGCGTGTTTTACTTTTTGACCAAGTAGGCGTTTTGAAAAGAAGTGTATGACGCTGACCAATCAGCGCCATACACTTCTCTCCATTCATTTACACAGCACATAGTGATCTAGCTAGATCACTATGTGCAGTCACATACTCGCATATTAACGTTACTGAAGTGTCCGGACAGTGAATAGACTTCACTACCAGCCAGGACATGATGTCTATTCAGAATCCTGACACTTTGGTAACGTTTGTTTGAGATTTACAGCACAGCAAGCGTAAACTATGACAGTTTACAGTGTAATCTCGCGAGATTACGCTTGCTGTGCTGTAAATTTCACACAAACATTACCGAAGTGTCAGGATTCTGAATAGACATCACAACCAGGCTGGTAGTGATGTCTATTCACTGTCCGGACACTTCAGTAACGTTAATGTGGGAATATGTGACTGCACATAGTGATCAAGTAAGATCACTATGTGCTGTGTAAATGAATGGGGAGAAGTGTATGACGCTGATTGGTCACTGATTGGTCAGCGTCATACACTTCTCTCCACAACGCCCACTTGGCCAAAAAGTAAAAAACACACCCAGTTGTCCATTAAGAAAGTCATTAGCATAAAGCTAATATAGGTCATAACTCCGTCAAAAATAATCGTTTTTCTAAATAAAAAAACACTGCTGTGATCTACATTACAGCGCCGATCACATCATGTACAAGATAGGGCACTTATAATGTGGTGACAGTGCCTCTTTAAATAAGAATAATGCCCGTTTGAAATAAGTCGCCTGGATAGCCGGTTCTTTGCATGCTCTACTGATTATACTACTATCTTTGGATACCGGAGATTATAACCAGAGTACTTTGCGCCTTATCCATTTGTAAGATCAACAGTTGAGCTGCCCATTAAAAACTATTCTGAAAAAGTGTTTGCCTGATTTTTTATTTTTATTTTGCTTAGGTTGTCCCATTTAAAAAGTGTACCTTCAGAGTCTCCTGTCAGAAATGTAAACATGGCGGTTGGATACACAGCTAGCAACTCTGGAGGAAAACTTTCATTGTTTCATATCGAAAAATGGAACATACAACAAAGACAACCTGAGAAACATAAAATCTAATTATCAAGTGATCATTTCATTCATTGAAGAAAAACGAATTGCCTCCCTAAGCTTTAAATACGATCTGTTGCACCTTTAGCAGGAACTACTCTAATTAAAAGCTTCTGAAAACGGGCACTGATAACCGGTACAGAACGTCATTGATGCTGGAATTTAAACAAAGACCGGCAGGGGTCTGTGGGAGCATCTGCGTTTAAGCGACAGGGATTTACAGTGGATTAATGTGTTATTTATTAGCATTCTGTGGTCAGACTTTTTTTTTATGTATGTTTTTTTTTAAGCTCTTGGACTGCCCTTTAATTCAGCCACATTGGAAGGCTATCAAGCATAAACCACCCATTTAGGCAGGATTCACACACGCATTTTATTTATTTTAAAAAAAATCCAAAGCCAGGAGTGGATCCAAAAGGATGAAAAAGTATAAAAAGGAGGGGTTTATACTTCTCCATTTCTGTATCCACTCTGAAGTTTGCCTCAGAAAACTGAATCCAAAACTGAATGTTTGAATCCAACCTAAGGGGTTATATGGATTCTGAAGTATGTTCGCTAAAAGCTGAAAACTAGATATATTAACAAAAGAAGCAGTACGCACATATCCCCCCACCCCCAACAATACGGCGACACTCCAGGTGATTATTTGCATGCACGTAGCATGTGACTGCTGCATCCAATCAGAGGGCTCAACAGTGACGAAACGTATTTCTAGAATAATGCCAGAAATATAACGCATGACCACTGAGCCCTCGGATTGGCTGCACCGGTCACATGCTACGTGCACGTGAACAATCACCAGGTGTGACGCTGGAGCGTCAGCGCTGAATTCCCAAAGGAGGGGATAGGTGAGCATGCCACAATTTTTTTTCTGTCAAATAAGTACGGAATCCATAAGAAAGTACCTCCGTGTGTCTCCACATTAATTCTGAGACATTACAGTAGAGGCATAATGCATTGGAATGGGAGGCCTATAGTACGTCTGTTTACATGGGCACTAAAGGTTGCTTGAAAAAGGTGGGAGCTGAAATATTGCATAGGTGAATAATGGATATGATTCTCCACATTACTTGGGAGTGCAGCTCTAATACAAAATACTGGTGATTGTCCACGGTCTCGAAAATCATGTCCTATCTCTATCCGAAACGGAATCTTTCTAAAACTGAGCTCCTTGTGTTTCCACCATCAACTAACCTCCCTAAACCGGATGTCTCCATCTCTGTGTGTGGCACTACCTTAACTGCTAAGCAGCACGCCCGCTGTCTCGGGGTTATTTTTGACTCCGATCTTTCCTTTACTTTCACCTCAAAAACATCTCCAGAATCCGCCCTTTTCTTACTATGGAAAAAACCAAAACTCTCATTGTCGCTCTGATTCGGTCTGGTCTACTGTAATTCATTACTAATCGGTTTTCCGCTCTCCAGTCTACCCTTAATGCAGCAGCCAGGCTCATCTTTCTGACCAACCGCTACACCAATGCCTCTTTCCTGTGGCAGTCCCTGCACTGGTTGCACATACACTTCAGAATAAAATGTAAAACTTATTACTCTCACCCACAAAGCTCTCCACAGTGCTGCACCTCCTTACATCTGCTCCCTCAACTCAGTCTACCACCCTACCCGTGCTCTACGTTCTACCAACGACCTTAGATTAACATCCTCATAACCCAAAACACCCACTCCTGTCGCCAAGATTTTTCTCGTGCTGCACCAGTCCTCTGGAATGTGCTACCCCAGACAATCAGATTAATTCCCAACATACACGGTTTTAAACGTGCCCTGAAAACACATTTTTAGACAGGCCTATAATATTCCCTAATCAGATGCTTTTCATTGGCCGCACTATTACATTAGTCATCAGAACCTGTCCCCTTCATTCAGAGGTATTCCCCACACTCCTTGCCCCGTAATGAATTCATGTCCGTCATACACGGATACTGGCTGGTGACCGGCACATCGAGCTTTATGTGTACATACCCCATATGTATAAAAGATGGCTGGACCATTGTGCTGAACAATCACTTGTTACATTTTCTGTCACCCTTATTTCCTTATAGATTGTAAGCTCTTGCGAGCAGGGTCCTCACTCCAAGGAAAAGGCCTGGGGGGGGGGGTGTATATTTCCTATAGGTAATGCATACACACATACAACTACGTTCCCAAATTTTTTTATTTATGTACATACGTACATAAATAAAATAAAAAAAAAAAAAAAAAAGAGGTAAATTGGGAACGTAGTGATATTTTCATTTCCAAGCTGCAAAGGCTTCTGAAGTTGATTAACCTGAAACTTGGAATGATTCATTGGTCTGTATAGAGATGAAAAGATCGATTTTTGGTTCTGTTCTCAGATGAAAATATGTATTGAGAAGCGTTACTTTATTGCCACAGCTACAATTCCTCTACCGTAATGAATGCACACTTGAAAAAAAAGAGAAATGCTCACAGACCCCCGGGTCTGCCAAACCACAATTGTGCAATATGCTCCATGGACAGCTTTTAGTCAACAAAATGTTCTTCTGGCTCAAACCCAATGGTCGTGATATCCCAAAGCTAATCCAACACAATAACACAGGCTACAGTTTTAGGTGTTACTTTTACTCTGCAAATCCCCCTATAGCGGTTTTATCCATCAATACCTAAATATTCATTATAAAGTGTGTCATAAATACAATGAACTACATTTAGGAGATAAACGCAACTAAGGCTGTGTTCACATCACCGTTCTTTTCCGTCTGAGGTTTCCGTCGGGTTAACCCCTCAACGGAAAAGCAAACTGAAACCTTAGATTCGGTTTCCCTCACCATTTAGCTCAATGATGACGGAAACGTTGCTAATGGTTTCCGTTTGTCACCATTTTGATTGGTGTTCCGTCGTTTTTGACGGAATTAATTGTGCAGTCGACTGCGCTTCTGATTACGTCAAAACGACGGAACCCTGTCACAAGGGTGACCAACGAAAACCTTGACATCAATGAAAAAATGGAGTGAGGAAAGAAAAAAAAGCTCCTGTGTGGGGCGCTGCCGTTGGTGATGTGTGCTCAATTTACGATAATGGAGAGTAAGTTTATTTTTTCGTATTTATTCCAAATGAATGTAAATCAGACAAGGCCTCCTCCTGTCAGCAGAGATTTCCCTGGACCATCCACAGCTCTAAACAGCAGAACTTCTGGGCCGGGTCACATTCAAAGTTTGTAGTACAGGCCCCGCCCACTTTACAGGGACCTCGAGAGGCCTTTTCTGATTTACATTCATTTGGAATAAATAAGAAAATAGAAACTTACTCTCCATTATCGTAAATTGAGCACACATCACCAACAGGAGCGCCCCACATAGGACTTTTTTTTTTCTTTCCTCACTCATTGGACGCTGGGAGGATCCAGATATCTAGGGAACGGACTCCGAGAGTCCACTCCGAAGGTCAGCATACCACGGTGTACAGAGGTCCCCTGAGACCCGATATGAGAAAAAGTTGAGTTGTGCCGACCAGCTAGCACAACCCCATCAGGTGAGAATTTATGTTTCACCAATTTACTACTATACCCATGGTCAAAACGTTATCACACTAGGGGAGCGCCGTACGGGTCTTATTTTTTGCTATCACGAATTGACATAAATGGTGAGGGAAACGTAGGTTTCCGTTGAGGGGTTAACCCGACGGAACCCCTCAACGGAAGGGCAACGGTGATGTGAACAGGCCCTAAACAAAAGAAGCACAACAATGACCCAAGATTCTAGGTTCATAATCAGATAACACAATCTCATCCAGGACATTCACTACAATACTCTCCCCACATGTCGATTTTAGTAAATAATAATTCTGGAAAATCTTTTCTTAGAACTCTGCATTGGGTCATTCCTCGTTTATTCCGCCTAGAAATTTATGAATAAATTGACAACTGCTCCAGAATTGTTATTTCATGGAGAATACAAGTATTTACTAAAACAGACATGTCAGGAAAGGTGACCGGTCCGCTCTAACCCTTTCCCTGCCAAGGAAGTTACGTTCTGGCAGGAAGGCACTTTAGCAGTCAAGAACGATACGTCCTTGCTACTAACAATTATAACTCAGGCTGTGTTGCAGCTAGGACTGCGATCCAGGACTTGATTGAAAGCTGAGATTCTAGCATTAGCGGTGACACAGCCTGAGTTACAGATTGAAGTGAAAGCTGTATATATTTGCAGCTTTCACCACACACTGTGTGGAGAAGGAAGGGCGGTAGGGGAAAGTGCTGGCAGTTCGCAGAGAGAGGAGGAGAAACGATTATTCTCCTCCTGTTCCTGTACGGTTGTAGATTACCCCAGGGGGAGGGCTCCAAAAACATGTATTATTTTAAAGGTTATGAGCTTTTTTTCTAAATATGCAAATGAGGCTATAGCATCCAAAAGGGGCGGTAACACTGCTCTGTGGGCGGTTTTTGTGTTGTCTGTATGACACTGTCCAAACAGAATCGTACAGCTTCTCCCCTTTCCTGCACAGCGTGATCTCAGCTTTAGTCGCAAGATCACTTTGTATTAACACTTCTGGCCGCAGCTCCTTAAACACAGCGACTCAATGCTCATCCACAGAGTGATCTCGTGATTGAAGCGGAGATCACACTGGGCATGGAAGGGGAGAAGATGTATGATGCCGATTGGACAGTGTCATACAGACGCCACAAACACCGCCTAAAGAGAGAGAGAGAGAGAGAGAGAGAGAGAGGCGTTACCACCATTTGGCTGGTATAGCCTAATTTGCATATTTAGAAAAAAGCTCCTAACTTGTTAGAAGATATGGAATTACTAAACTAGTGCCAGATCCTCTTTAAAGAGGCTGTCACCAGATAAGTGCCCTATCTCTTACATAATCTGATCTGCGCTGTAATGTAGATAACAGTGGTTTTAATTTTGAAAAACGATCATTTTTGAGCAAGATATGAAAATTTTTAGATTTATGCTAATTAGTTTCTTAATGCCCAACTGGGCGTTTTTTAACTTCTGATCAAGTGGGCGTTGTAAAGAGGAGTGTATGACGCTGACCAATCAGCATCATACACTTCTCTCCATTCATGTCCATTTGTATTCACAGAAGAGCGTGATCTCGCGAGATCACGCGGTGCGGTCACATACACCCACATTAACTTAACTGAAGTGTCTTGAGAGTGAATAGACATTGCCTCTAGCCAGGACGCGATGTCTATTCACACTCCCGCCACTTCGGTAAAGTTTCCGTGGGACTTACACAGCACAGTGTGATCTCGCGAGATCACACTGTGCCGTGAGTAAGTTCCACAGAAACTTTACCGAAGTATCGGGAGTGTGAATAGACATCGCATCCTGACTGGATGGCAAACGGCCAGACGGACTGGAAATTGATGAAAATTTAGAGACACATTGATGCAAAATGGCCATGAAAAACTGACAGTTGATCAGTTTTTAATCGCCATCTTTTTTCACTGTCGTGTGAATGTAGCCTTTTTACAATGTAAAAACGGCAGAATTTCCATCCGGGTTTCCGGTGTGGAAATTTTGCAGCGTATTACAGTAGCAGCAAAATGGATGAGATTTCAACAAAAACATGCAAAACACACACACAAACACACACACACACACACACACAAACACACACACAAACACACACTTTATTGTTCTTTGCAGCTCTTGATCTCAGTCTGCACTGAAAAGTCAGTCATCTCCGCCTCCCAATGATTACAATGGAGGTTCAGAAGCGAAAGCTGCTCCAAAATAGGGTGTGAATTTTTTTTTCTTCCTGCAAGTAAACAAAAACCGCCTCTAAATCACTATCGATTTCAATGGGAAGTGGTTTTTGTCTCTGATTTCGACGCAGTTTCCGCACCAAATCAGCAAAAAACGCTGTGTAAACCGGGCCTGTGTGTTTCTAATTAACACTTAATCCTTTGCATACACAATGGGTTAGTACTCTAAATTTCAACAATCTATAAACAGAAAATAAATGTTACTGCATTTTCAGATTATGAAGCAACAGGAAAAAATAATGATATTCTGCAACTCAAGAACCCACAGGCTGTAGGAAGACATGTGGTCCTTATCTTCAGACAGTCTTCAGTGCACATTTATTCTAACTTGTCCAGATTTTCCTGAGCTCTGGGCACAAAATGGATAATGACAGCATCTCCTAAAAATGTCTAGAGAACCGGCTATAGTTGGCAGCATGATGTCAGAATACACTTCTGCTATCCACAAGTCTACTGGTACAGGAACTTTCCTCCTTTTCCGAAGGACTTACAGCAAATACTACAGCACTTCAAAAGTCTATGCATTCCTAAACAAATGTACATTTACCTTGGCAAGCATGTGTGCCAAGGAAGCCAAGATCACAGAAAAAAATAGAACAAAAACATGGAAAAATGTTGGATTAAAATAGCTCAAACGTTCCAGATGATTTGTAAGAGTGAGTTACAAGTGGTATAACAGATTGCAGATGGAATGGAGCAATAAATAGTAATAAACACAAGCTTTACCTTTATAGTGTGTATTTCTTCAAGAAGTCTTTCTGCCCGTCTTTGATTTTTGAGTACTAGTTGTTCTGCTCCCCTGATAATATAAATTAATGGAGTTAAGATAATTGGTATTTATTCTGCTTGAAATTAACAGAGCAATAGTTACGCGAACATCTAAATACCGTGATTAATCAAATACACAGCAAACGTTCATCAAAAGTGCTTGGCTTTTATCAGCTATAAGGCAAACAATACACAAGACAGCCGTTGTTCGTGTACAATTCTTATGGTCTTGGCAGCATTTTCCCATTTCACAATTGGTGTGACTGGGACTAGATCAGGGGTCTCAAACTCGGCCGGGTAAGTGGGCCGCATATAGAAAAAATGGGAAGTTGACGGGCCGCATTACTTTCAAATTTGATACAATACAAAATTATTGTTAATCAATTAGTTATTTGAACTACTATAACACTATATTACTAGAATAATAATAATACTACATTACTATAATAATAGCGCTAGGTTTAAAATTTGAGATATTTCTCCACGTGCTTATTTCAACAATCCAGCTTTCCAGTTTAAGTGTCGCTAAATGCAGTCCGGCGGCTCAGTTAGCACACATGTCAAGATTGGGCAGCCCCTTTTTAGATAGTGCCGCAGTGCCCTCTGTGGATGCTGCCGCAGTGCCCTCTGTGGATGCTGCCGCAGTGCCCTCTGTGGATAATGCAACACACCCCTAGATAAGGCCACAGTGCCCTCTGTAGATAAGGCCACAGTGCCCTCTGTAGATAAGGCCACAGTGCCCTCTGCAGATAAGGCCACAGTGCCCTCTGCAGATAATGCAACACACCCCTAGATAATGCCAGTGTCCTCTTCAGATACTGTCACACACCCACTTGTAGAGGCTGCCACAGTGCCCTCTGTAGAGGCTGCCACAGTGCCCTCTGTAGAGGCTGCCACAGTGCCCTCTGTAGAGGCTGCCACAGTGCCCTCTGTAGAGGCTGCCACAGTGCCCTCTGTAGAGGCTGCCACAGTGCCCGCTGTAGAGGCTGCCAAAGTGCCCGCTGTAGAGGCTGCCAAAGTGCCCGCTGTAGAGGCTGCCAAAGTGGCCACTGTAGAGGCTGCCAAAGTGGCCACTGTAGAGGCTGCCCCAGTGCCCTCTGTAGAGGCTGCCCCAGTGCCCTCTGTAGAGGATGCCCCAGTGCCCTCTGTAGAGGATGCCCCAGTGCCCTCTGTAGAGGCTGCCCCAGTGCCCTCTGTAGAGGCTGCCCCAGTGCCCTCTGTAGAGGCTGCCCCAGTGCCCTCTGTAGAGGCTGCCCCAGTGCCCTCTGTAGAGGCTGCCCCAGTGCCCTCTGTAGAGGCTGCCCCAGTGCCCTCTGTAGAGGCTGCCCCAGTGCCCTCTGTAGAGGCTGCCCCAGTGATGTCAGGGGCTTGCCCAGAGATTGAGTCCCAGGCAGAGCGCTAGTAGGCTCTTCTTGGGACTCCAGCTGTGCTCCTGACATCACTGGGACTCCTGCTCTGGGGAAGCCCCTGACATCATTGTCGATGTATGGACAGCGATGTCAGAGGCTTCCCCAGAGTCCAGGAGCAGAGCCGACAATAGCGCTCTGCCCGGGACTCCGCTCTGGGGAAGACCCTGACACACTGTCCATATATGGGCAGCGATGTCAGGGAATTCCACAGAGTCCCGGAGCAGAGACAACACCAGCGCTCTGCTCGGGACTCCGGCTCTGGGGAAGCCCCAGACATCGCTGTTCATATGTGGACAGCGATGTCAGGGAATTCCAGAGTCTCGAAGCAGAGCCGATACTAGCGGCTCTGTGTCCCGCGGGCCGCAGATGACAGCCCCAGGGGCCGCATGCGGCCCGCGGGCCGCGTGCTTGAGACCCCTGGACTAGATGTTCACTTACCTTGCGCGGTCCATATCCTATAACCCATTCTCACCCACAGCTGCATTCACTATTCTTATCCCCTGCTAGTTCAGTATCTGTACATCACTTGCTGTGTTGATTTGCATTGTGCCAAGAGTGATTTTTACGCAAGACACTTTCCAAACAAATGTCCAGTTAATAAAGGATATATTTAATGTCTGACTTTGTATATATGTTTAATTACTATGTGCCTTTATTTTAGATTGTTGCTCCAGCTATGTACAAACCATATTGAAAATGCAAAGGAACACAAATTCCAATAGTCCAGCAATCCCCATCTGGAATTACTTTAACCCCTTAAGGATGTGGACCAGTTAGCCCCATTTTTCAAATCGGACATGTGTCACGTCATGTGGTAAGATTGTTTTCTCGTGACACATTGTACTTTAAGTTAGGGATAAAATTTGGTTGATACAATCAGTGTTTATTTGTGAAAAACACCAAAAATGTAGAGAATATGTGCAAAAATTAGCATTTTTCTAAATTTAAATGAATCTGCTTGTATGGCAAATAGTAATACCACACAAAATAGTTACTAGTTTACTTTTTGTTTGCAGCGTTTTTTGAACATCTTTATCTTTTTCTAGGCTTAGAACTTTAGCAGCAATTTGTCACATCTTCAAGAAAATTTCAAAAAGCCTTTTTTTTTTTAGGGACCAGTTTAGTCTAAAGTGGCTTTGGAGGGCCTTATATATTAGAAACCCCCTATAAATCACCCCATTTTAACAACTGCACCCCGCAAAGTATTCAAAACAGCATGTAGAAAAATTCTTAACTCTTTATGCGTTTCACAGGAATTAAAGCAACATGGAGGTGAAATGTACAAATACCATTTTTTTTTTTTGCAGAAAACCTGTTTTAATCCATTTTTTTCTGTAACACAGAAGGTTTTACCAGAGAAACGCAACTCAATATCTGTTGCCCAGATTCTGCAGTTTTTAGAAATATCCCACATGTGGCCCTAGTATGCTGATGGACTGAAACACCAGCCTCCGAAGCAAAAGTTAACCTAGAGGATTTTGGGGCCTTCTTTTTATTAGAATATATTTGAGGCACCATGTCAGGTTTGAAGAGGTCTTGTGGGGACAAAACAGTGGAAACGCCCAAAAAAGACACCATTTAGCAAACTACACCCCTCAAGGAATTTATCAAGGAGTATAGTGGGCATTTTGACCCCAAAAGGTTTTTTGCTGAATTTAGTGGAATGAAGCCGTGAAAATGATAATCTACATTATTTTCCAATAAATCTTAGACATTTTCAATTTTTACTAGGAATAAAGGAGAAAAAAATAAAACACCCCAACAATTGAAAAGCAATTTATCCTGATCACGACAATACCCCATATGTGGTAATAAACTGCTGTTTGGACACACGGCAAGGCTCAGAAGATTTGGCTTTTGGAACTCAAGTATTTACGCAACGTTTTTTGGTTGCCATGTTGCATTTGCAAAGCCCCTGAGGGACCAAAACAGTGGAAAACCCCCAAAAGTGACACCATTTGGGAAATTACACCCCTCAAGGAATTTATCAAGGGGTATAGTGAGCATTTTAACCCAACAGGTTGTTTGCTGAATTTAGTGGAATTAGGCCATGAAATTGAAAAGCTAAATTTTTTCCACCAAAAAGTTTAAATTATTTCATTTTCAGAAGGGATAAAAGGAGAAAAAGAACCCAGCAGTTGTAAAGCAATTTCTGCAGAGTACGGAAATATCCCATATGTGGTCATAAACTGCTGTTTGGAGACACGGCAGGGCTCAGAAAGGCAGGAGCACTATTTGGCTTGTAGATTTTACTGGATTGGTTTTTGGTCGCCATGCTGCATTTGCAAAACCCTGAGGTACCAGATTACTGTGGAAGCCCCCAAGAAGTGACCCCATTTTGATAAACTACACCCCTCAAGGCATTTATCATTTGCCTGGACATATGACAGGGTTTAGAAGTGAAGAGCACAATGCGCATTTGAGGTCTATTTTGGTGATGGTCAGAGCATTGGCCCACAATTGCAGGGCTCTGAGGTCAAATAGTAAAGCAAACCCCTTAGACGTGACCCTTATTTTGGAAACTACACCCGTTAAGGCATTTTAGGGGATGTAGTGAGCATTTAGACCTAACATGTGTTTTTTCATTAGAAATTAACGAGCAGCAGATGGTGCGGAGTGAAAATTCAAATTTTACGCTGATATCCCATTTTAGTGCACAATATGTTGTGCCCAGTTTGTGCCACTGAAGAAAAATACCTTATAAAATGTTAAGCGGGGGATCTCCCGGGTACGGCTATGCCATATATGTGGACGTAAACTGCCGTTTGGGCACGCTGTAGGGCTCAGAAGGGAGGGAGCGCCATTTGGCTTTTGTAGCGCATATTTTGCTTGGTAATCTGTTTGGGGTTTTACTCGTATTTCAGTTAATAATGTGGGGGAATACGTAAGCTGGCCAGAATACATCAGGGCATAATAAGAGGGTATAATAATGCGGTAAAAAAATAATCCACAGATGTGTGGTCAGTGTCGCACTGATAAATGGTGCCAGATGTTCTTCGCTTTTGGAACACTCTGCACATTTTGCGTTGCCATATTCTGAGAGCCAGAACTTTTTTATTTTTTTCTCCACTGGAGCTGTGCGAGGGCTTGTTTCTTGCAGAACAATCTGTAGTTTTCATTGGTACCATTTTGTGGTTTATGCAATTTTTTTGACCACTTTTTGGCAAGCAAGGAAACCAAAAACCATAAATTCTGACAATGTTTTCTATTCTTTTTAATTATTATTATTATTATTTTTAACAGTGTTCACCGAGGGCTATAAATGACAATTTTACTTTATTCTGCAGGTCGATACGATTACGGCGATACCAAATGTATAGTTTTTTTTGTGTGTTTTGCAGCGTTTGTACGATAAAATCGCTTTTATAAGTACTATTTTATTTTTTGTGTCACCATATTCTAAAAGCCATAACTTTTTTATTTTTCAGTCAAAAAAGCTGTGTAAGGGCTAGTTTTCTGCGGAACGGGACTGGTACTGTTTTGGGGTACATGTGACTTTTTGATCACTTTTTATTCTATGTTTTGGAGGGGTAGTGACCAAAAAAATTGTGATTCTGGAGTTGTTTTTTTTTAATCGATGTTCACCGTGCGGGAAAAATAACATTATAGTTTGGGTCGTTATGAATGCGGTGATACCAAATATGTGTACTTTTTTTTAAAAAAGCTTTCATTTTTTTCCCTATAATAAAAGACTCATAGGAAAAAAAGGCAGTTTTTCTTATTTCAACTTATAACTTTTCTACATTTTTATTAACAATTTTTTTTGTTCTACTAGGGGACTTGAAGGACTGTACCTCTGATCTTTTTTCTAATGCACTGCACTACCTACGTAGTGCAATGCATTAGAGCCGTCAGTCATTCACTGACGGCACGCCTATTAGGATCCGCCTCCGGGTGGGGCCTAATGGGTTTCAGTAAGTGGCAGACCAGGAGGCAATTGTTAGACATAGCAGCGATCGCGGAGATGCAGATTGCTTATAATCACTAAGATGCGGCGATCGCTTTTGATCATGGCATCTAAGTGGTTAATGGCACAGAGCGGAGCTAGCTACATTCCCTGCCGTTACAGCAGGGTGTCAGCTGTAACATACAGCGGACACCTGCGGCTGATGGTGCAGGCTCAGCTTCTGAGCCCGCGCCATCTTCTTTTTTCTTCTCCGTACTTGGCCGACAAGAGGCCAATATTAGGCATCTGGTTGCCAAAGCAGCCACCCGAACCCCGCGATTGTATCGTGGGGTTCCGATCTGCTGCTAACCCCATAGGAACAGAACTTGCTTTTGAGCGCTGCATCTAAGGGATTAATCGGCCGGATCGGGGGCTAGCTTCGTTCCTGGCCTTGCAGCAGTGATCGCTTTAAACTATCACTGCTTTAAAACTGTGTCTGCACAGTCGCCTGTTAACGCGATGCCATAATAGTAGGGCATTTCGCATTAACAGGCCAACGCCCATAACGTATAAGTACGTCATAGGGCGTTAAGGGGTTAATACTTTTCTATGGTCTATAAAATATGACTTAAGGAACAACAAGACAGGATGTCCAGGAAAGTTATGTTGATGTGAGATACAAATCACGTCAAGAGCTGTACACAAGTTGGAATAAATGGCTTTATAATGTCAGGCTATATCTGTGCTATACTCCAGTGGTTCAGGATGCATCGCTCTCCCCACCCTCCTATAATGAAGAATAAGTTGGAGATTTGTGAAGAAAGTGAGGACATGAAATAGCTTTTGTTTAAGGAAGACAAAGCTGCACACAAGGAGAGTGTATATGACCAATAGATACATATGGATAGAAACAAAGATCAGTAAGCCGCAGGTAGGGTCGCCACCAGGCTGGTAAGTCACCGGCCCAGCTGGTATTAACACGGGGAGGCCGGTGCCAGTAAAAACTTTTTACCAGCAATAGCTGTTAATTTTGCACAAGACTGTGAATATGAAGTCAGGTTACTACTTATATGGATTGGATACACCTACTTTGCCATGCCGCCCAGCACTTTTAAAAAGGTCAGCAGTCAGGACCAGGGTCAAGTGTGGTATTGGCGCCAGTGGAAGATGCAGCAGACTAGGCAGATACATTCAGCAGCTGGACATGTGCACACTGCTTGCCTGTGCAGCCCTGAAAGTCAACAGCAGAGGTCGGTGGAGGACACGGTTATTAGTCATTGTCTGCCTGAGGCTCCCAGACCTAATGCCCGATTTACACGAGCGTGTGCGTTTTGCGCACGCAAAAAAGTACGGTGCGCAAAATGCACTTAACAGCTGCGTGTGTCATCAATGTATGATGCGCGGCTGCGTGATTTTCACGCAGCCGCCACCATTATGACACTCCGTTTGGATGTTTGTAAACAGAAAAGCACGTGGTGCTTTTCTGTTTACATTCAGAGTTTGACAGCTGTTGCGCGATTCACGCAGTTCGCACGGAAGTGCATCCGTGCGACCTGCGTGGTTTTCACGCACCCATTGACTTCAATGGGTGCGTGATGCGCGAAAAACGCTGAAATATAGAACATGTCGTGAGTTTTACGCAGCGCACTCACGCTGCACAAAACCCACGGACTGTCTGCACTGCCCCATAGAGTAATATAGGTGCGTACGACACGCGTGAAAAGCACACACGTATATTACGTTCGTGTAAATGATGCCTAATGCAAACGAGGTGCGAGGTCATGCTTTCAACCACACCCACTTTTTTACCCGTATTTTGGTGTATTTACGCATGCTCAATGTGTGGGGATTTTTTTTGTGCAACTTGTGCAAAACTGTGGCAAAAAAAATAACAATGCAAAACAGTCATGTGTAAGCCTGGCCAGTAATTTTGGGTAAAAAAGGTAAAATCCGGTTTCAAAAATACCACCTGGTAACCATGTGGCTTTGATTAATAAAGAATTAACTAAAAAGAACCACAACCATTTTATTTTCTTGGTATGTCTTAATTTTCCTGGTAAGAGGATGAACCATTGTAAAAGTTACTTATGTAAATAATCAAGAACTCCAATATACAAGAACACATACTATGTATGCACATAAAGAGGCCTTAGCTGAGCAAATAGTAAGAATTATAAAAATAAAAAAATCACTGACTTTTTGGATTTTAGCTTCAACATGTGCCGGGTAAGTTTGCGAATTGTTAAAACTTTCACTTTCTTCACGTCTTTCCGCATCCTCACCACCTGTGGGTGTAAAGAAATTCCAAACAAGTATCATGAGTAAGAAGTAGTAACTGGAAAAAGCTGTGTTCTAATGCATCAGCTTAAATCAACAAGACATAGCTGTAAAAGGCAAAGGACTGCATTTAATAAACAGAATTGAATAGCCAACACTATGGCACTTAGTATAAGCCGCAGCTCAGTCATTTCAGCTCAATGGAGATCATTATGAACCGTTTTTTAAAGAACTAAAATCATAAATCAAAAGATAGCTTCAGTATTCAATGCTCTTTAAAAAATTGATCATGAAAAATTAAGTAACTTTACAACATACCATATTTTTCAGACAATAGGACCTTTCTGATAAGACGCACTCAAGTTCAGTAGGTTGAAAACAAATCTATGGCGGCGGAGGGGAGCACATGTGAAACTTGGGGAAAGGGAACCACAGTAAGACCGGACAGGATGCATGAGAGGAGCTGTGGCAGTGCTGGAAGGCTGAATTGGAGCCATGGATTGGCACGTGAGTTGGAGGACATTTAGTTACAGAGATAAAATCCAGAACAGGAACAAATTGCTCTCCAGCTCCCCCTCATTTCAGTCCTCCTAAGAGGCACAATGGGAGAACTGACATAAATACAGCATAAATACACATGGGACAGTACATGGTGGAGCAGTTCCACCATGTACTGCCTAAAAGGGGTTGTGTCATGAGCGATATTTATGGCATAGTAACAGGATATGCCATAAATGTCTGAGATACAAGTCCCACCTTTGGGATCCGCACCTATCTACCGAATAGGGGGTCTCCCAACCCTCTACACGAGAATCAATGCACAGCAGGATGCGTTTTTTTTTTTAAACAGCTTAGCTCACTGAGCTACGCTGTTTCCTTAACTCCCAAATAAGTGAATAGGAGTTAAGCAAACAGCGTAGCACAGCGAGCTACGTTGTTTCAGTCCTGCTGTGCACGGATGGCCCGCAACGGACGCCTCACCAGGTGGGATAAGGTCGGGAGAAAAGGTGTGGGTCCAAAAGGTGGGACATGCGTCCATCATGACACAACCCTTCATAGAACACTAAACTCAGAAAACACACAGAAATAGAGAAGATGAATGGAGGAATTGCTGGAATGGTGTTTTTTTTTTTTTTATTTGTTCCCAAATTGTCTCATATTACAATGAATACGGAGAAACATATAAAACTACATTTTCTCTGTGCATCCCAAAATGTCAGCCATGTCCCCCAATCTTCTCACAATCCTGTGTCTGTCTGCAAGACAATTGGCTGGAGCAGTAGCCTCGCCCCCTGCCCTGTCTGTAGTAGGATAAAGATTATTAAGCCCCACCCCTATGACAAAGCCCCAACCAAAAATGTTAGACCAGCAAGAAAGTAACCCGTGTTTTCTGCAGGTTTCCACAAGACGGTTTGTTTCAGGGGCATGCAGATGATCCTGCAGATTGACAAGAAGCGAGGAAGTTTATCGCCCGTTTACTTTTATCATTCATTTCTTTTATTTTGCTAAAAAAACGCGTCTTATAGTACACAAATACGGTCCCAGATCTCAGGGAGTGTAGGCAGCAAGTAACTGATCCCATCATTCATGAATGTATAAAAGAAGAAGTACATTGGGAAATTGCCCTAAGAAGCTGGATTCTCACACTTTTGCAGGGTGACTTATTCCCAGGAGCTTTATTAATCACAAGTTGCAACAAAGTTCGGCCCACAGAAAGAAGTATTCATCATTGCTGCTGTGTTGCCGATTCCCCAAATCATGTCCCTTCAAATGGTGATGAGTAAATGTTAGGTATGTGTAAGGCTATGTTCACATCTGCACTATGAATTCTGTTCCATTATAGGAGCAGAAAAACAAAATTAAATGCAGTGTCGGATCGGTCACATGTAGCACACCAACGGTGCCTGACAGACGGCATTGACTTTATTGGGGTCCTTTGGCTTTCCGTCATTTCACCAGAAAAATAGCGCAGCATGCTGCGCTATCTTTTCTGGCATTTTTGACAGAATCTGTAACAATGTGAACATAGCCTTATAATCACACCATGCTAGGTACGTTCCCTGGGAAGGGATGGTTCTTCATATACCTTTACTTGGAAGGGAGGAAAATTTTAATAACATCTATTTAGACTAGCATGCTACGCCACATCAACTTTAATTTCATGCTGTGAGTAAAAGTGCCTATACATATTAGCCAAACTCGCCGATCTAATGTTTATTGGGGCCACCCGACTCCCATAATCACCAATTGAATCTTTTATCTCCAGGTCCGATAACGTCCAGAAGCATTTTAACGCAGGTTAGTAAATTATATCAGCAGCCGCTTTTAGAAGGATCATTGATAGAATTACAAATTGAAGCAGCATAAAAGCCTAGTAATTGATGACAGATGACAGCTCCAATGAAATTATGAGAAGTAAATGATAAATGTTAATTTACTCTAAATGGCTTTTCTGTTTCTCTGGTATGTCATCTTTAAATTATTGGTCTAACCTCTGGGACCCCCTCCGATCCGGAGAATGAAGCGTTGCTTTAGTGCTCTGGCCCCTTTACATTTTTCTCCTTACAGCGAATGGGATCGTGCTGAAGTTCCCTGCAGAGCTGGTGACAGAGAGGGCTGCTGTGCAGTGAAAACATTGAAGGGGAAAATAGCACTAATCTAACAATGCGGGCCCTTCATTCTCAGGATCAGTGGGGATCCCAGATGTCAGACACCCACCAATTATAAACACTTTAAGTGCAGCAACTATTACAATGTAATCATGAAAATTTAGAGAATAGCCAGAACTTCTAAACACTACAGACCAAAGCAGAAAAAAAATAAAATAAAAAAAAAAGAAGGTCTTACAGAAAGCAAATAAGGTTATGGTTCCCACAAATAAATGTAACATTTATTCCAAGGCTCTGGAAAATGTAACTGGTACATATTGTCACTTTTCATAGAACGTTCCATCTTTGCTACGGACCAGAATTATTAGAACAGCCAGGTTTCTGTCAACTAATGATGACTATGGAGCTGTGCGAACGCGAACAGACCTATAAAGTATGATTTATTGACTTTTTTTTCTAGGGAAAACTGTAGCAAAACATACGTACATTGTTCTACAGGAATACAAATCTAGTGACAGACTATACATCAATTTGCATAATTTTTTTTCAAGTTTTGAAAGTGTCATTATTATATGAAAAAGTGGCCACGGGCATTGCACACCCCAATTAAATGAAAATGTATTACAATAGAAAGCTGTGTAACATACAATAGGTAGAAATTATTAGGCACAATATTATAGTGTACACCTATTTGACCTCTGTAAGCCTCAGATTTCTTACGAAATCCAACAGAAAGAAAATTGTGGCATACTAAGAGGTGTCCAAAAAATTAATGCACATTACGGTTTTCTCACCGTTTTTCCGCAAATTGCAGGAAAATACCCGACAGGGCTGCTTTGTGCAGGATCTGCAAACATGAGGTCACATGACTATGTGTAGAGGGCTTGTTACTGTTGAAAGACCTGCCCACATGACCATGTGGGCAGGTCCTGATGCCAGGGTGTAGAACAGCAAGCCTCCAGAGAGAAAAGTGTTAACTGTTATGAAAGTGTATGGGGTCTGGTCTGTATTAATTTTTAAGGGGTCTGTCCAGTTTGGGGGGTCTGGGGTTTGTATTTACGGGGTCTGGTATGGGGACTATTTATATACAGTCCTGGCCAAAAGTTGAGACTGACACAAATTTTGGTTTTCACAAAGTTTGCTGCTCCAGTTTTTATAGTGGCAATTTGCATTAAGTCTAGATCAGTATGAAGAGTGATCAAATGAAATGCAATTAATTGCAAAGTCATTCCTTGCCATGAAAATAACTTAAAGTGTAGCTAAACGTTCGACAAACTTCTGACATGTCAGAAGTTTGGATTGGTGGGGGTCGAAGAACGGAGACCCCCACCAATCTCTAGAATGAAGCAGCTAAAGCACTTGTGTGAGCGCTCAGCCGCTTCGTTTCTGTTTGGCTTTTTCCGGGGAGCCGATGTATCGGAGTACGGGCTCATAGACTTTCTATTGAGTCCGTACAAAGATACATTTATTTCTGGAAATAGCCGAAGAGACACGAAGAAGCTGAGCGCTCACACGAGCACTTCAGCTGCTTCGTTCTAGCGATTGGTGTGGGGGTCTCAGTGCTCGGACCCCCACCAATCCAAACTTCTGACACGTCACTATGACCGGTCAGAAGTTTGTCGAACGTTTAGCTACACTTTAATCACAAAAAACCCATTTACACTGCATTTCAGCCCTGCCACAAAACGACCTGCTATCATTTCAGTGATCTGGTTAGCCCGGGAGAAAGTGTTACCGAGGACAAGGCATCTGATATCACTCCATAATACTGATTGAATAAGAGCAGACTGGTTGCTTTAAAAAGGGGATGGTGCTTGAAATCATTGTCTTTGTCTGTTAACTATGGTTACCGCCAAGGAAACACGTGCAGTCATCATTGCTTTGCCTCAAAAGGGCTTTACAGGCAGGGACATTGCTGCTTGTAAGCTTGTCCCTAAATCAACCATTTATCGGATCATGAAGAACTTCAAGGGGAGAAGTTCAAATTTTGTGAAGAAGGCTTCAGGGCGCCTAAGAAAGTCCAGCAAGTGCCAGGATGTCTCCTAAAGAGGATTCAGCTACAGGATAAGTTCAAACACCAGTGCAGAGCTTGCTCAGGAATGGCAGCAGGCAGGAGTCAGTGCATCTGCACGCACAGTGAGGTAAAAGGCTTTTGGAGGCTGGCCTGGTGTCAAGAAGGGCAGCAAAGAAGCCACTTCTCTCCAAAAAAAATAATCAAGGACAGACTGACATTCTCTGCAGGAAGTACAGGGATTGGACTGCAGACTGTTTGGGACAACTGGAAGAATGATTGCCCGGAGAAGCCCCTCCATGAGTCCTGTGTAATGCCAATAGTAAAGCATCTTGAGACCATTCATGTGTGGGGTTGCTTTTCATCCAAGGGTGTGGACTCACTCACAATTTTGTCTAAGAACACTTCCATGAATAAGAATTGTATCTAAACATCCTCAAAGAGCAACTTCTCCCAACGATACAGGAGAAATTTGGTGATGAAAAATATATTTTTTCCAGCATGATGGAGCACCATGTCACAAGGCAAAAGTGATAACTAAGTGGCTCGGTGAACAAAATATTGAAATTTTCGGTCCATGGCTACGAAACTCCCCAGATTTCAATCCCATTGAGAATCTGTGGTGAATCCTCAAAAAGCAGGTGGACAAACAAACACAGAAATTCTGATAAACTCCAAGCACTGATTAGGCAAGAATGGGTTGCCATCAGTCAGGATTTGGCCCAGAAGCTGATATCCAGCATGCCAGAGGAATTGCAGAAGTTTTGAAAAAGAAGAGTCAACACTGTAAATATTGAATCTTTGCATAAACTTGATGTATTTGTCAATAAAAGTTTAAAAACTAATGACACTGACGCAGCAAACTTTGTGAAAACCAAAAATTTGTGTCAGTCTCAAAACTTTTGGCCAGGACTGTAGAATGTCTGTTCTAGGGTCCAGTTTTTAGGAGTTCTATATTTGTTTAGGGAGGGGGGGCCTGATCTGGGGACTGTAATTTAAGTCTGAAATTATTATGGGTCTTCTTTATGTAGGCAAATTAAATCAGGACGTAATAAAGCTTACGTTTGTTGTAGCAGTTTTTTAAATTTTTCTTTAAAAAAATAAAATTATATTTTTGTGAGGCTCCACCTGGGTTCTGAAGTAGCAAAACTGCACCCTAAACTTATTCAAAGCAGAATTTAGGAAGTTTGTAAACGCTTTAGGGGTTTTAACCGCTTCCCGACCGCCCACAGTAAATTCACGTCGGCGCTTGCTGGGCTCTGTGCAGCGCCAATGTGAATTCACGATGGGTGTTAAAAGCGCGATCCGGGTGTCTCAGAATAGCGCCGACACCCGGATCGCGCTGTTAACCCCTGCCTCTGGTCCCGGAGACATGATCGGGACCTGATTGGCTCAGGTCCTGATCATGTGATCGCAGGGAAAGTTTGTTGTAGCAACGAACTGGAAAGTTTGTTACTATAACAAACTGGAAAGTTTGTTGCTACAACAAACTTTCCCGGGGACCGATTGCAGGTGCTGCAGTCGGTTGCATGGCAAAACCGGAGGCAATACAACAGCCCCCGGGTCTGCCATGCACAGCAGCCTATGAGGACCAGCCAGAGGCCGGTCCTCATAAGCTTCCTGTCAGTGTGACTCTCAGCGTCACACTGACAGTTTATAATACGTTACACTACCTAGGTAGTGTAATGTATTATAGCAGCGATCAGTGCTGCAGGTCTTCAAGTAAAAAAAAAAATGTATAAAAAAGTTTTATAAAAGTGTAAAAACAAGTTATAAGTTACAAAAACAAAAAAATGCTTTTTTTCCTATGAGAAGTCTTATATTATAGGGAAAAAATGAAAATGTTAAAAAAAAGTACACATATTTGGTATCACCGCAATCGTAACGACCCAAACTATAAAACTATAATATTATTTTTCCCGCATGGTGAACACCGCAAAAAAAATAATTAAAAAACAATGTCAGAATCGCTATTTTTTTGGTCATCAGCCCTTCCAAAATATAGAATAAAAAAAGTGATCAAAAAGTCGCATGTACCCCAAAATAGTACCAATAAAAACTACAACCCGTCCCGCAAAAAACAAGCCCTTTGGCCCAATGCACACTAACCCGAAAATCCACTGTAGAATTGCGGCCCCATTCATTGCTTGCCAAAAAAAATTAAATAAAAAAATAAAAAAAAACACATGTACCCTAAAATGGTACCAATGAAAACTAGACTGTTCCGCAACAAATAAGCCCTCACACAGCTCCGGTGGAAAAATATAAAAAAGTTCTGGCTCTCAGAATACAGCGACAGAAATTGTGAAGTGTCCAAAAGCGGATAAGATCGGGCACCATTTATCAGTGCGACACCGGCCACATATCTATGAATTATTATTTATTTACCGCATAATTATACCCTCTTATTATGCCCTGCTGTACTCTGCCCAGCTTACATATGCCCCCACATTATAAACTGAAATACCAGCAATACCCCAAACAGACCTATCACCAAGCACAATCTGCGCTCCAAAGGCCAAATGGCGCTCCCTCCCTTCTGACACCTACAGCGTGCCCAAACACCAGCTTACGTCCACATATATGACCTTTTATATCTGGGAGAACCCGCTCAACTTTGTATGAGGTATTTGTCTTCACTGGCACAACATATTGTGCATTAAAATGGCATATCAGTGGAAAATTGTAATTTTCACTTTGCACCATCCGCTGCGCATTAACGCCTTCGCGCACCACGACTTAATAGCATATCGTGGTGCGGGGGTGGGGGGGGTTATATATGGAATAGGCTCATGCGCTGAGCACGCTCCATATTCTGCAGGTGTCACCCGGGACTAACGGACAGAAACAGCGATCGCGCGGTTACAGGTACCTGTAAAAATGACATTATACTGCAATACATTAGTATTGCAGTGTATTGTACCAGTCACCTAATGATCGCTCGTTCCAGTCCCCTAGGGGGGGGGGGGGACTAATAAAATGTGTGGGAAAAAAAAAAAAAAAGTTTAGTGAAAAAAAAATATATATATTTAAAGTAAAAAAAAAAACCCTTTCCCATGTTTCCTCTAAAGTAATGTAAAAAAATAAACAAATTTGGTATCGCTGCATCCATAAAAGTCCGAATTATGACAATATACCATTATTTAACTCGCACTGGGAACTCGGTAAAAAATAAAGAATTTAAACCGCCAAAAATTGCTGTTTTTTGGTCCCTTTAGTTTTTTAAAAAAAAAAAAAGTTCATAATAAGTGACCAAAAAGTATGTAAAAAATAAATAAATGGTACCAATAAAAACTACAGCTCGTCCTGCAAAAAATAAGCCCTCACACCGCTCTACTGACGGAAAAATAAAAAAAAGTTATGCCTCTTGGAAAGCAGAGGGAAAAAACTAAAATATAAAAGCAAAAAAATTGATCAGTCCTGAAAGGATTAATTTCTACAAAAAAAAACATTTATGACCACATGTGGGGTATTGCCGTACTTGGGAAAAATTGCTTTACAAATGTTGGGTGGCTTTTTCTCCTTTATGAAAATGAAAAAATTCAAACATTTTTGTGGAAAAAAATGTTGATATTAATTTTCACTGCCTAATTCTAATAAATTCTGCAAAAGACCTGTGGGGTCTAAATGCTCACTATACCCCTAGATAAATTCCTTGAGGGTTGTGGTTTCCAAAACCATGTCACTTTTGGGGGATTTCCACTGTTTTGGCCCCACAAGACCTCTTCAAACCTGACATGGAGCCTAAAATATATTCTAAAAAAAGGAGGCCCTGAAATCCACTAGGTGCTCCTTTGATTCTGAGGCATGTGTTTCCGTCCAGTACCACGCTAGAGCCACATGTGTGAGATTTATAAAAACTGCAGAATCTGGGCAATAAATATTGTGTTGCGTTTTTCTGGTAAAACCTTCTGTGTTACAGAAAAAAAAAATGTATTACAAATGAGTTTCAGCAAAAAAAAATACAATTTCAAAATTTCCCCTCTACATTGCTTTAATTCCTGTGAAACGCCTAAAGGGTTAAGAAACTTTCTGAATGCGGTTTTGAATACTCTGAGGGGTGCAGTTTTTAAAATGGGGTGATTTATGGGGTCTGTCTAGAACATAAGGCCCTCAAAGCCACTTGAGAACTGAACTGGTCCTTGGAAAATAGCCTTTTGAAATTTTCTTGAAAATGTGAGAAATTGCTGCTAAAGTTCTAAGCCTTGTAACGTCCTAGAGAAATAAAATAATGTTCAAAAAACTATGCAAATATAAAGTAGACATATGGAATATGTGAAATAGTACCTATTTTGTGTGGCATTACTCTGTTTTACAAGCAGATACATTTAAAATTAGAAAAATCATAATTTTTGCCAATTTTCTTAAAATGTTGGTGTTTTTCACAAATAAGCAACGAATTTATTGACCACGTTTTTCCACGAACATAAAGTACAATAGGTCACAAGAAAACAATCTCAGAATCGCTTGGATAGGCAAAAGCATTCCAGAGTTATTACCACATAAATTGACACGTCAGATTTGAAAAAAATGGGGCTGGTCTTCAAGGCCAAAATGAGCTCGGTCCTGAAAGAGTTAAAGGAATTAAAGGGACAGTTTTTAATAAAATATTATATGGACTTTATTTTTTCACACACAAAGTTTTTTTTTTATTAACACTTTCTTACTGTACTGGGGGCTGCCATGTTTTATTTCATCTGTGTATCGGTCTCTTAACGACACATACACAGATGGAATACGGCAGCACAGTGCATAGGACACAATGAACGGCTCCCGTCCATTACATCTGCCACCTGGCTCTATACTGCGCAAGCGCGGTTCAGAGCGACCCAGCATAGAAGCTGGTTTGTAGGGGGAAAGCCAGCGCCATTATGAAGACCGGACGCACTGCAGGTAAGGTGTGGGTGTCTCTCTGCCGGTCTCTCTCTCACAGCCCCCCCCCCCGCACACCTGCTGTAACGGTGTGTGTCATGTAAAAAGACGCCCGCAAAAAAGTAGTGCATGTCACTTCTTGGGACGTAGAAAAACAGCTCCAAAAAACGACCGTAAAAAATGCAGCTAAAAACGTGAGTTTGATTAAAAAAAGGCTGAAAATCAGGAGCTGTTTTCCCTTGAAAACCGCTCCATATTTTCAGAAGTTTTTTTTTAGTAAGCGTGTGAACATACCCTTAGCCTTTTGGTGTGTCCTATAGCTTCTGCTAGCTGCCATTTGTACAATCCCTCCCAAAATGGCAGCCAGACAATGCTTAGCAATTTGAGTACACCTTTTCCTGGCTTGTAGCCAAAAATAAGGAGGGGGGGGGGGGTGAGATTCCCTCCCACATTTACGCTAGCTGTGAGTCAGTCAGGTTGTTTTGTCTTATTCACCTTGCTGTAATTCTGGGAAGTGCTCCCTCTGGTGGCCAACATAGGAAAACATGTCAAATTATTATTTAATACTTTCCACCATGTGGAAGAAAATAGAAAGTAACTTACTAAAAAAAAAGAAAAAAAAAAAAAGTTTAATTGGCGACACATTCCATTTAACCCCTTAATGACCAGCCTATTTTAAACCTTAATGACTAAGCAATTTTTTACGTTTTTCCATCGTCCCATTCGAAGAGCTCTAACTTTTATTTTTGCATCGACATAGCTGTATAAGGTCTTGTATTTTTTTAATAGCACCATTTTGAGGTACATATTATTTATTGATTAACATTTATTAACTTTTTTTTGGGGGGGGGGGGGATCAGTGTCCGCTGCGTAAAACTCACGACATGTCCTATACTTGCCCGTGTTTCGCGCAGCACGCACCCATTGAAGTCAATGGGTGCTTGCAAATCGCGCCCGGCACACGGAAGCACTTCCGTGTGCAGCGTGTGATTCGCGCTCCAGTAATAAAATAAATGAATGAAAATAGAAAAGCACCTCCTGCTTTTAGGCTTGTAAACATAAAAACAGAGTGTCATAATGATGCCGGCTGCGCGAAAATCACGCAGCCAAGCACCATATACAGATGCCACACTGAACTTTTGCGCGCGCAAAACGCGTTTCATGCGTGTGCAAAACGGACATGTTCGTGTGAATAAGGCCTAAGATGTGCAAATGTATTTGTTTTTGCAAATATTCAATTTTAATCCATTTAGTTCTGTAACACAGCAAGTGTTCACAGAGGAACACAACTCAATATTTATTAACCAGATTCTGCAGTTTCCAGTAATATCCCATTTGTGGCCCTAGTTTGCTACTTGACAAACAGAAGCATCAGAAATGAAAGGAGCACCTTTTGGATTTTAAGGGCCGCCTTTTATTAGAATGTTTTCCAGGTGCCAATATAGGTTTGCACGGGCCTTTAGGTGTCAAAACATAAGGAACACCCTTCAAAACGACCCCATTTAGTAAAACTACACCCCTCAAGGAATTCATATTGGGATGTAGTGAGTATTTGGATCCCACAGGTGTTACAGCAAATTTATTAAAATTAAGTCGTAAAAATAGAGTTTGTTTTCCAATAATATTGTGGACCAGTACACTGGAAACCCCCCAAAAGTGACCCCCATTTAGGAAAGTACACCTCTCAAGGAATTGTAGTGATAATTTTGATCCTACAGCTTTTTTGTAGCATGTATTAGAATTGGGCTTGGAAGTTAAAAGCCAAATTTATCAATTAATATGTTGTTTTACTTAATATTTTTTATTTTCTCAAATACAATAGGGGAAAAAGCGACTCAAAATTTGTAAAGCATTTTTCTCCCGAGTATGACAATACCCAATATGTAGTCATAATCTACTGTTTGGACACATGACAGGGCACAGAAAGGAAGCAGCGCGATACAATGCCAGTTTTATGTGCCACACAAAAGATTTCTGCATGGCGCTATATGACTTTAGGCCCTGAAAGATTAACCCTTTCCATGTACCTATTAGGGTAGGTTTACACAGGGCAGATATGCTGCGATCCGATAAACGTACACAGCGTATCCACCCTGGACCACGCAGGGAATTCCGGATAAAAAAAACGCACCAAATTGTGGTCACATTAAACGTCATCCCAGGAGGTCGGGCTGCAGGACATCAGAGGGACACGTCGCCACGACTACGGGTAAGTATAGGCTTTTTTTTTTCCCTAGTTTCAATTTGCTGTGGGTTTATACCTCCCCATTGAATTCAGGAAAACCTGTAACAGAAAACCAGCGATTCCACAGCATAAATTGACATGTTGCGGATTTAAAAAAAACAAAAACAGACCGAACGTCAAGTTATGAACAGCTTCTCGGCAGATGTTTTATGCAGCGTGTGGATGAGGTTTGTTCAAATCGTATCCGTTCTGCTGCTACTGCATTACGCTGTGGATTTTACGCAACGCAATACGTTGCGGAAAATCCGTAGTATTTACGCTACGTGTGAACTTACCCTCAATGTCCAGGGTCCAGTCTGGCTTGGGAGATTCTGTACTGGTTCCTCATACTGGGACAGGGGTGCTGCTAATGCAATGTACTGTGCTCAATAGAAGGACATCCCTCGTCCTTATACTTGACACATTAAAATTGTTGCTGCATTGTTGATGCCCTGATCTCGCCCCTATACAGGGAGGCTTCTCTGATTCTTTTCTAACAATATCGCAGTACTTCTGGAATTCAAACACTTAAACGCTGGTGTAAAAATTATCCAAATAGAGGTGGTGAGCCTTGTCCAGCAGTGTGTGCACTAAATCCCACACTATTTTTCCTGTAACCCCCAAAAAGTGGGGGGGGATCTGGGGGGGTCAATTCTGGTGTCCTTCTCCTCTTAAACCTGTGGATGTACTCCTGATGACAGCAGCCATCACTATTCTGTCACTGTGTCATGGTGACAGTTTAAGCGGATGCCGAACATATACGGCAAATTGCATGAACCGCTTCTCTCCCATGGCCTACCCATACATCAGAAGGGGTACGCCATTAATAACCTCAGTGATAGCATGCCAAGGCGTGTAAGTGCGTGTATTTCTGCGTGGGGCGCTCATATTCAATACTGAATAAATCAAGACGTTTAGAATATTTTGTTTCCATTTTTAATCATTTGAATATTATTAACATGTCAATCGATCCCATAATTTCCACAATATTATACTCACTATACAAAGGCCAATAATAACACTATAAAAGGTCCAAATAATACCACATCCCCGTGACCACGTAGTGACTAAATAATACCGCCATACTGTTACGGATTAAAAACCACGGTGCGAAGACCAATATTACCACCATATAGTCGTAGATACCAGTCCTACACAGACTGGTATCTACTGGACTCAATTGTATCTGTGGCTTTAAAACGCAGATACAATTGACAGCGCTGGCGAGGAAAGGGAACCGTTCGTTCCCTTCCCTGCCATTCGGCATGTAAAACTGGACATACACGTCGATTATTTGCAGAGCACAAATAAGGAGAAGATAATTATTTACAGATAAACGTTTTATCTCAAGGTGTCCATACACATTAAATTGGCCAATGATCTAATGTGTATAAGGGGCACTCGACTCTCCCCAGTCAGGGATAAAAAGGATTGGGCATGTCGCCCAATCCTGGCAGCGGCTTATTCCGCTCTCCCCGTTGAAATAAACATGCACTCTTAGCCAAGTACACGTTCCTGGGGGAGTAGGGAGAAATATTTGTCGGCCGACATTTATTTAATGCACGTGGCCACCTTTAAGGTCCCCAAACACTTTAGGCCCAGTTCACATCGCATTTTGGCCCTACATTTAGCTTGTACGTTGGGAAGGCTGTTACTAGTGCAATGGATGAGCGGCACTACACTGTGACGAAGAAGCAGGCTGCCGTAAAAGACAAATACCCCAGCTGTGGTGAAGAAGTATAAACATTTTGATAACACTGCGGTACTGCTATATGCCTGGGATAAAATACTGGAGGAAGTATTCAAACAATGTACCAAGGAAATGTTTAGTTGCATGACTGTTAGGCTGACTTCACATGCCGCAAACAGGGATAGCGTTAGGGGGAGCAAACTAGGAAACTGCCCAGGGCCCCCTGCCAACTTAGTCAGGGCCCTAGACTCAATCGTATCTGCGACCTTAAAACGCAGATACAATTGACAGCGCTGGCGAGGTAAGAGAACAGTTAGTTCACTTCCCTGCCATTTGGCACTTTCTTGTGATGCAGGCGGAGTAGGCCTGTATCACTGGAGGAGACAGCGGCACGGGAACGGGGACAGGTGAGCGTGGCACTATCTACAGGGGCATTATCTACATGGGCACTGTGTGGCACTATTTACTGGAGGCAGTGTGGCACTATCTACAGGGGTATTCTTACTGTGTGGGGGCACAGGTGCTGAGGGGTAACTTTTATTGGGTAGAGCACCAAGGGATCATTATTATAGTCTGGGGCATTGTGGATGGCTAGTTTGTTTAGAGGATGGGGTACAGCTGGGTAGGTTGCTGGAAAAGCGAATAACCAACATGTCTGTGTGACAAATTCTGCAGAGACGAGTCATGGCTGGATGAAGTGGTCATGGTGGTCTGGGCCAGATGGAGAAGAAAAAGGAAAGTAAAATGACTAATGGGAGAAGTCATGGTGAGTCACTGGATATAAATGTGCTGTAATCACTTATATTGTCTGCAGAGTTTCTGTGTAGGACTGGTATCTACCACTATACGGTCGCTATATGGTGGTCATATTGGTTTTCGCACCGTGGTTTTTAATCAGTAACAGTATGGTGGAGTTATTCAATCGCTACGTGGTCACGGGGATGTGGTATTATTTGGACCTTTTATAGTGTTTTTATTGGCCTTTGTATAGGGAGTTGTTCAGTAACAGTATGAGGGTAATATTTAATCTCTGTATGGGAAGAATATTGGGTCCTGGTAAAGTGGCATGCTGTACTAATACCGCCTTCTCAATTGACTGCGTTGTTGATACACCAATTTAGTATTTTGGGCCACACTTAATTTTGCCCAAGCCTTCACTTTGTCTAAAACCAACCCGGATTGTGGATTTGCGGCTTTAATGCAGATCTATTTGCATTGCGAAGGGTAAAATCCGGATGTGCGAACTCAGCCTTACAGAGACTATGAAACCTACAGATACAACAGATATGCAAACTGAAGGTTATGATATGCTCTCTAAACATAGAAACAGAAGAGGATTGCAGAAAAAGACCACATAGATAAAAAGGGCAGACTAGATGAACTAAGGAAAGATATATGTTTATCGCAGGCATGTTCCATTTCACTTAGGCTACATTCAAACGAGTGTCGGCAACCTCTGACATGAAAAACTGAAGTTTTCCACGTCCGAGGTGCACCCGTGCGGGATGCGTGGTCACGGATCCCCCATAAACTAGAGTTATGGTGGGATGAGCGACATGCAGAAAAATAGGACATGTCCTATCTTTTCATGGACCCTTCACACGCTCCATTGAAACAACGGTCGTGTGAACGGCCCCATTGAAATTCATAAGTCTGTGTACTGTCCGTCACACGGACGAGGCACACGCTCGTCTGAATGAGCCCTGTTGATTTTTCCACCACATCTACTGGAGGCTTGTTTCAAGCATCTATTACTCAGTAAAAACATATTTTCTGACATTGCTGATCTTTCACCAACATATTTCTGATCATGTCCCCTTGTTCTTGTGTTTAATTTCTTATCAAAAACACTTCTTCCTCAATGTCATTTAAACCAATATTTAATGGTTTCAAGACTATACAAATTACATTTCTTTCAGTCTCTACTGAGAAGTTTAACGCTTAACACCTGCCACTATTTTTTTAGTCCGTTCTATTTTTTTTTATCACTGTCTTTTTGTAGGCGAGGTCTCTTACTTTACAATTTAACCTGGATGAGAGGCTCTATAACAGTGGTTTCCAACCAGCGACTTTCCAGCTATTGAAAAACTTCAACTCCTAGATTGGAGACCACTGCTCTAATAGTTAATTGTCAAAGTTGGGAATAGCCCTTTATGTCAGATCTACAGGATATGCCTTGAATGTCTGATAGATGCGGGTTCCGGCACTGGGCACGCACCTATATCGAGAACGGGGGTCATCCGACCCCCAAGCAAAACGGTGATCGAGTGTCCTCCGTTCTCGATACAGGTGCGGGTCCAGTGTATATGCCATAAATGTTTAAGATGAGGATACCTGTTTGCGTGACTACACTGACTTAGGAGCAGGCTGCCCTGAGCTCAGTAGTGAAATTACATGAATGAGGTAAGCCAGCGCTCCCACACTGAAGACAAGTGTAGAATAGGTATGCGAGACAAAGTGGCAGTGGGAATCTCTTCAAACTATTTTAGTCACAGTCTAGAGTCCGCTAAAGTCTACAGTAAATGGTTTACCCATATATTAAGAAGCCAGCGTTAAATCAAAACCTTGTAAAACTATTCAGAAACCTGCTCTGCATAGATGAGGCTGAAAACAGAACTGTACACAGATGAGTTCCTCCGGTTAGTTAATACCGGAGTCATGTTCTAAGATTCTTTCTGGAGTGAAGAATTGCCTTACAGGATAAGCTATTCAAAGATGGCACTAGAGTTAGTTTTCTTCGTTTTGGAGGAAAGTAATTTGTAACCGTAAATTGAAAATCATCATCTTCTTGATGCAAATAAAACAGACTTGACCGTAAACCTGAAAACTTATCTTTGGATTTAAAAAGGTACTTCAGAGTGAATATGGAGGTATCCAGTTATGTGTAATCATGTTATTCTATACATTCAGTAGCTAAATTTAGGGGGGTGGTCGGGGGGTTAGACCAGTCCCCTCTCTAAAGACCTTCAAATTTCTGTGGTCATTCAAAAAAAAAAAAAATGCGTGGGGTTTTCATTAACTATAATTAAAGCAAAATAAACATGAGCAACGTTGAAGAATAAGACCTTAATTCCAGTCATTGGATATGAATACATAATGGGACAGTAATGTATTAGAAGCTATAAAAAATAAATATTGCTTTTTGGTGTCTCTTTCACATAGAATATATATTTGCCAAAAGCATCCAGGATTACAAAATAGATTATTGTGTTTGGACATGTCATAACACCAAAATAAAATAAGCAAATATCCAGCCAAATAACTTAAGATGGAATGTTCAGAAAGCTTTCTAGGCATTAACCCAATGTGAAACTACAGATAATCAACTCCGTTAGGGTATGTGCACACACAAAATAAAAAACGTCTGAAAATACGGAGCTGTACAAGGGAAAACGGCTCCTGATTTTCAGACGTTTATTAATCAGCCGCGCTTTTCGCTGCGTTAACGGACGTTTTTGGAGCTGTTTTTCTATAGTCAATGAAAAACAGCTCCAAAAACGGCTCAAGAAGTGACATGAACTTCTTTTTCGCGGCCGTTTTTTTACGTAAAAAACGCCCCGTGGAAGAGAATGCCGTTTTCCTCATTGAAATCAATGGGCAGATGTTTGGAGGCGTTCGGCTTCAGATTTTTCAGCCGTTTTTCGGGCGTTTACAGCCCGAAAAACGGCTGAAAACACTACGTGTGAACATACCCTTACTATAGCACTGAAAATGCAGTCAGTCAATACTACAAACTGCAAATAAGGGACAGTCTTTTTCAGATAGGGCATCATATTAACCACTACCCGCACCTTGACGTAACTGCACGTTAAGGTGAGCGGTAACTTTGCGCACCTTAAGTCTGTACTTTGACAGTTAACCGACGCCCGGAACTACACCGCAGCGGCTTTTAAGTGTGCAGGGTGTCTCCCCTGCATTCCCTGTTGCCGATCAACAGCCCATCGCCACTGATTTAGTCAGTTAACCCTTTAGATGCGGCAGTCGATTGCAATCGCAGCATTTAAGGACTTTCGAGCAGATCGGAAGCCCCCACATGAAATCACGGGGGCTGCCATGTATGGAAGCCTATGAGGACCAGCCGGAAGCTAGTCCTCATAGGCTTCCTGTCAGATTGACTGTCACGTCACAATGACAGTTAGGGCTTATTCAGACGAACGTTGCGTTTTTGCGCGCGCAAAAAACTCGGCGTTTTGTGCGCGCAAAAACCACTTGACAGCTCCGTGTGTCATCCGTGTATGATGCGCAGCCACCATCATAGAGATGAGTCTAGTCGACGTCAGTCACTGTCCAGGGTGCTGAAAGAGTTAACTGATCGGCAGTTAACTCTTTCAGCACCCTCGACAGTGAATGGCGATCACAATATCGAGAAACCTGTTAAAAAAAAAAAAGTTCGTACTTACCGAGAACTTCCCTCCCGGCCGTTGCCTTGGTGACTCGTCCTTGGTGACGCGCCTCTCTTGACATCGGGCCCCACCTCCCTGGATGACGCCGCAGTCCATATGACTGCTGCAGCCTGTGCTTGGCCTGTGATTGGCTGGAGCTGTCACTTGGACTGAATTGTCATCCCGGGAGGTCAGACTGGAGGAAGAAGCCGGGAGTTATCGGCAAGTCAGAACTTCTTTTTTTTTTTACACGTTCATGTATATTGGGATCGGAAGTCACTGTCCAGGGTGCTGAAACAGTTTAACTCTTTCAGCACCCTGGACAGTGACTATCTCCTGACGTCGCGTACCGGAAATTTTTTTGCCGGGTTCGGCCAAAACGAGTTCGGCCGAACCCGGTGAAGTTCGGTTCGGTTGTCCGGGTTCGCTCATCTCAAAGACACTCCGTTTGGATGTTTGTAAACAGAAAAGCACGTGGTGCTTTTCTGTTTACATTCATCCTTTTGACAGCTGGTGCGCGAAACAGGCAGTTCGCACGGAAGTGCTTCCGTGCGACCTGCGTGGTTTTCACGCACCCATTGACTTCAATGGGTGCGTGATGCGCGAAATACGCGGAGATATTGACCATGTCGCGCTTTTTGCGCAGCGGACAAACACTGCGCAAAAAGCACGGACTGTCTGTACTGCCCCATAGACTTGTATTGGTCTGTGCGTGGCGCGTGAAAACCACGCAGCCCGCACGGACCCAATACACGTTCGTGTGAATCCACCCTTAGAATACATTACACTACGTAGCGATCAGAGCTGCAAGCCTTATAGTCCCCTAGTGGGACGAGTAAAAAAACACATATTTGGTATCGTTGTGTTCGGAACCACCCAAACTATAAAACTCTAATGTTATATTTCCTGAACGGTGAACACCGCAAAAAATAAAAAAAATAAAAATAAAAAACAATGCTCAGAATCTCCCGCAAAAAACAGGCCCTCACACAGCTTTTTTGACTGAAAAATAAAAAAAGTTATGGCTCTCAGAATATGGCGACACGGAAAATAAATTATTTTCTAAAAAAAAAAAAGTTATTTTAATGCGCAAATGCTACAAAACATAAAAAAAATATACATACATATGATATCGCCGTAATCGTATTGACCTGCATAATAAAGTAAAATTGTAATTTATAGCCAAGGATAAACGCCATAAAAAAAAAAAACGAATAAAAAAACATTGTCAGAATTGATGGTTTATGGTCACCTTGCTTGCCAAATATTAAATAAAAAAAGTGATCAAAAAAACCGCATGTACCCCAAAATGGTACCAATGAAAACTACAGATTGTCCCTCAATAAATAAGACCTCACACCGCTCTAGGGATGCACGATGAATCGAAACTTTGATACGGTTTCGATACCGTGCACCCTCAAACTGTTGGATACCGTTATTTCATGTATTTCGATATTAAGCTGTGCATCTGCACAGCTCAGTATTGTAATACAGGAATGTATGAGAGCGGGGCTGCGGATGCGATACAGCCATTGCCCCGCTCCTAAGAAGTTCGCGTGGTCAGCATGAGGTGATGCAACCAGCGCTGCACTAATGAGCGGCTGCACTGAAGACAGAAAATTTCTTCAGTGCCTGCGCCGACGCATTACCTCATGCTGACCGCGTGCGCACTTGTTGTCAGGAGAAGGGCCAATGGCTGTATTACACAGCCTCAGCCCCGCGGCGGCAATCAGGGAAACCGCTCATCTCCGCCGCTATTCTCCTGAATGACTGAGGAACATGATGGGGTTAATTACTATTAATGTGAGGCACGTGGAGATTCAAAATTCATCACACCACATGCCTCACATTAGAAAACGGAAAAAAAAAATGTAAAATTATAATTATTGTTGGCAAAGTATCGTTTTAGTATCTAGTATCGCAATACTACATAAAGTATCGGTATCGAAGTCCAAATTCTCGTATCGTGACATCCCTACAGAGCTCCGTTGGAGAAAAAATTGAAAAGTTCTGGCTCCCAGACTATGGCGATGCAAAATGTGCAGAGTGTTCCAAAAGCGGATAACATCTGGCACCCTTTATCAGTGCAACACCGGCCACATATCTGCGGATTTTTATTTATTTACCCCATTATTATACCCTCTTATTATGCCCTGATGTACTCCGCACATTGTCAGAATTTATGGTTTTTGGTCACCTTGTTGCTTGCCAAAAAGTGGTCAAAAAATTTGCATGAACCACAAAATGTTACCAATGAAAACTACAGATTGCTCTGCAAGAAACAAGCCACCATTTATCAGTGCGACACGGACCACACATCTGTGGATTATTTTTTTACCGCATTATTATACCCTCTTATTATGCCCTGATGTATTCTGGCCAGCTTACGTATGCCCCCACATTATAAACTGAAATACCAGTAAAACCCCAAAACAGAACTACTACCAAGCTAAATCTGCGCTCTAAAAGCCAAATGGCGCTTCCTCGCTTATGAGCCCTATAGTGCGCACAAACAGAGGTATTTGTCTTCAGTGGCACAAACTGGGCACAACATATTGTGAACTAAAATGGCATATCAGTTGAAAATTTCAATTTTTCACTCCGCACCATCCGTTGCGCATTAACCCCCTCGTGAACCACGACTTAATAGCATGTCGTGGTGTGTGTGTGGGGGGGGGGGGTATGTATAAAGCGAGCTCACGCGCTGTGCCCATGCCAGACGTTGCGGGTGTCAGCTGTGTATTACAGTTGACACCTGGGACTAACTGACAGGAACAGCGATCATGCACAAGAGCCTGTAAAAATGACAATATTCTGCAATACATTATTATTGCAGTGTATTGTACTAACGACCTAATGATCGCTGGTTCAAGTCCCCTGGGGGGACTAATAAAATGTGTAAAAAAAATAAAAGTGAATAAAGTTATTAGTGAAAAAATAAATAAATTGTAAATTCCAAAAGAAAACCCTTTTCCCATTTTTTCACTATAGCAATGTAAAAAATACAAAAAAATACAAAAAATTGGTATCGCTGCGTCCTTAAAAGTCCAAACTATTACAGTATACCATTATTTAACTCGCACAGAGAACGCCGTAAATAATTAAGTATTTAAAACGCCAAAATCACTGTTTTTTGGTCAGCTTAGCTCTAAAAAAAAACGTTAATAAAAAGTGCTCAAGTATTTCCGTAATTGGGAGAAATTGCTTTACAAATGCTGGGGTGTTTTTTCTCTTTTATTCCTTTTTAAAAGGTCTACGTTTTTTTCAGGGAAAAAAAAAGTAGGTTTTCATCTTCACAGACGAATTCAAATACATTTAGCAAAAAAAACATGGGGCCAAAATGTTAACTATACCCCTAGAAAAATTCATTGAGGGGTGTAGTTTCCAAAATGGGGTCACATTTTTTTATTTTACTGTGTGGTGCACAAGGCCTCTTCAAATCTGACATGGTGCCTAAAAATATATTTTAAAAAAACAACAAAAAAAAGATTTTTTCCACTAGGTGCTCCTTTGCTTCTGAGGCCGGTGTTTCAGTCCATTAGCACACTAGGGCCACATGTGGGATATTTCTAAAAACTGCAGAATCTGGGCAATAAATATTGAGTTACATTTCTTCAGAACCTTTTGTGGTACAGAAAAAAACAATTACAAAGGAATTTTGTAAAAAAAAACAAAAACGAACATTGTAAATTTCACCTCTACTTTGCTTTAATTCCTTCAAAACGCCTATGGGATTAAAACATTTTCTGAATGCCGTTTTGAATACTTTGAGGGGTGCAGTTTTCAAAATGGGGTGATTTATGGGGGACTTTCTTATATATAAGGCCCTCAAAGCCACTTCAGAACTGAACTGGTCCCTAAAAAAAATGTCCTTTTGAAATCTTATTGAAAACATGAGAAGTTGCTACTAAAGTTAAACATAAAGTACACATATGAGATATATGAAATAGTAACTATTTTGCGTGGTATTACGGTCTGTCTTACAAACCGATACATTTAAATTTTGAAAAAAGCTAAATTTTCTATACATTTTGGTGTTTTTCACACATAAATATTGAATTTAATCGACCAAATATTTTTACTAACATAAAAGTACCATATGTCACGAGAAAATCTCAATCACTTGGATAGATTAAAGCATTCCCAAGTTATTACTACATAAGGTAACACATATCAGATTTGGAAAAAAAAAAATCTGCTTCGTCCTCAAGGCCAAAACAGGCTGTCCTGAAGGGGTTAATATCTCTGGCACCGGCCGCAGGAGCGCAAAAATCCCAGACTTCTAGATGAAGTTTTAATTTTCTACATTGTTTTTAGAAAATGCTAGTCTTAGGAATTCCATCAAAACCATAAATATGGCTAGAAGTGAAGTTACGAGCAAAAGTTCATGGAGCTACTCCAACCATTCTAAAGCTTATTTTGTAAGAAGATATTGAAAAAAATTTGTAACCACATTTTTAAATATACACCATTTTTCATAAAGACCATAAAACAAGCAATAAAAACAGAGGTGTATTCCCTGCATCACTTGTGCTTTCTAAAGAATAAACCTTTGAATACTGTTATTCCATCTGAAAGATGTAAGTAAGCTGGAAGACAGATGAAATGAGAAAGTAATAGGAGATGGAGAACAAACAGTACGTTGTAACAATTTAACGTGACAGCCACCCAAAAACACTGCTCAACTGCAGGCCATAGACACGACGTCATTATGTAAAGTTACATTACTAGAAATAATTAAACACCGTCAATGTAGATGTTCAATAGAACTGCTGCCAAATAGTGATCCTTCAACATGGTCAACTCATTCTGACGGCACTAGAGGAACTTTGCAGTCATCAGACTGCTTTAAAAAAAAAAAAAAGCAATAACAGAAAAAAGCCCAAAAAGTTAGGTGCCAGTTATAGGTGCATACAAGCCCTGGCTGCAATTGCACAATATGACCAGAAACTTCATTCCTGCAATCTGCGAAACATGGCCAGTGGTCCCCAACAGAAAGGTTTCATTTTATTACATTTATTTTAAACAAAAAATTATTGTCATAATAACATGATGCACGACCTCGCAAAGGTCAGGTGCGTGAAATCTCTCAGAGTCATAAGTCTTAATTAAAGTTGTTTTTTTTTTTAATGTTTTTGTTTTATCAAACTCATGAAGTTAGAGGTGAATATTGCTGAACCCTATGAAATAACACACTAAGGCCCCATGCACACGAACGTACTTTTGCGGCCACAATTCCCCCGAAAATCCACGGGAGAATTGCGGCCCCATTCATTTCTATGGGGCCATGCACACGACCGTAGTTTTTACGCGCACGCACGCACGCACACACACACACACACACACACACACACACACACACACACACGTTAGAGGAGAGACAAGGCGGCTAGGCAGCGCAGAAAACCCTAGAGTGAAGGAAGAGGCGGTGTGGACGACTAGATAGAACACGCCCCCCCCCCCCTCTCCCATCATTGATGACGCTCCGTCTCTTTGCCAAGATAGCACTTCCGACTGTGTAGAGACACGGCGCTTCATCAACTAACTTTAGGCTCTATTCACATGACAGGGTCCGAGTGTCGGGCGATAAAAACTGCGGTTTTGGTCCGTTTTCTCGGCCGTTTTGCATCCCTTTCGTTCTGGGCCATGCTTCCGTTTTTTTCCTTGTCCGTTTTAAAAATGGATGAATTTAATTTGTACATTTTCTGCCACACACTGCCCTCTGTAGATGGTGCCACGCAGCCCCCCCCCCTTGTAGGCAGGGCCACGCAGCCCCCCCCCCCTTGTAGGCAGGGCCACGCAGCCCCCCCCTTGTAGGCAGGGCCACGCAGCCCCCCCGGAAGGCAATGCCACACAGGCCCCCCCCGTAGGCAATGCCACACAGCCCCCCCCCCCGTAGGCAATGCCACACAGCTCCCCCCCCGTAGGCAATGCCACACAGCTCCCCCCATAGTCAATGCCACACAGCTCCCCCCGTAGGCAATGCCACACAGCTCCCCCCGTAGGCAATGCCACACAGCTCCCCCCGTAGGCAATGCCACACAGCTCCCCCCGTAGGCAATGCCACACAGCCCCCCCCCCCGTAGGCAATGCCACACAGCCCCCCCCCCCGTAGGCAATGCCACACAGCCCCCCCCCCCGTAGGCAATGCCACACAGCCCCCCCCCCCCGTAGGCAATGCCACACAGCCCCCCCCCCGTAGGCAATGCCACACAGCCCCCCCCCGTAGGCAATGCCACACAGCCCCCCCCCCCGTAGGCAATGCCACACAGCCCCCCCCGTAGGCAATGCCACACAGCCCACCCCCCATAGGCAATGCCACACAGCCCCCCCCCCGTAGGCAATGCCACACAGACCCCCCCCCCCCCCCCGTAGGCAATGCCACACAGACCCCCCCCCCATAGGCAATGCCACACAGCCCCCCCCCCCGTAGGCAATGCCACATAGCCCTCTTGCACAAAGAGGGGATGGCTCTCGGAGAAATCTATCATATATGGACAGTGAAGTGAGGGAATTCTCCAGGAGTGGAATCCCCGGCCACATCGCTGGGGATTCCGCTTCAGAAGTCGCTGATGTCACTGTGTCCATATATGGACAGTGAAGGCAAAGACTTTACCCCCCTTCCTGACCAGGCCCATTTTTTAGTTTTAGCCATGTGCCAATTTAAAAGCAAATTGTTGTTCTATTATTTTTCCAACCTACATCTATTTGGTCTTGTTTTTTTTCAGAACATATTGTGTAAAAAATTATAGATATATTTTACTTTTTTTTAAAAAAAATATGGAAGGAAAAATGGAAAATAAAAGTTGAAAAAAATGTGAATGCGTGATTTTAGGTGTTTTTTTTTTTTACATCTGGTGCATGCCACTAGGTAAACACACCTGAATACATATTAGGCAACTTCTACCAACTTTAACGATACCAAATATGTGTGCATTTCTTACACGCTGGGTGCAAGGTGGCGCTTACAACGAATGGTGCGCAAATTGGCTTTTTTTAGAGAAAAAATCTCCAAAGCTGGTTCGCTGACACCATACGAACATTACAGATGTTGTGGCGTTTCCAGTCCACAAAAACAAACATCAATATCTGATCGGTCAGGGACCGACACCGGGCACTCTTGTTGATCGGCTGTTTTGAATGGACCACAGTGCTTATACGAGCGCTGCTTGCACTTCATTTCCTTTACTGCTCACACTGTGAATCGCAGATACACTTGTAGCGGCGGTTCACAGTATTACAGCCTTCTACCATTCAAGTGTATACTGTAAGGGTATGTTCACATGCTTAACAAAAAACGTCTGCAAATACGGAGCTGATTTCAGAGAAAACAGCCTCGGATTTTCAGGCGTTTTTGAAGCTGAAAATGAAATTTGGAGCTTCTTTTGAGGCTTCTTTTCAGACGTTTTTTGAGGCGTTTTTTTCATAGTGTTCAATGGAAAATCAGCTCCAAAAAACACCTCAAGAAGTGACATGCCACT
The DNA here is from genome assembly GCF_050947455.1 of Rhinoderma darwinii. Classification (NCBI taxonomy): domain Eukaryota; kingdom Metazoa; phylum Chordata; class Amphibia; order Anura; family Rhinodermatidae; genus Rhinoderma; species Rhinoderma darwinii. The sequence continues at coordinate 506,870,691 of NC_134687.1, forward strand.
TCTTTTTACGGAGCGTCTTTTTACGCTCCGTTTTTTGACAGGGACGCGTAAAATAAAGGCGCGTGGGAACAGAACATCGTAATTCCCACTGAAAGCAATGGGCAGATGTTTGTAGGCGTATTAGGAGCGTTTTTTCAGGCGTAATTCGAGACGGAAAATGCCTGAATTACGTCCGTAAATAGGGCGTGTGAACATACCCTAAGGCTGGGTTCACACAACCTATTTTCAGGCGTAAACGAGGCGTAATATGCCTCGATTTACGCCTGAAAATATGGCTCCAATACGTCGGCAAACATCAGCCCATTCATTTGAATGGGTTTGCCGACGTACTGTGCCGACGACCTGTAATTTACGCGTCGTTGTTTGACAGCTGTCAAACGACGACGCGTAAAATGACTGCCTCGTCAAAGAAGTGCAGGACACATCTTTGGACGTAATTTGAGCAGGTTTTCATTGAATTCAATACGCCTCGCAAAATGCGAGGACGAGCAATTACGTCTGAAATTACAGAGCGGTTTTCTCCTGAAAACAGCTCCGTAATTTCAGACGTAAATGCAGTTTATGTGTGCACATACCCTAATACTGTGAACCGCCGCTACAAGTGTGTCCGCGATTCACAGTGTGAGCAGTAAAGGAAATGAAGGGGAAGCGATGATGGTACGAGCATCGCGGCCCCCACCAATCAGATATTGGTGGCTAACGCCTCATTCACACGACAGGGTCCGAGTGTCGGCCGATAAAAATCGGCCGTTTTGCATCCGTTCCGGGCCGTGTTGCCGTTTTTTAACGGCCGATTTTGACCCGTTTTGCCTCTGTATTTTTCCCTGTCTGTTTTAAAATCGGATGAATTTAATTTAAATTTGTTGCCACACACAGCCCTCTGCAGACAATGCCACCCAGCCCCCTGTAGGTAATGCCACCCAGCCCCCTGTAGGTAATGCCACCCAGCCCCCTGTAGGTAATGCCACCCAGCCCCCTGTAGGTAATGCCACCCAGCCCCCTGTAGGTAATGTCACCCAGTCCCCTGTAGGTAATGTCACCCTGCCCCCTGTTGGCAATGCCACACAGCCCCCTGTAGGTAATGTCACACAGCCCCCTGTAGGTTGCACCCATCCCCCCCCCCCTTCCAGGATAAGTCACTGACTTCAATGTCCATATATGGACAGTTTAGTCACGGACTTCTCCTGGAGAGGAATCCCCGGCCACAGGGTCGGGGATTCCACTTCTGAAGTGCGTGACGTCACTGTGTCCATATATGGACTGTGTAGTCACCGACTTCTCCTGTAGCGGAATCCCCGGCCAAGGTGTCGGGGATTCCGCTTCAGAAGTGAGTGACGTCGCTGTGTCAATATATGGACAGCGTAGTCACTCACTTCTCCTGTAGCGGAATCCCCAATCCCCGGCCAGGGATTGGAGATTCCGACATCTACAGGGAGCGTAAAAAGACCCTCCTCCTCCTCCTCCTCACATGCACTCTGCACTGTGAGGAGGAGGAGAGAGAGCGCGAGCGACGGAATACATGGCCATCACTCGGGACACATTCCGGTGATGGCCGTGTATTACCCGGCCCCATAGACTTCTATGGGAGCCGGGCGGCCGGGTCAACGGCTGAAAATAGGGCATGTCCCATTTTTTGACGGCCAGGTTTCCCGACCCGTCAAAAAAAAAAAATCGGTTGTGTGAATAGCCCCATTAGTGGTCTATTGTTCCTAATGCAGCCGGGTGACGGCCGATTTATGAACGGCCGTCACCCGGCCGGGAAACCCTGTCATGTGAATAAGGGCTCAGGCTCTACTCACACGACAGGGTCCAATTGTCGGGCGCTAAGAATGGCCGTTTTGCATCCGTTCCGGGCCGTGTTTCCGTTTTCAGCGGCCGATTTTGACACGTTTTGCATCCTTTTTTTCCCTGTCAGTTTTAAAATCTGATGAATTTCATGTGTAAATTTTTTGCCACACACTTACCTCTATATATAATGCCCCACAGCCCTTCCCCCTGTAGGCAGTGCCACACAGCGCCCCCCCCTGTAGGCAGTGCCACACAGCGCCCCCCCCTGTAGGCAGTGCCACACAGCGCCCCCCCCTGTAGGCAGTGCCACACAGCGCCCCCCCCTGTAGGCAGTGCCACACAGCGCCCCCCCCCCTGTAGGCAGTGCCACACAGCGCCCCCCCCTGTAGGCAGTGCCACACAGCGCCCCCCCTGTAGGTACTGGCACACAGGCCCCCCCCCTGTAGGTACTGGCACACAGGCCCCCCCCCCTGTAGGTACTGGCACACAGGCCCCCCCCCCTGTAGGTACTGGCACACAGGCCCCCCCCCCTGTAGGTACTGGCACACAGGCCCCCCCCCCTGTAGGTACTGGCACACAGGCCCCCCCCCCTGTAGGTACTGGCACACAGGCCCCCCCCCCTGTAGGTACTGGCACACAGGCCCCCCCCTGTAGGTACTGGCACACAGGCCCCCCCCTGTAGGTACTGGCACACAGGCCCCCCCCTGTAGGTACTGGCACACAGGCCCCCCCCCCTGTAGGTACTGGCACACAGGCCCCCCCCCCTGTAGGTACTGGCACACAGGCCCCCCCCCCTGTAGGTACTGGCACACAGGCCCCCCCCCCTGTAGGTACTGGCACACAGGCCCCCCCCCCTGTAGGTACTGGCACACAGGCCCCCCCCCCTGTAGGTACTGGCACACGGGCCCCCCCCCTGTAGGTACTGGCACACGGGCCCCCCCTGTAGGTAGTGGCACACGGGCCCCCCCCCTGTAGGTAGTGGCACACGGGCCCCCCCCCTGTAGGTAGTGGCACACGGGCCCCCCCCCTGTAGGTAGTGGCACACGGGCCCCCCCCCTGTAGGTAGTGGCACACGGGCCCCCCCCCCCTGTAGGTAGTGGCACACAGGCCCCCCCCCTGTAGGTAGTGGCACACAGGCCCCCCCTGTAGGTAGTGGCACACAGCCCCCCCTGTAGGCAATGCCACACAGCCCCCTTGTACATAGTCACCCCCCATAGATGGCACCCCCCCCCTACCTTCCTGTAGGGGACGGCTCCAGGAGAAGTCCCTCACTTGACTGTCCATATATGGACAGTCAAGTGAGGGAATTCTCCTGGATCGGAATCCCCGGCCACAGTGGTGGGTATTCCGCTTCAGAAGTCCCTGACGTCACGGTGTCCATATATAGACAGTGAAGGCAGTGACTTCACCTGGAGCGGAATCCCCAATTCCCGGCCACAGCGTTGCCGAAGCTGTAGACGGGGACTGGGTAATCCGCTCCTACAGGGAGCAACAAAATACCCTCACATGCACTTCGCACTGTAAGGTGGAGAGAGCGAGCGACGGAAGACATGGCCATCACTCGGAACTCATTCAAACGATGGCCGTGAATTACCCGACTCCATAGACTTCTATGGGGGCTGGGAGAACGGCCGAAAATATGGTATGACCCATTTTTTGTAATCCCGGTTTACCTGGCCGTTAAAAAAAATCGGTCGTGTGAATAGCCCCATTTGGGGTCTATTGTTCCTACTGCGACCGTGTGACGAAAGTTTTTTGAATGGCCATCACACGGCCGGTAAACCCTGTCGTGTGAATAGGGCCTTATCCTGAGGATAGGCCATCAATTTTTGTGGACTGGAAAACCCCTTTGACACCCCAAAAATGATTATTTTAAAGGAAAGCAGACCCCAAAGTATTAATTTAACGACATATCAAAGATTTGAAAATCTGTCGTGTAAAATGTCTGCAGCATGCAGATGAGTTTTGTAAAATATCATCTACTTGCCTTGTACTGTAATCCACTGCAGACTTTGCCTGCGCAAATCCGCAGGTAAAATTTGCAGTGAATCCGCCACATCTAGTGTCACCCTACGGCCCAATTCACAGAGTTTTTTTGGTGCTGATTTTGACGTGGAAACCGCGTCGGAATCAGTACCAATATACAGCCGAAATGGTTTTTTCCAGGGGCGGCTGGGAGTCAGAAAAAGCATTTTACGCCAGCGTTCCTCAATGGCCTCAGGCAAAAAAACACGGCAAGAAAGTGCAGGCAGATTTTTTTCTGCCTGCAAAATACTCAGTGTACAGGTTGGCCGACCAAAGTTCGCGATGTCCCATAGCCTACACTGCAAGTAATGAAAGTCAATGTGGTCGTGTTGCGACCTGCAAGTAACTGCGACAAGACAGTTTGGATTTCTTGCAACTGTCATGTCGTGGCAACTTGCGCGTTGCGACACAACCACGTTGACTTTTATTACATGCAATGTAGGCTACGGGACATAGCGATCTTTGGCTGGTCGACCTGTGTCGTGCGTGGCCAAAGTCGCCGTGTAGCAGACAGACAAATTTATTTATAGAGAAAAATGTAGTTGGAAAAAAAAAAAAAGGTTTTTTTTTACATTACATTACTCTTCTCCCTCTCTGGAAGTCTGCCAGAGAGGGAGAAGATTCAACTGGTGATCGCTGGGACAGGCTGTCACAGCTATCACATGACCAGAGACCACTCCGAAACTCTGTGATACAGCTGTCTAGACAGACGCATGTGATCGCTGTGACAAGCGGTCACAGCGTTCACATAGCTGAGCTGCTTAGCGTCGGCGCACAAACACTGCTGGGAGGAGCAATGTGATCGCTGTGACACGCTGTCACAGCGATCACACAGTGTTCTCAGGGTGAAAGCTCCGTGATATCAGCTGTCTCTAGACAGCTGTATCAAAGAGCTACTCACATTCGGCGCGCAAGCACTGCTGTTTGGAGCAATGTGATCGTTGTAACAGGTTGTTACGCTGTTTCCGTAACTCTATGTATTGTACCAGTGAACGAATAATTGCTGGTTCAAGTCCCCTAGGGGAACTAAGAAAATATGTTCATGAGTGTAAAAAAATATTAAACGTTAAAGAAAAAAAAAAAAAGCACAATGTAAAAAAAAAAATTCTTAAAAATGATATTGCTGCGTCCGTAAAAGTCCAAACTATTACAATATAGCATTATTTGCCACACATGGTGAACGACGTAAAAAAAATAAAAATTTAAAAGCCCAGAATCGTCGTTTTTTTGGTCACCTTAGCGCTAAAAATAATGAAATTAAAAAAAGTGACAAAAAAATGGTAAGTAACAAAAAACGGTGCAAAGAAGAACCACAGCTCGTTCCGCAAAGAATAAGCCCTTACACCGCTCAAACGATGAATAAATATTTAAAAAAAAAGTTAGGGCTCTCAGAATGTGGTTAAACAGAACTAATTTTTATTTTTTTTTCAAACAAATAGTTTTTCCTTTGTAAAAGTAGTAAACGATGACATTTTTTCCTATTTTCTGTTGTCTAAAACCTGGATGCGTCTTATAGTCTGAAAAATACGTTAATCAGAATTGTCTGTTGGTTATTAGGCCCTACTCACATCACAGTTATAGCTTACGTCAGCGCAATATCCGTTTTTGTTTTTTACTGTATAACTTGCGATGGAAAAGCAAAAGTTTACTACGCTATTTCTTACCTTTTTTTTTGTGGTATACCGTCGTTTACTGGCCTAACTGAGGCCAAACAAAAGCGCTTTTGGATTCCTTTGGCTATTGGAGCCTTATTAATACGCTTATGCCTAGAACTTTTTGCAGCGTACAACACAAAAGTTATGTGTAAGTACCCTTATGCCTCATGGACTTTACCGTTGTGCCACTCTGGCCGTTTTTTGACGGCATCAGAGTGGCACCCGATAGTCTTCACGGACCCATTCACTTTAGCGGGTGAATCGGGTCCGTGAAACATGGTCCGAGTCTCCGATCCGAGGAAAGATAGAACACGTCCTATCTTTCCTCAGATCACTGACGGGACTCGGACGGCACACTCGATCGTGGGCATTAGACGTTTGTAGTCTGCACAAAATACAGACAATTCTCGGAAAAGTAAAGTCAGCCTTTTCAGGCAACATTTAGCTTTTGTAAATGGCTAGCCTTACAATGAACACATACTGTGCGGTCTTCAGTGAAATTTGTGTCTACAGTTTAACTCTTCAAAACAGAAATATACATGCATATCCATTTATTTTTTTCCTTTCTGGCACATACATGTTTAGTGAGGACTACACTTTAGTCTGTACACCCTATAAGCAGGGCTGACCACAAGCCCTGAAGTGGTTGGCCAGTATATGACATTTTTTTTTATCATACGTTGACCACAAGTATTAGTGAACTTGCTTACAGACTTTGCGTTGTTGAGCAGGGAGGACTTTCCTTCTGTTGAGCTGAATTTGTCTGTGGTATCTCAGAACTGATGATGTGGCAGCCTTGAAACAGCTGCTCGAAGCCCTCCTATGTATACACACAAAGCAACACAGACATTTTTTTCCTAATCTGCATGGTAGGGTAAAGAAACATGTTCATAGCTTGAACTCCATGCCATCCCCTAGTATTTGCACATGCTTTATATACTGGGTATGAACGCAATTCAATAAAGAACATATTTTCACAAAAACAACTTTTTATCCTATCTTTTGCGGAGCCTTTCTACGGCACGGACACACATAATCCCGTAATTACGGACTAAATCTACAGCCGTGTGCATGGGGCCTTAATTATACAAAGTATTTAAAGGAACAGTGTCATCACAAATTATTTTTTTATATGTTAAAGATGTTAGTGCTTTATTAAAAACGTTTATATTCATTTGTGTGTTTGTGTTTTACTTTTTCTTATTTTTACACACATACAGACATGGAATACGGCAGCCACAGTCCCATAGGGACTGCGAACGGCTCCCGTCCCATTGACTTCCGTGTACGGCGTCTGTGTGGGAACTGCGCATGCGCCGCTCCCACACAGTCCAATTCAAAATTGGCGCCGTCCGGCGCAATTTTCCTGTGGACCGGAAGTCAAGGCCGGACAGTAATATTACTACTTCCGGTCGCGGCTTCCAGATTTGTGCACTTGGACCAGCGGCAGCAAACGGAGCGGACGGGCCGGAGGGAGCCGCGGCGGCAGGAGCAGGTAAGAGATTTCAATGTATGTTCGTGTTTGTGTGTGTGTTTACTACTGTATGTAAACCTACTACACTGTGTGTTAGCTCAAAAAATGGCGACACACAGTGTAGGAGGTTACACCGTTCAAACCCCTCGTTTATCCCGGCACTAGCCAGGATAAAGGAGGGGGGGATGCTGAGAGCTCACTAGAGCGAGGGCTTTTAACCCTATGTTGCACTGCTGCAATTTTGGGAATAGCTCCATCTAGTGACCAAAAATGGGTAGTATTATAAATTTAGAATTAATTTATAATATTTCCTGACTCGTGAAAAAAATAAAAAAAATTTGAACAATGTTTAATCACCCACACACTAAATGTTTAATTTTTAAAAAAAAAACATGTTTTTCTGGCAACACATTCCCTTTAAAACTACTATTTAGGCCATTATTCCAAAGACAGGCAGCAGAATGATCACCTGGGTTCACCAGTGTAAGGGTACGGACACACGGGCCGTCAAATTCCACCAGAAATCCGCCTGCAAAATTTGCATGTCATTGAAAGAAGTGAAAGCCGGGGCGAAAATATGCAACAGCAATTAAAATCCACAGGTCAATTTCCGTGTGGAAATGTTCTGCGGTGCATAAATCATTTGTTAAAATCTCATCCACTTTGCTGGTATTGTAATACACTGCAGATTGTCAACCCGCAAATCTGAACTGAAAATCGCCAGGCGTGAACATGCCCTTAAAAGATCAATGCATTCTCAAGGGGGTGGGGGGATTGAAGGCGGCACATTTGGTTTGAATGCATGGATGAGCGGCTGCAATAGATTGGTTGGTTGCGTTTGGTAACCCAGTGTGACAGGACACCTGACTTCTCATACTCCTTATGTACGCTTTCTACAGTTTGCAACATGTATCGATAATTGTCGGTGTAGATACTGCCATTTTATTGCTTGAGTGCTATACCCGGGGTAACTTAACTCCTTCCTGACCGCCCACTGTCTTTTGACGTCAGGCGGTGCAGGTCCCGAGCCTACGACGACGTCTTTTGGCGTCGTTGTAGGAGAGGCTGATAAGCGCTCATCCTCTAAGCAGGAGCTGTAACGAGCAGCTCATGATCCTAGAGTAGGCAAACATTCGGACACCAGCTGTTTAACCCTTTGATTACCGCGGTCCGTGACCGCGGCATGATCAAAGGGAATTCCCCTCTTTGATTGCATCGCCGGGATTCCGGTGATGCGATCAAACACCGGGGAATCCCTCTGCAGCCAGCCATGGGAACCTATAAAGGACCCCAGGGCTGTCTGTTCCGTTTGCCTGCTGTTCTGCACACTATGTGCTGCACGATCAGCAGCCTGTGTCATAGTGACACAGTGTAATGTATTAGCATACAGGAGTATGCTAATACATTACAAGTAAAAAAAAGTTATCCCTTGTTGGGATGAAAACAAAAAAAAAGGAAAAATAAATAAAAAAAAAGTCCCAAAAAGGTTTTTTTTTTGTTGCATAAAATACATTTTATTTCCCCTACACTAAATAAACCTGAAGAATTAATCTAATGGGTTATTTTGCGTGAAAGGGATAAAAAATAAACAAGAAAAACTTAGAAAAAGCCACGTCAATGAAAAAATAAAAAAAAGTTATGGCTGCTGAAAGGCAGAGAGGCAAAAACTGAAAAATTTAGCTGGTCAGTAAGGTCTTTTCAGGCCCGGTCATTAAGGGGTTAAATGACGACATGGATGCACTATACTGTATGTTTTTGTAATAGTATTCTTTATTGTATTTTACATGCAGAATTATAGGTAAAAAAGGGCAATTCATCCTACAGATATTGATCAGGAAGGTTTATATGTGTACGGAAACCAGAAGTGCAGAATTCATTTCAGAAAGCGCTCTACCACTTTTTGTCTCTGTGGGAAAATGAGGAGACAGCCTATATGGGCATCACAAATTTTCCCTTTAAGGCCAGGTCCACACAAGACGGAAATGCTGCACATTTTCTGTGCGGAAAATCTGCAGCCGATTACAGTACCAGTTATGCGGAGGACATTGAAACAAATCATCCACCTGCTGTGAAACATTTTCCGCACGGAAATCAAAGCGCCAACGTTATTTGAAGAATCTCGCACAAAAAATAAGCGGTTGGAGACTAAAAATTGTTTGGCATGTTGAAATAATAAAGCCCTGTTCACACAGTTTTTTTTTTGCAGGCAAAAAACCCGCCCTAAAATTCCTTCAGGAATTTTGAGGCAGTTTTGACCTGCCTGCAATTCCTTGCCAAGATCTTCACCAGCGGCCATTGAGTGCCGCAGGCAAAAATTGTAGCGAAAAACGCAGACGCGCTACAGAAGTGGTCAGGATTCTGAATACACATCACGTCCAGGCTAGTAGTGATGTAAATTCATTATCAGGACACTGCAGTAACGTTATAGTGTGTTTATGTGGCTGCACATAGCGATATAGCTATATTGCTATGTGCAAAGTAAATGAATGGAGAGAAGTGTATGACGCTGATTGGTCACTGACTGGTCAGCGTCATACACTCCTTTGTACAACGCCCAGTTGGTCACATAATAAAACACACCTAGTTGTCCATTGAGAAACACATTAGCATAAAGCTAATATAGATTGTTTTTCTAAATAAAAAACACTGCTGTAATCTACATTACAGCGCCGATCATATTATGTACAAGATAGGCCACTTATAATGTGGTGACAGAGCCTCTTTAATTCTCAGGTTTTTTTTAACCTAGTGGGCGGAGCCTAACTATATATTGCACACAGAGATAGGAGAGCAGGATTCTTCTCTCCGAACATATATGGACGCTGCAGTAGCATGGAAGAGATTATATATCAGTAATGAGCAGTGTAGCTGAGAATCCAGCACTGGGATGAGACAGTAACACTTACCAGAAGTTGCAGCACGTCTGTGTGTATCTTTCTCAATCAGCTCCTGCTCTCCCTCACTAGATATATATGGGAACAGTGTCTGTGTCTCTTTTCAATCCTGCTGCTCCTCCTCCCCTCTCCATAGACTTCTTTCGGCAGGCAGTGAAGAGACACACCACAACTTCCTGTAGTACGTCTCCTCTGCTCTGTAACTAGAGACTAATTTTACTTGACAACAGGAGGTGGACAGCAGATTACAGGAAGAGAGGCACCTAGTGGCAGTAACTTCACACAGAATTTGCATGGATAAAACAACTGGATGTTAAAGGGGTTTTCCCATCAGGGACATTTAGGACATATCCACAGGATGTCATAAACGTCAGATAGATGCGGGTGCCACCTCTCCCATAGAACTGAACGGTAGTTATGGAAACAGCGTAGCTCCCATGCTACGTTGCTTCCGTAACGAGTATTCACTACTATGGGAGTTACAAAAACAGTGTAGCTGTGTTGCAGTTCCCTGCACAGATGGGTGGCTGTGAGTACTACAGTGCAGGTAAAAACAGTGAGGCGGCAGTAGTGCTAAAGCAGCACTGCAGCTCCTTTCATTTCACGATCGTAGGGGCCCTGGGAGTCGGACCCCGACCGATAGCATATTGCTAAGATATGCCATCACTTTGTGTGATGGGAATACCTCTTTAAGCAGGCCATAGACATTAGTTGCCAGGTTAGACATTACATTTCTTATCATAGTTGCACCAAAACGGTTTGGATCTGCCAACAAAAAATATGAGGTATACGACTAGCTTTGTTCGTTCACCTCTAAACTAGAGTATGCAATAAACATTTGGACAACATGTTTTCTCTTGGCATCAGCTACGCCCAGTGTTATCCAGACTGCCATAGGGTGAAGCGCGAGGCTCAATAGCCCAGAGGTGGTGTGCTTTATACCACTCCAGCTGATGACTGGCATTATACCTGGCCATCTTGTTTGTATGTGACTACTTAGCTGTGGAAACAATCCACAAAAAGTTGTTACTCAGGCGTGGTTTCAATTTAGAGCTCGTGGTGAGTGTTGAAGACAGAAACATTTTACGCACTACCGGCGGCCTGACCACTGGCTGCTCCCGCTCGGTAAGCTTGCGTGCTTTACTGCTTTGCAGCGGAATTATTGCTCCTAAGCCTTCCCATTTCAGATTAGCAGCGTTTTGAAGCAGCTCTATTAGGGAAGAAATAGGATGACCTGACCTTTTGGAAAGGTGGAACCATGTGGCTTAGATGTCCGTTTAACCTGTCAATAGGGCTCTTTAGCCGGACGGAGGCCAAAGGTGTCATATTTGGCCTCCATCAGTCTGGTATTCCTCAGTATACCTTTTTTAGTTATTATTTTGAAGCATGTAATAGTGTGGCAGACTACAGTTTCACATCCCCGTGGATCCCACAAAAAACACATACCGCGCTGCATACTTTTTTTTTTTAACATGGGAGCCTATGGGTGACAAATGCCACTGTATGACATACGTCACATGAATCAGTTTAACAGATAAGTCATGGTCTTTTTAACAGCCTTTCCTGACGTATCCGTTAACCGAATACCCTTATAGACTATCCGTTAAACGGATCCGTCAACCATAGACTTTAACGGTATCCAAGGGTTCATGAACCCTCATGACCCAAGTTCACGACGTATCTGTTTAACATATACCATTAAAGTCTATGGTGACAGACGCCGTTAACATATATGTCTGGTGCTTTTTACGTTAAACGTAAGCAAAAAAACGTGATGCGAAAAGAACAAACCAAATAATTTGAAGAGGTATCCATATACATTTGCCCATAAGGCACATTTCCAGCCCAAGCTATATAAATTTGTGTAAAAGCCTATAAATCTATATTAAAAAAAAAAAAGTCACTGCCAGTGCACAATTTTGTAATCTTTGCAATGAGGAAAATTACTTATATCAGTAGGCCCAGTTCACACGTAGTTTTTTACGCTGATTTTGAAGTAGTAAAAATCGTCAGAAACCACCTCCCAATGATTTAAATAGGAGGCGGAGGCGTTTGTTTCCGCTGCGGTTTTTAGCCGCTCACGGTAAAAAAAAGGCAACATGCTCTTTCTTGCCGCAGTTCCGCCTCTGACCTCCCGTTGAAATCAATGAGAGGCAGAGAAAGCATTTTTCACTGCGTTTTTTGCCCGCTCAGTTGCCGCAGACGAAAAACACAGCAAAAATTGCAGCAAGAATTTGTAGGCAGGTCAAAATCTGCCTTAAAATTCCTTCAGGAATTTTGAGGCACATTTTTCTGACTGCAAAAAAACTCTGTGTGAACAGGGCCTAAAGTCCTCATTAGATGGTGTTCATACTATATAAACATATTACATACAAACACTATATATATATATATATATATATATATATATATATATATATACACGTAACCCTTTTAATGACCGGGGGTATGAGCACTGCTTGATTTTATCACTAGGGACACTGCATTTTAAATGGTGAACTTTTTATTACTTAATCTACCCAAAATGTTTTTATTGCTCCAAATTATAGGGAAGCGATATTGGGAAGGGAAAGGGCATTGTAAACATACCATTTGTCAATTTCTCTTGTATGACCCAAAAAAATAAAAATTAATTCAATGGAGATGCAAAACCCGCAACAGAAAGCCAAGTGCAGCGACTTTTGCAGCGTATTCGCATCGATTACGCCACAAAGATCGCAACTACGGAAAAAAAAAAAAAAACATACTTACCCAGAACACCCTCCTCCTTCCTGCAGTCCAGCCTCCTGGGATGACGTTTCATCCCATGTGACCTCTGCAGCCAATCACAGGCTGCAGCGTCACATGGTCTGCGACGTCATCCCAGGAGACCGGACTACGCACAGAGAAGAGGGAGGGGGTAGGTATGAAAGGTTTTTTCTGCTGCGGAAATTCCCTCTGATAAAATAAAATTTAAAAAAAACGCACCACAAAGTGAAATGTACTGCGGTTTCCAGGTCGGATACGCTGCGTGATTTTTACACATCTTATCCAACCCGAGGGAACCAGGCCTAATGCTGAGCGGTTCGGCAAGCATGTGTCTTTATTTTAATTTTATGGTCAATGGGGGAATGGACGGTGATAGGTCGCGGCCACAATTGCCGCATTTTACGCCAACTTTCTTCCTATGAAACGCCAGTCTTAATAAATTCTCCCTGGTCTAAATATACACTGTCTAAAATTTTAACAGGATTAGTAAATCTGCCCCATTGCCTAAAGAGTTTGTCTATCTCTGAAGGGAGTCTATAGGCTGGAGATTATAATCTGTTCAGCGAAGGCAGCTTTAATTGATGCACTATAAGGGTATGTTCACACGGCTTATTTTTGGCCGTTTTTCAGGCCGTAAACGGCCGAAAAAAACGGAAGCGGAACGCCTCCAAACATCTGCCCATTGATTGCAATGGGGAAACGGCGTTCTGTTCTGACAGGCCGTTTTTTCACATGTCACTTCTTCAGTCGTTTTTGGACCATTTTTCATTGACTATGGAAAAACGGCCGTAAAAAAATACGCGAAAAACGCGATTTGCTAAAAAAAAAAAAAAAAAACGGCTGAAAATCAAGTATTTTCAGACGTTTTTTTGCTAAGCGTGTGAACATACCCTAAATGGACAGAGACAGATCCTCAAATGAAGATTCATGAACAGATAAGATCAGTTCGATCACAGTATGGTAAGTTATTAGGAGAAAATAACCCTCACATAAAGTAAAATATACACATAGAATTGCAAAATGATTTGGCAAAAGACAAAAAAACAGCACTATACAGATCGTCTTTAAAGTTAAATATGAGACATATTTTATAGTCAAATTCCATAATAAGAACTAAATTACAACAAATATATTTTTCTAGTAAACCATAAAAGATGAGAACATAGTAATAGTACAAAGACAAGCAAACATTGATAGTGTGCTGCCATCTAGAGTACTTACGCATTATTACATTCTGCCTTAGAATTGTACAATTTATAGGGAATGTATCATCAGAAAACTACCTATTGTTTAAAGAGGCTCTGTCACCAGATTTTGCAACCCCTATCTGCTATTGCAGCAGATAGGCGCTGCAATGTAGATTACAGTAACGTTTTTATTTTAAAAAAAACGAGCATTTTTGGCCAAGTTATGACCATTTTTGTAGTTATGCAAATGAGGCTTGCAAAAGTCCAAGTGGGTGTGTTTAAAAGTAAAAGTCCAAGTGGGCGTGTATTAGGTGCGTACATCGGGGCGTTTTTAATACTTTTACTAGCTGGGCGCTCTGATGAGAAGTAACATCCTCTTCTCTTCAGAACGCCCAGCTTGTGACAGTGCAGATCTGTGACGTCACTCACAGGTCCTGCATCGTGACGGCCACATCGGCACCAGAGGCTACAGTTGATTCTGCAGCAGCATCAGCGTTTGCAGGTAAGTCGATCTTACCTGCAAACGCTGATGCTGCTGCAGAATCAACTGTAGCCTCTGCTGCCGATGTGGCCGTCACGATGCAGGACCTGTGAGTGACGTCACAGATCTGCACTGTCACAAGCTGGGCGTTCTGAAGAGAAGAGGATGTTACTTCTCTTCACAGCGCCCAGCTAGTAAAAGTAGTAAAAACGCCCCGATGTACGCACCTAATACACGCCCACTTGGACTTTTACTTTTAAACACACCCACTTGGACTTTTGCAAGCCTCATTTGCATAATTACAAAAATGGTCATAACTTGGCCAAAAATGCTCGTTTTTTAAAAATAAAAACGTTACTGTAATCTACATTGCAGCGCCGATCTGCTGCAATAGCAGATAGGGGTTGCAAAATCTGGTGACAGAGCCTCTTTAAATAAGGTTTTTATGTTACCTATTTTTTGGGGGGGGAAATTTTAGGGAATTTCTTTTTTTCTTTTCTATATCATTCTCTGGATTAACCCCTTCCAACTGCCCACTGTGTTTTGACGGCAGGCAGTGCAGGTCCCTAGTCTTCAGCGATGTCTTTTGGCGTCACTGTAGAAAAGGCATTTGAGTGCAGCCTCCTGAATACAGCTGGGATGAGATCAAAGGGGACTCCCCTTATCACTGGAAACAAGATCAGAGACTGGGGGAACCATCTGCACTCAGCCCTGGTGTCCTAGAAAGGACCCCAGGGCTGTCTGCTCAGTAAGCCTGCTATTAGGGAACACTATGTGCTACCCTAACAGCAGCCTGTGTCATAGTGACACAGGGTAACGTATTAGCATAAAAGGAGAATGCTAACACATTATAAATATAAAATAAAGATGTCAATAAAGTTATCCCTTCAAGGGATCTAAAAAAAATTAACAAAAAAGTTCAAAAAAAGTCATTATTTAGCATCACAATAGACTAACACTTCCTGTTCTGTAGAGATCACTTCTCAGCAGTCATCCCATTATCATTACAGGCAGGATTACAATGGAAGGTAACACCTCTATATGGATAAGGCCTCATTTACACGAGCGTGTGCGTTTTGCGCACGCAAAAAAACGCAGCGTTTTGCGTGCGCAAAAGGCACTTGACAGCTCCGTGTGTCATCAGTGTATGTTGACAGCTCCGTGTGTCATAGAGATGAGGCTAGTCGACGTCAGTCACTGTCCAGGGTGCTGAAAGAGTTAACTGATTGGCATTAACTCTTTCAGCACCCTCGACAGTGAATTCCGATCACAATATACAGCAACCTGTGAATAAAAAAAAGACGTTCATACTTACCAAGAACTTCCTGCTTCCTCCAGTCCGGTCTCCCGGCCGTTGCCTTGGTGACGCGTCCCTCTCTTGACATCCGGCCCCACCTCCCTGGATGACGCGGCAGTCCATGTGACCGCTGCAGCCTGTGATTGGCTGCAGCCTGTGCTTGGCTGCAGCTGTCACTTGGACTGAATCGTCATCCCGGGAGGTCAGACTGGAAGAAGAAGCCGGGAGTTATCGGTAAGTCAGAACTTCTTTTTTTTTTTTACACGTTCATGTATATTGTGATCGGAAGTCACTGTCCAGGGTGCTGAAACAGTTTAACTCTTTCAGCACCCTGGACAGTGACTGTCTCCCGACGTCGCGTACCGGAATTTTTTTTGCCGGATTCGGTCAAAACGAGTTCGGCCGAACCCGGTGAAGTTCGGTTCGCTCATCTCTAAATTCTGACACTCCGTTTGGATGTTTGTAAACAGAAAAGCACATGGTGCTTTTCTGTTTACATTCAGTTTGACAGCTCTTGCGCGAATCACGCAGTTCGCACGGAAGTGCTTCCGTGCGGCATGCATGGTTTTCACGCACCCATTGACTTCAATGGGTGCGTGATGCGTGAAAAACGCACGATTATAGAACGTCATGAGTTTTACGCAACGCACTCGCGCTGCGCAAAATTCACGCATTGTCTGCACTGCCCCATAGAGTAATATAGGTGCGTACGACACGCGTGAAAAGCACGCGCGTATATTACGCTCGTGTAAATGAGGCCTAACACTGGATCCACCATTCACAATAGACAGACACTTCCTGTTCTGTAGAGATCACTTCTCAGCAGTCTTCTCATTATCATCACAGGCAGGATTACAATGACCGGTAACACCTTTATATAGATAATACAGGATCCACCATTCACAATAGACTGACACTTCCTGTTCTGTAAGGATCACGTCTCAGCAGTCATCCCCTTATCACAGGCAGGATTACAATGAAAGGTAATACCAATATATAGATAATACAAGATCCGCCTATGACAATATGTGATGGACACAGCCCTCCTCCTGCAAAACGACCTCAACACAGGTCACAGAGCATGCCTAGAAAACTCTCCCTTAGAAGTCAACGATTCCCCCCGTTCATGTGGCTGCTGTAAATCATCTTTCTTAGGGTATGTTCACACAGGGCAGATATGCGCTGTGTGTAATAGTACACAGCGTATCCGCCCTGGTCTCCACAGGGAATTCCGGCTGAAAAACAGCACCGAATTGTGGTGCAGTTTTTTGTCCAGAATGTCCGCTGCAGAAAATAGGTTAAAAATAAATAAAAAGCCTATGCTTACCCGTAGTCATGGCGACACGTCCCTGACATCATGCGATTGGCTGCAGCAGTCACATGGGATCAAACGTTACCACTGGAGGCCAGGAGCATAGAGAACGGTACGAACGGTTTAGCGACTGTTTTTTTACAGCAGGTGGATGACATTTGTTCCAATCTCATCTACTTTGCTGCTACTGTAATACGCTGCTCATTTTCCGTAATGAAATCCGTTGTGGAAAATCCGCAGTATTTACGCTACATGTGGACTTACCCTAAATGCTGTTAACAGCAGCTCAGGCAAAATGGCTGCCCCAATAATCATGCACAGAAAATAGAATTAAAAAAAAAATATACAACCAAAGAATAAAAACAGATTAGAAAAAATAATATGTTTCACTATCTGGTTTTAATTAGTAAAAATAATACAGGTGAAAAAGCACAGTTTTGCGATGCAGTTTTCGGCTGAGTGATTTCTACAGGTGAAGTATTTATTTTACAGTTTCAATCCGCAATGCAAATCGCAGAGAGGCCGGGTTCCCACGGGTCGGATACGGTGTGCAAAAACCGTGCAGTATATCCGACCTGAAACCCGCAGCACCTTCCATCCGAAAAACCGCACCACATCGAGCAGAATTTCCGCTGCGGGAAAAAGCTCTCATACTTATCCCCTCCCTCTTCTCTGCGCGTAGTCCGGCCTCCTGGGATGACGTTGCAGGCCATGTGACACTGCAGCCTGTGATTGGCTGCAGCGGGCACATGGGATGCAACGTTATCCCAGGAGGCCGGACCGCGGGAAGAAGGACAAACTTATGGCAAAGTAGGATTTTTTTTTTTCCCAGGAGTTGCGATTTTTGCAGCGTAATCGCTGCGAATCTGCCGCAAAAGTCGCAACACTTGGCTTTCTGTTGCGGGATTTTCAAACCCCATTGAATTCAATGGGAAAAACCCGCAGCAGAAAAAAACAACAAAAACGCACCATAAATTGACACGCTGCAGATTTAAATTCCGCACCACAGGTCAATTTATTAACGTTTTTTTCCGCAGCGTGGGCATGAGATTTCCTAAATCTCATCCACTTAGCTGCTACTGTAAATGCTGCTGAATTCCCGCACAGAATTCCATTGCGGAAATTTCGCAGCATTTATGCTAGGTGGGATCCCGGACTAAAACAGCAATTTTGTAGGTGCTTTTTTTTTTTTTTTACTGCACTATCAAAATACACCTTATGGTGTAGACAAAAAGTATATAATCTAAACCAAGCCCCTCTACTTAACTTTGTCTAAAATGCACCTCCATTACCCCTTAATGACCACCAATGCGCCTTTTCACGGCAGCCGTTAAGGGTACTTATGCCAGAGCGCCCCTTTTTCACGGCACTGTGACATAAGCCCGGTACGGGTGTACTGTGGCGGCTAAAGCGGGTATCGACTGCGCTATTGATTCTGTCAAAACAATGGAACCCGTTCACAATGGTGACAAACGGAAAGCATTAGCAAAGGTTGAGATCAATGGTGATGCAAAGGGAAGCGAAGGTTTCCATTTGCCTTTCCGTTGAGGGGTTACCCGACTGAAACCTCCGACGGAACCTCTCAACGGAAAGGCAACGCTGATATGACCGAGAAAGCAACGTTTCATGCTCCCGGCACGCTGGTCGCAAGTGCCCTGAGTGACAGATCTAGCGGACAATCTGGACACCTCTAGAGCGGTGACTCAGCGCAGAGGGGCGGGGCTTGCAGTGCAGGAGCACTTGTACATGAAGTCCCGCCTCAGTGGCACTTATGATCGGCACGCTGGGGGAATGAAACAATTTTCAAACAGAAGGTAATTTAACAATGCCCTCCCCCTCCCCTATATCGCTCGGTCAGCAGGTTTGAGGCCTCCAAACTGCTGACCGGTTCCCTTTAAGGTGACAGACGTAAGAGGTTTTTGTTGCAAATATCCCTTTTCCTTTATGTGGTAATAATTTTAATCCTGTTAAGATACTTTCTAGCAAAATTTTCTATTCTATTCCATGCCAATTACCACTGTAAATTTGAACAGCTAAACAACCGACATTCTGTATAAAAAAAACAACAACTATGTTCTACAACGGCTCCCATCTGCAGCATATCCCACTGTATCTCTATGCAAGGGCACACGTTGCAGCCTTCGGTGGGAGATATACGTCCCAAAATATCAGCAGCACAAACATATCTGGTGCAGATAAAACAATGTCTTTACGAGTTCCTAATATTACCATTGGAAAGAAAAGTTTGTATACAAGTAGACATTGAAAGCAGATTCCTGTGTCCATCAGAACAAGTAAATGCAAGGCGCCCATCCAATTATCTAACAATGGGGTCTTACTGCAGAGGTCAAAATTGCAGCAGAAGCACAAGGACCGGAGTAACACCTCTCCCATCCTCTAGCCAGAGACTGTCAGGGTATGCCAGGCCGGGTTCCCACGTAGCGTAAACGCTGCTGAATTTCTGCAACGGATTTCTGTGTGGAAATTCAGCAGCACCTACAGTAGCAGCTAAGTGGATGAGATTCAGAAAACCTCATGCACGCGCTTCGGAAAAAAAAAAACGCAGCGTAAACAATAATAAATTGTGCCGAATTTAATTCCGCAGCATGTCAATTTATGCTGCGCTTTTGTTGATTTTCCTTTGCGGGTTTCCCCCATTGAATTCACTGGGGAAGCAAAACCCGCAACAGAAAGCCAAGTGTTGTGACTTTTGCAGCGTATTCGCACCGATTACGCCGCAGAAAAATAATCACAACTACAGAAACATTTAAAAAAAAAAAAATCATACTTACCCAGAAGGCCCTCCTTTTTCCTGCAGTCCGGCCTCCTGGAATGACGTTACATCCCATGTGACCACCGCTGCAGCCAATCACAGGCTGCAGCGTCATCCAGGGAGGCCGGACCGGACTGCAATGGAGGGACGCGTCGCCATAACAACTGCGTACAGAAGTATGAGCGGTTTTTACCGCTGCTTTCCGCAGCAGAAGTTCTGTAAAAAAAAAAACGCACCACAATGTGGTTTTCGGACGGAATGTACTGCGGGTTCCAGGTCGGTTACGCAGCGTATCTGTCCTGCGGGAACCCGGCCTTCGAGTTGGGCTTTTTGAACAGTGAGAGGACCACAGGTGGCGGACCGCTGCTCTGGTACATACATATGATCTAGTAAGTCATTGGGGGATTTACTAAGCTAAATGCACAAGAACTATGGCTCAATTTGTGCCAAAAAACTGGCGTACATGCCTTGTGCCACATTTATTTTCTTTAGACACTTTTTGTGCGTTAGTTTTAAAAAGGTTCTAGAACAGGAAAAGAAAATGTGCTCAAATTTGAACACAAAAGGCGGCGTAAGGAAGGGAAAGTCATCTAACAATCAGTCAGCAACCTTCAGCACTCTAGATGTCAAGAAACTACAACAGTTGGGGTGCCGAAGGTTGATGACGCCTGGTCTAACATGTGCCAAATCTATCACACAGCGGGCATTACTGTCCGAGATTTGACGCACTGGCTGATTATTACTGCACAACCCCTTAAAGGGAACCTGTCACCTGCATTTCACCTATTGAACTCTACTCATCCCTCACTGGCCGCTGCTGTCAAAAGTTCATTGCCGTTATCCCCTCTCCCAAACTCCTCCTCCGATCGCAAATAACGGTCTGCAAACTTTTTGCGACTTTTACGGTAATAATCAGTCAGTCTCATTCGTTCCTCTGTTTCTGCCCGCCCACTGACGAAAACTGGCCCACCCTGATTGCGATCAATCAAAAGTAAGGAAGCGGGGTTAACTCGGAAGGGCTTGAGGAACGGAGATGTGACTCATGATCATTAGAATACGGCGCAGAAACACTAAAAAACGGAATACTAAAGCTACAGAGCCGACTAAGAATATAATTATAGGTTACATAAAAATGATTTTTCACCCACTACCACCAGGTATTGCTGGTTTAACAGGTAAAATGCTGGTGACAGGTTCCTTTTAAGGAGAGTCTACCCCAGACATGGGCAAACTACGGCCCGCGGGCCACATACGGCCCGTTAGGCTTTTTAATCCGGCCCGCCGAACTTGTCCAAATTATAGTAAAAACCTCCTTTTTTTTCCCCTTTCCCTGCAATGCCCACGTTTTCCCAATAGATGGCGCACTCAAAACACATTGACCGTTGTTAATGTGGCGCGTATTTCTCTTTATTTCACTTTAATTTTCACTTCGTTTCACGTCACCATTAAGCCCTTCGGTTTTCAAAGAGTACAATATCAGCCGTCACTTTGCCACGAAGCATGCAAACTATGCTAGCAAGCAGTCAACACAAGAACGGGCGGCTACTGCTCAGAGGTTGGCAGCTAATTTACAGAGTCAACAGAACTTTTTTCTTGATAAATCACAGTGCGTATGTTATTTTAATCTATTTACATTTCCTCCTCCCAGTATCTGCGAAATAGTATGTAAATGCCATATCTTGCATATTCCTTGAGACAAATTTATTAACTGATAAGGGCTATTTTTCACATTTGAAAGACAGTTAATAAATTGGGTTGTAGTGTTCTTACTGTGCTATGAGGTTTGCACACACTACATTTAATGCTTTAGTATATCCGGCCCAAACACTCCCTCCAAATGCTCCTGGCCCGGCCCCTCTGTCAAATTTTAGAACCCATTGTGGCCCGCGAGTCAAAAAGTTTGCCCACCCCTGGTCTACCCTGAACTCCAAATAGCGGAGATAAAAGGGCTTTCTCAAAATCATAAATGATGACCTAGACAAGGATAGGTGACAGTTTCTGATCGCTGGGAACCGATCCTCTTCGCTGCACCCCCCACAACGAGGAGGACATGGAATGAGCCAAGTGCTGCGCTCTGTTGTTTCTAGCATTCTCGACCACTGCTTCATTCAATGTCCGCAGGGCTGCAGTGAGGAGGATCTGTAGGTTCAGGCCCCCTTTCCCACGATCAGGGGGGTCCCATCAGGGAAGCCCCCAGCAATCAGAAAATAAACACCTATTTTGTGGATAGGTGATCATTTATGATTTTGGGAATGCCTCTTCTAAAAGAACACTTTTTGCAGGGAGAAATGGCGTAGAAGCAAAATGGAGGAGTTACCTACCACAAACTATTCCAGCTCCAAAAAGGCATGTTGGAATATAAAAGCAGTGACTTGATTGGAGTTGCCATAACAACCAACCTGAACTAATTTTAATAAAATCCCAAATCGTAATCCTTTAGAAACCACTCCCCCCAACACCAGTACAGTACAGAGAAGACCACACTGGTGTCCGCAAGATGATGACCATCCCTGTACAGAGAATGAGCCATAACAAGCCCGCAGAGATTACAGTGTGATCTATCCGGACAGGACTGGACACCTCGTATTGTCCGCCATTACTACTGCCGCCGGAGTGACTGGTCGTCCTCACCTCATTATTCAGGTTGAGCACAGGAGTCGCAGCCGTCATGTCGCTGAGTAGTTATTATCGCTGTGATACAGGAGAGCAGCAACTCACTTCTCAGTAGACGATAGATCCTAGTAGGATAAAGGACCTTGGATGATGTCACGATCATGTGATCAGTCACGTGTGTGGGATGAGTCAGGCTGTGCTGGGGAGTTACATGTGTGAAGCTGTGTAGGCAAAATTGTGTGTGTGTGTGTGTGTGTGTGTGTGTGTGTGTGTGTGTGTGTGTGTGTGTGTGTGTGTGTGTGTGTGTGTGTGTGTGTGTGTGTGTGTGTGTGTGTGTGTGTGTGTGTGTGTGTGTGTCTCTGGCGCGGTGCACAACTGTGTTCGTATATGGTGTGTATACATAAGACCTTTTCTGGCTAGTAAAAAACTGACCAAAAATTGCGGTAAAATCGCATTGCTGTGATTTTCGTCTGTGGTTTATACAGTTGAAAGAGATTATTTACAGGTTTCATTTGTAAAAATCCACACAGGCGAACACCACTTTCTGAACTGCGACAATTCAATTTTTCAGCAATTTGTCATGCGTTTTTTATTGCTGCCAAAACGTCTCATGTGTGACGCGCACGGCGCAGGGCTGTGTGTGAAGTGCAGATATGTATATAGTAAACTACATTGCTGCTTCTCTATAGGTCAGAAAATAGACCACATGAAGCTCCTTCCACACATGTGACACATCACATGGTCATGATGTCATCGAAGGTCCTTTAGTCTACTAGGGTGTAGACACAATTCTCCTCACATGTGTCTTCCTGTGTCAGTATGATACCAACACAGCGCACATGTCTGGAAGCCGGCGAGTCTGAATGCTTCCTATTGTGTCAGCGTGGACGGCATTACTTGGCTATGAACGGACATGTTCAATTACTATTTACATGGTTTTTTTTTAACAATTTTTGTACACATTGGGAGAGATTTCTCAATGTAGAAAAACAAATGTGTTCAGGGATCGTGAAAATTGCATTAACCCCTTAGCCTCTTTAAGGCCAAAACAGGCTTACATACTATGTCACCACATTATAAGTGGCCTATCTTGTACATGATGTGATTGGCGCTATGATGTAGATTACAGCAGTGTTTTTTATTTAGACAAACGATCATTTTTGACGGAGTTATGACCTATTTTGCTTTATGCTAATGAGTTTCTTAACCCCTTAGAGACCACCAATACGCCTATTCACGTTGGTCACTAAGGAGCCTTAGGCTAGGCTGATGCCTTTTCACGTCAGCCTAGTCTTAAAGGGAATGTGTTGCCAGAAAAACATGTTTTTTTAAAAAAAAATTAAACATTTAGTGTGTGGGTGATTAAACATTGTTCAAATTTTTTTTTTTTTTTTTTGCACGAGCCAGGAAATATTATAAATTATTTCTAATTTATAATACTACCCATTTTTGGTCACTAGATGGAGCTGTTCCCAAAATTGCAGCATTGCAACATTGGGTTAAAAGCCCTCGCTCTAGTGAGCTCTCGGCATCCCCCCCTCCTTTATCCTGGCTAGTGCCGGGATAAACGAGGGGTTTGAACCTCCTACACTGTGTGTCGCCATTTTTTGAGCTAACCCACAGTGTAGTAGGTTTACATACAGTAGTAAACACACAAAAACACGAACATACATTGAAATCGCTTACCTGCTCCTGCCGCCGCGGCTCCCTCCGGCCCGTCCGCTCCGTTTGCTGTCGCTGGTGCAAGTGCATAAATCCGGAAGCCGCGACCGGAAGTAGTAATATTACTGTCCGGCCGCGACTTCCGGTCCACAGGAAAATGGCGCCGGACGGCGCCAATTTCGAATAGGACTGTGTGGGAGCGGCGCATGCGCAGTTCCCACACAGACGCCGTACACTGCAGTCAATGGGACGGGAGCCGTTCGCAGTCCCTATAGGACTGTGGCTGCCGTATTCCATGTCTGTATGTGTCGTTAATCGACACACACAGAAATGGAACAAAAAATGGCAGCCCCCATAGGGAAGAAAAAGTGTAAAAATAAGAAAAAGTAAAACACAAACACACAAATGAATATAAACATTTTTAATAAAGCACTAACAACTTTAACATATAAAAAAATTATTTGTGATGACACTGTTCCTTTAAAGAGGCTCTGTCACCAGATTTTGCAACCCCTATCTGCTATTGCAGCAGATAGGCGCTGCAATGTAGATTACAGTAACGTTTTTATTTTTAAAAAACGAGCATTTTTGGCCAAGTTATGACCATTTTCGTATTTATGCAAGTGAGGCTTGCAAAAGTACAACTGGGCGTGTTTAAAGTAAAAGTACAACTGGGCGTGTATTATGTGCGTACATCGGGGCGTGTTTACTACTTTTACTAGCTGGGCTTTCTGATGAGAAGTATCATCCACTTCTCTTCAGAACGCCCAGCTTCTGGCAGTGCAGATCTGTGACGTCACTCACAGGTCCTGCATCGTGTCGGCACCAGAGGCTACAGTTGATTCTGCAGCAGCATCAGCGTTTGCAGGTAAGTAGCTGACCTCGAACTCCTTACATCCAGTCGACGCCCTTCTCTCAAGAGATGTCTGCACATACGGCCATCCTGCTCCACAGTGACCACCAGGGTGTGCTCACGAGCTCAGTCCAGACTTAAGAAGCCAGAGCGCATGCATGTTGGTGATTGAGCTAATTGTTCCAGAGCACCTTGAGCTGTAAGAAGGTCCCAGCCCCATCCTCCCACGCCTGAGCTTTGTTGTTGTATTCCAAGTCTGTCTTGCAAATGGTCCCCTAGTGTTTCCAGCTCCCAGTGTTCCTTGTTCCTGTAACCTGTATCCTGATCTAGTGCCGTGCTTAGCTGTAGCCGTGCTGTGCTGTATACCACGCCTGTCCTGCTTCTCCACGACTGACGTGTACCTGCTGCCTAGTTCCTGCCAAGCCTGCCTTGCTACTCTCCGGGCTGCCACAGGTACCCTATATAAACTATAGACTCTGACCTGTGCCCTATTGGCCAGCTGGCATACAGCCAAGGCGGTACGGCCCAGTGGGTACACAAACCCTACGTGACAGTAAGCTCAGGCCATGGACCCCGCTTGTCGATCCAAGACCATGAGATGCTGGCGGATATGCTAGACCTCCGGTCTCGACAGGAAGAACTCCTCCAGGCTTTGAACATTCTCGCACGTCGGCGGGAGGCACGAGCTGCCGTTCCTCCTACTACACCAACCTGGCAGTGTTGGTCCTCAGACTACACCTCCTGGCAGTGTCGATTCGCGTTTTTCTTTGCCACTTTCAGACCGCTATGATGGAGACGCAGGTGGCTGTCATGGATTTTTGAACCAGTGCTAGATCCACTTCAGCCTGTATACTAGGACCTTTTCGTCTGACGGCGTAAGGGTCGCTTTCATCATCTCTCTCCTCACTGGCAAGGCTCTTGCATGGGTGAACCCTATCTTGGAGAGACAAGGACCACAGACCCGTAACTTCCAGGGCTTCCTCCGGACTTTTCGTATAGTGTTTGAGGAGCCTGGACGGGTCTCATCTGCAGTGGCTTCCTTGATTAACCTACGCCAAGGAGACACCTCCGTGAGCGAGTACACCATCCACTTCCTGGCGGGAGAACTGTTCTGGAACAATGAGGCCCTGGTGGCTGCATTCTGGCATGGACTGTCTCCTAAAATTAAGGACGAACTTGCTGCTCGAGACCTGCCATCTACCCTGGATGACCTCATCCGTCTGTCCGCCCGGATTGATATGCGGATCCAAGAACGCCTCCAAGAGGTTCGTCGGGAGGGAGGCCTTCCTAGTCTGGTCCCTTTTTTGCAGCAACCCGTGCTGTCCTCAGATGTCATTCCTCCTAAGGAGTCTGTGATGATGGACCAGTGTAAGCTATCCACACAGGAGAGACAACGCGGACGCACTTCGGGTCTCTGTCTATATTGCGGCCTCGGTGGCCATCTTGTGCGCCTGTGTCCCTAAAAATCCCAAAGCTAGGAGAGGCAACCTTGGGTAAGAAAGGACTTCTGTCTAAATTGTCCATACCAGTGACCATAGTGTCCAGCGAGAGAACGCATCAGGTCTCTGCTTATCTGGACTCTGGATCCGCTGCTAATTTCATCCGTAGAGACCTGGTGGATCTTCTTCAATTACCCACCACCCCCCTGGAGAGGCTGTTGATAGTGGCATCAGTGAATGGATTACCTCTGTCAGACCCAGTTATAGTTGTGACCAAGTCGCTGAGGCTCCAAGTGGGAGCTCTTCACTCCGAACTCCTGTCGTTCTATGTCCTATCCAAAGCCGTTAACTCTGTATTACTGGGCCTGCCTTGGCTCCGACTACATGCCCCAGTACTGGACTGGAATTCTGGAGAGGTTCTCCAGTGGGGCCCTGAGTGTCAAAACCGATGCCTGGTGCAGATTCGTTCGGCTCAGCCTTCACTGCCTCGGTCATTGGCAGGATTGCCGGGTCATTATGCTGCATTTTCGGTCGTCTTCAGCAAGAGAGAGGTGGAGACATTGCCTCCACACCGGGCGTATGACTGCCCTATCGAGCTGACTCCTGGTGCATCCCTTCCCCGTGGTAGGGTATATTCTCTCTCCTTGCCAGAGACTCTGTCCATGTTCGCCTATGTGAAAGAGAACTTGGAGAGGGGCTTCATACGGAAGTCTTCCTCCCCGGCAGGAGCCGGGTTCTTCTTCGTCAAAAAGAAGGATAAATATCCGTTGCCACTGATCTCAGAACTGTTTAATCGTATACGTGGTGCCAAGATTTTTTCAAAACTAGACCTGCGTGCGGCTTACAACCTAGTCCGGATTTGCCAGGGTGATGAATGGAAGACTACATTTAACACCCATGATGGACACTATGAATATCTAGTAATGCCCTTCGGCCTGTGTCATGCTCCCGCGGTCTTCCAGGAGTTTGTTAATGACATTTTCTGTTACCTCTCTATGTTTGTGTAGTAGTCTACCTTGTTGATATCTTGATTTTTCTCCAGATCCTATGACGCATCAGAGACATGTCCGTCAAGTTTTGCTGCGGTTAAGGGAGAATCGTCTGTATGCGAAGTTGGAAAAGTGCGTGTTTGAAAAATATGCTCTACTTTTCCTGGGCTATATCGTCTCGAATCGAGGTCTCGAGATGGATCCTGAAAAGTTAAAGTCTGTCCTGGAATGGCCACGCCCTCAAGGCTTGAGGGCTATACAGCGCTTTCTGGGATTCGCCAATTTTTACAGACAGTTTATTCCAAACTTCTCACTGACTTCTCCTATCGCTAACCTCACTTAAAAGGGCATGAACGCCAAGGCGTGGACTCCCGAGGCAGAGTCTGCATTCAATAGCCTGAAGAGTGCCTTCATGTCAGCCTCTAGCCTCCATCATCCAGATGTCTCTCTACAGTTCTTGTTGGAGGTGGACGCATCCTCTGTCGGTGCTGGTGCACTTCTGTTCCAGAGAGGCTCCAAGGGCAAGTCAATGGTATGTGGATATTTTTCTAAGCTCTTCTGCAGAACGCAACTACTCGATTGGGGATCGGGAGTTACTGGCCATCAAATTGGCTCTGGAGGAGTGGAGACATCTACTAGAGGGCGCAGCTCATCCCATCCTGATTTTTACGGACCATAAGAACCTTACCTATCTTCAGACGGCCCAACGGCTGAACCCCGGTCAGGCAAGGTGGTCACTGTTCTTTACCAGGTTCCAGTTTGAGCTCCATTATCGCCTGGCCGACAAAAATGTGAGGGCTGATGCCTTGTCCAGGTCTTTCGAGACAGAAGACACCATGGAGATTCCACAGAACATCATTGATCCGTCTTGCATTGTCTCTGTCAATCTCCTGCAAATTGGGGATATTCCTCCAGGGAGGACTTTTGTGCGCCTGGCTGACCGTGGAAGAATCCTCCGCTGGGGACACTCCTCTAGATTGGCAGGTCACGTGTGGGACCGTAAGACTCGGGATCTGATTGTTCGTCATTTCTGGTGGCACACGCTGCCCATTATGGACTTTCTTTCTTCCTGTTCAGTATGTGCAGCCAACAAGATCGCTGTAGCGTCCATGGCCGCGGGCCGTCGGGTTTACTCACTTCCCGCTTCGTTCTTCCACGGAAAACTCGGATGAACCAATGCAACTCGGGGCCTCCGTGTCTCCCCAACAATGTAGGAAGAATGGTCTCTGCTTCTACTGTGGGGATGACAAGCATCAAGTGAACAACTGTCCTAGGCGTAAGAATAAGCAGCCGGAAGAACTTCCGCGCCTAAGTGACCATCGGGGAGGTCACTTGGGCGCACAGGTATTTCCCGTAAATATGAAACCTAATTGTAAAGGATCTGCCAGGCACAGCTTCTGTGTCAACACCCATAGGTAATCAGTCTGCACCTGCTTCTATGTCTGTGAGACTGACTCCATCTTCCACCACTCAGGATGGCAGGCTTAGGCGTGGGAGAGCCTATCACAGCCTGGCCAGACGGAGCTAGCTCCCGCCCTCTGTCTATTTATACCTGCCTTTCCTGTTCCTCCTTGCTTGTGATTCTTCTCGTTTGGTTTCCTGGCCCTGCTGCAGCTTCTTGAACTATTTGACCTTGCTTCATATTTACCCTGGCTTACTGACTACTCTCCTGCTCTGCGTTTGGTACCTCGTACACTCCTGGTTTGACTCGCCTTGTTCACTACTCTCCTGCTCTGCATTTGGTACCTCGTACACTCCTGACTTGACTCGGCTCGTTCACCACTCTTGTTGCTCACGGTGTTGCCGTGGGCAACTGCCCCTTTTCCCTTGCTTCTGTGTACCCTTGTCTGTTTGTCTGTCGTGCACTTATTGAGCGTAGGGACCTTCGCCCAGTTGTACCCCGTCGCCTAGGGCGGGTCGTTGCAAGTAGGCAGGGACTGAGTGGCGGGTAGATTAGGGCTCACTTGTCTGTTTCCCTACCCCCAGCATTACACTAATAAGATCTTGCTTCCCTTTCAGGTCTCTTTTGAGTGTAGGTCTGCTACCGGCAGTGCCTTCGTGGATTCAGGGTCTTCTGCTAATATAATGTCTGTGGAATTTGCTATGTCGCTAGCTATGCCATTGATTGATTTGCCTAAACCTGTCCCGGTAGTGGGTATCGACTCCACTCCACTTGCTAATGGTTATTTTACGCAGCATACCCCTGTTTTTGAACTCCTTGTTGGCTCCATGCATTTGGAGCAGTGCTCTGTACTGGTGATGCAAGGATTATCGTCCAATTTGGTTTTAGGCCTTCCCTGGTTGCAGATTCATAATCCCACGTTTAACTGGAATACTGGGGATCTTACCAAATGGGATAATGAATGCATGACGTCATGTTTTTCTGTTAATTTTATTTCTCTCCCTGAGGAGGTGAACACTCTACCTGAGTTTATTCAGAACTTCGCTGATGTTTTTTCTAAAAAGGCCTCCGAAGAGTTACCTCCTCATAGAGAATACGATTGCGCAATCGATTTGGTACCAGGAGCTAAGCTCCCTAAGGGTAGGATATTTAATCTCTCTTGTCCCGAACGTGAAGCCATGAGAGAGTATATCCAGGAATGCCTGGCCAAGGGTTACATTCGCCCCTCTACTACTCCGGTAGGTGCTGGCTTCTTCTTTGTAGGGAAGAAGGATGGTGGTCTTAGGCCGTGCATCGATTACCGAAACTTGAATAAGGTCACTGTAAGGAACCAGTATCCCCTTCCTTTGATTCCTGATCTCTTCAATCAGGTTCAGGGGGCCCAATGGTTCTCTAAATTTGATCTTCGGGGGGCTTATATCCTTATCCGCATCAGAGAGGGGGATGAGTGGAGGACTGCATTTAACACACCCGAAGGTCATTTCGAATACCTCGTCATGCCCTTTGGGTTGTGTTATGCTCCCGCAGTCTTCTAGAATTTCATAAATCAGATTTTAAGAGACTACCTGGGGGTATCTCTTGTAGTGTACCTTGATGACATACTTGTGTTTTCCAAGGACTGGTCCTCCCACATTGAGCATGTCAGGAAGGTGCTCCAGGCCCTTCGGGAAAACAAACTCTTTGCTAAAACCGAAAAATGTGTGTTTGGGGTGAAGGAGATACCATTTTAGGGTCAAATCCTCACTCCTAACGAATTCTGCATGGACCCTGCCAAGGTTCAGGCTGTGGCTGAATGGGTCCAACCTGCCTCCCTGAAGGCGTTACAGTGCTTCCTGGGGTTTGCTAATTATTGCAGGAGATTTATTGCTAACTTCTCGGTCATCGCTAAGCCTCTTACGGATCTTACTCGCAAAGGTGCTGATCTCCTCCACTGGCCTCCAGAGGCGGTCCAGGCTTTTGAGGTCCTTAAGAAGTGCTTTATCTCGGCCCCAGTGCTGATTCAGCCTAACCAAATGGAGCCATTCATCGTGGAGGTTGACACCCCCGAGGTGGGAGTGGGTGCTGTCTTGTCCCAGGGTACCAGGTCCCTCACCCATCTCCGTCCCTGTGCCTACTTCTCCAGGAAGTTCTTGCCCACTGAGAGTAACTATGACATTGGCAACCGCAAACTCTTAGCCATTAAATGGGCATTTGAAGAGTGGCGCCACTTCCTGGAGGGGGCTAGGCACCAGGTAACGGTCCTTACCGACCACAAGAATCTGGTTTTCCTAGAATCTTCCCGGAGGCTAAACCCGAGACAAGCTCGATGGGCGTTGTTTTTTACTAGATTCAACTTTTTGGTCACCTATAGGGCTGGGTCTAAAAATATTAAAGCTGATGCACTGTCGCATAGCTTCATGGCCAGCCCTCCTTCGGAGGAAGATCCTGCCTGTGTTTTGCCCCCAGGTATAATCATTTCCTCTGTTGATTCTGACTTAGTCTCCGAAATTGCGGCTGATCAAGGTTCAGCTCCCGGGAACCTTCCTGAGAACAAGCTGTTTGTTCCCCTGCAATTCCGGCTAAGGGTACTCAGGGAAAATCATGACTGCACTATCTGGCCATCCAGGCATCCTGGGTACCAAGCACCTTATTGCCAGAAACTATTGGTGGCCTGGGTTGCCTAAAGACGTTAAGGCCCACGTCGCCGCTTATGAAATTTGTGCTAGGTCCAAGACTCCCAGGTCCCGACCAGCGGGCTTACTATGTTCTTTGCCCATTCCCCAGAGACCTTGGACCCATATCTCCATGGATTTTATCACCGATCTTCCTCCATCTCAAGGCAAGTCGGTGGTGTGGGTTGTAGTCGACCGTTTCAGTAAGATGTGCCACTTTGTGCCCCTCAAGAAACTACCCAATGCCAAGACGTTAGCTACCTTGTTTGTCAAACACATCCTGCGTCTCCATGGGGTTCCTGTCAATATTGTTTCTGACAGAGGGGTACAATTTGTTTCATTGTTTTGGAGAGCCTTCTGTAAAAAGTTGGAGATTGATCTGTCCTTCTCCTCGGCCTTCCATCCTGAAACTAATGGCCAAACCGAGAGGACTAATCAGTCTCTAGAACAATATTTAAGGTGTTTTATCTCTGACTGTCAATATGATTGGGTCTCCTTCATTTCCCTCGCTGAATTTTCCCTTAATAACCCGGTCAGTAACTCGTCAGGGGTCTCCCCCTCTTTCTGTAATTTTGGGTTTAATCCACGGTTCTCCGTTTCACCTGGTGGTTCCAACAATCCCGAGGTAGATGTCGTTCATCGGGAACTGTGCACAGTCTGGGCCCAGGTTCAGAAGAACCTAGAGGCGTCCCAGAGCATACAAAAGACTCAGGCAGATAGAAGACGTTCTGCTAACCCCTTGTTTGTGGTCGGGGATCTGGCGTGGCTGTCTTCAAAAAATGCGTGTCTTATGGTCCCGTCCAAAAAATTTGCTCCCCGGTATATAAGGCCGTACAAGGTCATTGAGGTCCTTAACCCTGTCTCCTTCCAACTGGAGTTACCCCTGTCTTTTCGAATACACGACATGTTTCATGCCTCCCTCCTGAAACGCTGCTCCCCGTCCTTGGCTACCTCGAGGAAACCTCCGGTCCCTGTTCTCACCCCTGAAGGGGTAGAAATCGAGGTGGCCAAGATTGTGGACAGCAGGATGGTCCAAGGCTCCCTCCAGTACCTGGTCCATTGGAGAGGATACGGGCCTGAGGAGAGGACTTGTGTACCCGCCCGGGATGTTCACGCTGGGGTATTGCTCAGGAGGTTCCATCTTCGGTTCCCCAATAAGCCAGGTCCACCTAGAAAGGGTCCAGTGGCTCCTCATAAAAGGGGGGGTACTGTAAAGGATCTGCCAGACACAGCTTCTGTGTCGACGCCCATGGTTAATCAGTCTGCACCTGCTCCTAAGTCTGATAGGGTGTCTCGATCTGCTACTACTCAGGCTGGTAGGCTCAGGAGTGGGAGAACCTATCACAGCCTGGCAAGACGGTTCTAGCTCCCGCCCTCGGTCTATTTATACCTTCATTTCCTGCTTGTCTCTGCCTGTGATTCTTTCCTGTTTCCTGGCTCTGCTGCTCCTGCTATTATTATTGACCTTACTTCATTTTGACCCAGGCTTTACTGACTACGCTCCTGCTCTGCGTTTGGTACCTCGTACACTCCTGGTTTGACTCGGGTCGTTCACTACGCCTGTTGCTCACGGTGTTGCCGTGGGCAACTGCCCCATTTTCCTTAGCTTCTGTGTACCCTTGTCTGTTTGTCTGTCGTGCACATATTGAGCGTAGGGACCGTCGCCCAGTTGTACGCCGTCGCCTAGGACGGGCCGTGCAAGTAGGCAGGGACTGAGTGGCGGGTAGATTAGGGCTCACCTGTCTGTCTCCCTAACCCGTCATTACAAAAAATTTTCATTTTTCCCTAGATATGCTATTTCAGAGGCAAATATGTCATGCCCAGCTTATGCCACTGGAGACAGACACCTCAAAAATTGTTAAAGGGGTTCTCCCGGGTATGGCGATGCCATATACAGTGAAGGAAATAAGTATTTGATCCCTTGCTGATTTTGTAAGTTTGCCCACTGTCAAAGACATGAACATTCTAGAATTTTTAGGCTAGGTTAATTTTACCAGTGAGAGATAGATTATATTTAAAAAAAAACAGAAAATCACATTGTCAAAATTATATATATTTATTTGCATTGTGCACAGAGAAATAAGTATTTGATCACTTTGGCAAACAAGACTTATACTTGGTGGCAAAACACTTGTTGGCAGGCACAGCAGTCAGATGTTTTTTGTAGTTGATGATGAGGTTTGCACACATGTTAGATGGAATTTTGGCCCACTCCTCTTTGCAGATCATCTGTAAATCATTAAGATTTCGAGGCTGTCGCTTGGCAACTCGGATCTTCAGCTCCCTCCATAAGTTTTCGATGGGATTAAGGTCTGGAGACTGGCTAGGCCACTCCATGACCTTAATCTGCTTCTTTTTGAGCCACTCCTTTGTTGCCTTGGATGTATGTTTCGGGTCATTGTCATGCTGGAAGACCCAGCCACGAGCCATTTTTAATGTCCTGGTGGAGGGAAGGAGGTTGTCGCTCAGGATTTGACGGTACATGGCTCCATCCATTCTCCCATTGATGTGGTGAAGTAGTCCTGTGCCCTTATCAGAGAAACACCCCCAAAACATAATGTTTCCACCTCCATGCTTGACAGTGGGGACGGTGTTCTTTGGGTCATAGGCAGCATTTCTCTTCCTCCAAACACGGCGAGTTGAGTTAATGCCAAAGTGCTAAATTTTAGTCTCATCTGACCACAGCACCTTCTCCCAATCACTCTCAGAATCATCCAGATGTTCATTTGCAAACTTCAGACGGGCCTGTACATGTGCCTTCTTGAGCAGGGGGACCTTGCGGGCACTGCAGGATTTTAATCCATTACGGCGTAATGTGTTACCAATGGTTTTCTTGGTGACTGTGGTCCCAGCTGCCTTGAGATCATTAACAAGTTCCCCCCGCGTAGTTTTCGGCTGAGCTCTCACCTTCCTCAGGATAAGGATACCCCACGAGGTGAGATTTTGCATGGAGCCCCAGATCGATGTCGATTGACAGTTATTTTGTATGTCTTCCATTTTCTTACTATTGCACCAACAGTTGTCTCCTTCTCACCCAGCATCTTACTTATGGTTTTGTAGCCCATTCCAGCCTTGTGCAGGTCTATGATCTTGTCCCTGACATCCTTAGAAAGCTCTTTGGTCTTGCCCATGTTGTAGAGGTTAGAGTCAGACTGATTAATTGAGTCTGTGGACAGGAGTCTTTTATACAGGTGACCATTTAAGACAGCTGTCTTTAATGCAGGCACCAAGTTGATTTGGAGCGTGTAACTGGTCTGGAGGAGACTGAACTCTTAATGGTTGGTAGGGGATCAAATACTTATTTCTCTGTGCACAATGCAAATAAATATATATAATTGTGACAATGTGATTTTCTGTTTTTTTTTTTAATATAATCTATCTCTCACTGGTAAAATTAACCTAGCCTAAAAATTCTAGACTGTTCAGGACTTTGACAGTGGGCAAACTTACAAAATCAGCAAGGGATCAAATACTTATTTCCTTCACTGTATGTGGAAGTAGACTGCTGTTTAGGCACACTGTAGGGTTCAGAGGGGAGGGAGCACCAATTGGCTTTTGGAGAGTGCATTTGCTTGCTAGTAGTTTTGTTTGAGTATTGCTGGTGTTTCCGTTTATAATGTGGGGCATATGTTAGTTGGGAAGAGTACATCAGAGGCATAGTCAGGTGGTATAATAATTGGGTTAAAAAAAACAGTAAAACAATCCATAGATGTGTGTTACGCTGTGACACAATCATTTCTGCACGTGCCAGAGTCGCACTGGTAAATGTCCTTCCTTATCCTCCTCTTGGTCCACACCCTGCACCTTTGCAGTTTGGGGAATTTTGCTGGCAAGTGCAGTCCTGGTATAATACGCGCGCCCTCGCTTCCTCTCCGGAGCACTACTGTCCCGTACTGAAAACATGATTATAGTATGGGACAGTAATTCCACTGAGAGGCAGGGACTCCTAGCGTCGTACATAACTATGATGCTAGGAGCCCGGCTCCCTGCAGTGTGTTCGATCCGGGACTTGCGGCCGAAATACGTTCCGTCCTTTACGGACCGAACATGCTCGTGTGAATCCAGCCTTAACTTTATTCTGCGGGTTAGTCCGATTCTGGCAATACCAAATTTATAGTGCTTTTTTATGTTTTACAGCTTTTTGCATAATAAAATAACTTTGTGTATTGTATTTTGTATCCTATTTTTTCTGTTGCCAAGTTGTGAGAACCATAATGGTTTAATTTTTTTTTTGTCGACGGAGCAGTATGAGGGCTTGTTTTTTGCGAGATGTTTATATAGGTAGAATTTTGGATACATGCAACTATTTGATCACTTTTTATTCCAATATTTGTAGGGCAAAGTGACCAAAAAACAGAAATTCTGGTATAATTTTCTTTTGCCGTTCACCGCGTGTAATAAATAGCATAATATTTTTATAGTTTAGGCCGTTGTGGTCGCGGCGATAGCAAAATTGTATATGTTTTAACCCCTTCCCGCTCCTTGACGTACTATTATGTCATGGCAGCTGTATCGTTCGCGCTCCATGACGTAATAGTACGTCTCCGGAGTAACGGCCGTTTCGGCCGTCCTCCCGACACATACAGGAGCTGTGACGCTGCTGTCTTGTTCAGCAGCTGTCACAGCTCCTACAGGGGGGACTGATCGCTGTGTCCCCGCTGATTAACCCCTTAAAAGCCGCGTTCTATAGAGATCGCGGCTTTTTAGGGGTTAAGCTGCCATCGCCGGCCTGCTACGCGATAGCGGCCGGCGATGGTGACTATGGCAACCGGACACCAAACAATGGTGTCCGGCTATGCCATAGACGGAAGCCTAGTGGGTCCTGACAACGTCAGGACCCACTATGCTTGCTGTCAGTGAGTAGCTGACAGTTCTAATACACTGCACTACGCATGTAGTGCAGTGTATTAGAATAGCGATCAGGGCCTCCTGCCCTCATGTCCCCTAGTGGGACAAAGTAATAAAGTAAAAAAAAAGTTAAAAAAAGATGTGTAAAAATAAGAAAATAAAAGATTTAAAAGTAATAAAAGTAAAAATCCCCCCTTTTCCCTTATCAGTCCTTTATTATTAATAAAAATATATAAACAAACAAATAAACTATACATAATTGGTATTGCCGCGTCCGTAACGGCCTGAACTACAAAATTATTTCATTATTTATCCCGCACGGTAAACGCCGTAAAATAAAATAATAATAAACCGTACCACAATCACAATTCTTTGGTCACTTCACCTCCCAAAAAATGGAATAAAAAGAGATCAAAAAGTCGCATGTACCTAAAAATGGTACTGATCGAAACTACAGTTCGTTACGCAAAAAATAAGTCCTCGCACGGCTTTATTGATTGAAAAATAAAAAAGTTCTGGCTCTTAGAATAAGGTAACACAAAAAGTGAATGATTGTTTACAAAACGTATTTTATTGTGCAAACGCCATAAGACATAAAAAAAATCTATAAACATCTGGTATCGGCGTAATCGTATCGCCCCGCAGAATAAAGTGAATATGTCAATTATAGCGCACGGGGACTGTTTTTTAGTCACCACGCCACCTAAAAATAGAATAAAAACTGATCAAAAAGCTGCATGCACCCCAAGAAAACTACAATGGATTCCTCAAGGGGTCTAGTTTCCAAATTGGGGTCACTTTTGGGGGGTTCCCAATGTTTTGGCACCACAAGACCTCTTCAAACCGGACATGGTGCCTAATAAAAAAGAGGCCTCAAAATCCACTAGGTGCTCCTTTGTTTCGGAAGCCGGTGCTTCAGTCCATTACCGCACTAGGGCCACATGTGGGATATTTCTAAAAACTGCAGAATCTGGGCAATACGTATTAATTTGCGTTTCACTGATAAATCCTTTTGTGTTATAAAAAAAATGGTATAAAGAGGATTTTCTGACAAAAAAAAAATGTAAATTTCACCTCTACTTTGCTCTAAATTTTTGTGAAACACCTAAAGGGTTCATAAACTTTCTAAATTCTGTTGTGAATACTTTGAGGGGTCTAGTTTCTAAAATGGGGTATTTCATAGGGGTTTCTAATATATGGGCCCCTCAAAGCAACTTCAGAACTGAACTGGAACCTAAAAAAATAAATAAATGAGGCAATACTTACATTATACTGATAATGAGCCGTGCCCACCCCGAGATGACCCCAGTTTTGACCGTTTGTATAAACGGAGACCCCTATTAGACTGTTCCAGTGCCCGGTTTTCCCAAGCATACACCCCCGAGAAGTGTATTTCTATTGATGAGTCCCTGGTACATTTTAAAGGGAGGGTTCAATTCCGCAAGTACCTGCCGGGTAAGAGGGCAAGGTATGGCGTGAAGATGTATAAGTTGTGAGAGTGCATCAGGGTATACCTACAGGTTTTGGATATATGAAGGAAAGGCCACCCCCAAACCTGACTGCATCCTGGACTACAATAGGTACATGGGAGGGATGGACTTGTAAGATCAAGCCCTGAAGCCCTACAGCGCTATGTGGTGTGGTATAAGAAGCTGGCCGTGCACATCATACAGATGGCTTTGTACAATGCGTACGTGCTACGTCGATGTGCAGGCCAGACGGGAACTTTCCTGGAATTTCAAGAGGTGATTATCAAGAACCTAATCTTTAGGGACCAAGAAGGGGGGGCACCCAGTACTTCTGGAAACGAGGCCACACGCATCGTACCAGGGCAACACTTTCCAGGAGAAGTTCCCCAAACTGGCAAGAAGGGAAAAAGTCAAAAGAGGTGCAAAGTCTGCTATAAGAGGGCGATAATGGATGACACAATATATCAATGTGACACGTGTCCCGAATAACCAGAGCTCTGTATGAAAGAGTGTTTTAAAATTTATCATACATCCCTTGGTTTATAATTTACCCCAATTTTACTTACCCTGATGCACTCCACACAGCTTATCCCCCCTCGTCTTTCCCCTCTGAGCCCTGCTGTGTGTCCTGGCAGCTGATAACAGCCACATGTAGGGTATTGCCATACCCGGGAGAACCCACATTACAGTTTATGGGGTGTAGGTCTCCGGTCAAAATGCTCACTACACCTCTAGATGAATGCCTTAAGGGTGTAGTTTTTAAAACGGGGTCACTTCTTGCTGGTTTCAACTGTACTGGTACCTCAGGGGCTTCTGCATACATGACTTCGCACCAGAAAATCCCCAGTAGGCCAAATGGTGGTCCTTTCCTTCTGAGCCCTCCTATGGGCCCAAAAGGCAGTTTATCACAACAAATGGGGTATTGCGGCACTCAGAACAAATTGCACAACAGAATGGGGTATTTTGTTTCTTGTGAAAATAAGAAATTTTCAGCCAAAACTACATATTATTTGAAAAAAATAATTTTGTTTTCATTCCCAGCCCAATTCAAATAAGTTCTGTGAAAAAACTATGGGGTCAAAATGGTCACAACACCCATAAATGAATTCCTTGAGGGGTGTAGTTTCCAAAATGGGGTCATTTGTGGTTGGTTTCTATTGCTTTGATACCTCTGGGGCTCTGCAAATGCGACATGGCACCCGAAAACCAATCCAGCAAAATCTGGACTCCAAAGAACACACAGCGCTCCTTTCCTTCTGAGCCCTCCCATGGGCCCAAACGGCAGTTTATCACCACAAATGGGGTATTGCCGCACTCAGGACAAATTGGGCAACAAAATGGAGTATTTTATTTCTTGTGAAAATAAGAATTTTTGAGCTAAAATGACATATTATTGGAAAAAATATATATTTTTTTAATTCCCAGCCCAATTCAAATAAGTTCTGTGAAGAAACTATGGAGTCTAAATGGTCACATTACCCATAAATGAATTCCTTGAGGGGTGTAGTTTCCAAAATGGGGTCACTTCTGGTGGGTTTCCATTGCTTTGATACCTCTGGGACTCTGCAAATGCGACATGGCACCCGAAAACCAAACCAGCAAAATCTGTACTCCAAAGACCACACAGCGCTCCTTCCCTTCTGAGGCCTCCCATGGGCCCAAACGGCAGTTTATTGCCACAAATGGGGTATTGCCACACTAAGGACAAATTGGGCAAGAAAATGGGGTATTTTGTTTCCTGTGAAAATAAGAAATTTTGATCACAAATTACATTTTATTGGAAAAAATTTCATTTTTTTCATTTCACAGCCCAATTCAAATACGTGCTGTGAAAAAACTGTGCGGTCAAAATGGTAACAACAACCCTAAATGAATTCCTTGAGGGGTGTAGTTTCCAAAATGGGGTCACTATTGGGGGATTCCTACTGTTTTGGCACCTCAACACCTCTTCAAACCTGGCATGCTGCCTAAAATATATTCTAATAAAAAAGAGGACTCAAAATGCACTAGATGCTTCTAGGGCTTGTGTTTTAGTCCACGAGCGCAGTAGGGCCACATGTGGGACATTTCTAAAAACTGCAGAATCTGGGCAATACATATTTAGTAGTCTGGTAAAACCTCCTGTGTTACAGGAAAAAAAATTAATACAATTGAAATTCTGCAAGAAAAATGAAATTTGCAAATTTCACCTCCACTTTGCTTTAATTCCTGTGAAATGCCTGAAGGGTTAAAAAACGTTCTAAATGCTGTTTTGAATACTTTGAGGGGTCTAGTTTTTAAAATGGGGTGTTTTATCAGGGTTTCTAATACATAGGCCCCACAAAGCCACTTCAGAACTCAAGAGGTACCTTAAAAAAAAGGCTTTTGAAATTTTCTTAAAAATATGAGAAATTGCTGTTTATGTTCTAAGCCTTGTAACGTCCAAGAAAAATAAAAGAATGTTCAAAAAACGATGCCAATCTAAAGTAGACATATGGGAAATGTGAACTAGTAACTATTTTG
This sequence comes from Rhinoderma darwinii, assembly GCF_050947455.1. Classification (NCBI taxonomy): domain Eukaryota; kingdom Metazoa; phylum Chordata; class Amphibia; order Anura; family Rhinodermatidae; genus Rhinoderma; species Rhinoderma darwinii. The sequence goes on from NC_134687.1 coordinate 506,910,753, forward strand.
GGTGGTATAACCGTCTGTTTTACAAGCAGATGCATTTAAATTCTGAAAAATGCAATTTTTTCAAAATTTTCTCTAAATTTTGCAATTTTTCACCAATAAACACTGAATATATCGACCAAATTTTACCACGAACATGAAGCCCAATGTGTCACGAGAAAACAGTCTCAGAATCGCTTGGGTAGGTTTAAGCATTCCGACGTTATTACCACATAAAGTAAAATATGTCAGATTTGAAAAATGGGCTCTGAGTGTAAAGGATCTGCCAGGCACTGCTTCGGGGTTAATTCCCAGAATTAATCAGTCAACACCTGAGTGTACATCCCTGAGACAGACACCAGCTTCCTCCACTCAGGCTGGCAGGCTTAGGAGTGGGAGAGCCTATCGCAACCTGGCCAGACTCAGCTAGCTCCCGCCCTCGGTCTATTTAAGCCTGCTCTTCCTGTCCATCTGTGCTTGTGAATTCTTTCCTTGAGGTTTCCTGGCCCGGCTACAGCTCCTGCTACTTTTTGATCCTGCTCCATACAGACCCCGGCTTACCGACTACTCTTCTGCTTTTCGCTTTGTACCTCGCACTCTCCTGGCTTGACTCGGCTCGTTCACTACTCTGTTGCTCACGGTGTTTCCGCGAGCAACTGCCCATTTCCCTTGCTTGTATTCCCTTGTTTGTTTGTCGTGTTTGTCATGCACTTACTGAGCGCAGGGACCGCCGCCCAGTTGTACCCCGTCGCCTAGGGCGGGTCGTTGCAAGTAGGCAGGGACAGAGTGGCGGGTAGATTAGGGCTCACTTGTCCGTTTCCCTACCCCCCCCCACCATTACAAATTCACAAGCCCTATACCTAGTCTACCCTGGTCCCTGACACCATTATGGAACCCCGTGAAACCCTGGCTCAGCAAATGCAGGGTCTCTCCCTACAGGTCCAGGCCCTGGCTCAGAGGGTCAACCAGCCTGATGCTACCTTGGTAGTTCCCCTCACCGCACCCCTTGAACCCCACCTCAAGTTGCCCGACCGGTTCTCAGGTGACCGGAGGGCTTTTCTCTCCTTTCGGGAGAGTTGTAGGCTTTACTTTCGCTTAAAGCCTCACTCCTCAGGTTCTGAGAGCCAGCGGGTGGGTATAATTATGTCCCGGCTCCAGGAAGGGCCCCAAGAGTGGGCCTTCTCCTTGGCTCCTGGCGCCCCTGAACTTTCCTCCGTTGATTGTTTCTTTTCTGCCCTCGGACTTATTTATGACGAGACTGACAGAACTGCCTTTGCCGAGAGTCAGCTGGTGACCTTACGTCAGGGTAAGAGACCTGTTGAGGAGTATTGCTCTGACTTTAGGAAGTGGTGCGTAGCTTCTCGGTGGAATGACCCTGCCTTAAGGTGCCAGTTTAGGTTGGGTCTGTCGAATGCCCTGAAAGACCTGCTAGTTAGTTATCCCTCTTCTGACTCCTTAGACCAGGTTATGGCTTTAGTGGTACGACTTGACCGACGTCTCAGGGAACGACAACGTGAACGTTTATGTGTTTTTTCCTCCGACTCCCCCATGATGCCTCCCGAAGTCCCGTTGCTTCGTTTCTCCCCTAAAGACTCAGAAATACCTATGCAACTCGGGGCCTCCGTGTCCCCTCAACAACGTAGAGAATTCCGCAGGAAGAATGGTCTCTGCTTCTACTGTGGGGATGTCAAGCATCAAGTAAACAACTGTCCCAAGCGTAAGAATGCTGTCAGAGAGCTCCCGCGTCTAAGTGATCATCGGGGAGGTCACTTGGGCGCACAGGTATTTCCCGTGAATATGAAACATACTAAGATATTGCTTCCCTTTCAGGTCTCTTTTGGTGGTAGGTCTGCTACCGGCAGTGCCTTCGTGGATTCAGGGTCCTCTACTAATATCATGTCTGTGGAATTTGCTATGTCTCTCGCTATGCCTCTGATTGATTTGCCTAAACCTGTTCCGGTAGTGGGTATCGACTCCACTCCTCTTGCTAATGGTTATTTTACACAGCATACCCCTGTTTTTGAACTCCTTGTTGGCTCCATGCATTTGGAGCAATGCTCTGTACTATTGATGCAGGGATTATCGTACGATTTGGTTCTAGGTCTTCCCTGGTTGCAGTTGCATAATCCTACGTTTGACTGGAATACTGGGGAGCTAACCAAATGGGGTAATGAATGTTGTACGTCATGTTTTTCTGTTAATTCTATTTCTCCCCCTAAGGAGGTGAATACGCTACCCGAGTTTGTTCAGGACTTCGCTGATGTTTTCTCTAAAGAGGCCTCCGAAGTGTTACCGCCTCATAGAGAATACGATTGCGCTATCGAATTGGTACCAGGAGCTAAGCTTCCTAAGGGTAGGATATTTAACCTTTCTTGTCCCGAACGTGAAGCCATGAGGGAGTATATCCAGGAATCCCTGGCCAAGGGTTACATTCGTCCCTCTTCTTCTCCGGTAGGTGCTGGCTTCTTCTTCGTAGGGAAGAAGGATGGTGGTCTTAGGCCATGCATTGACTACCGTGGCCTGAATAAGGTCACGGTAAGGAACCAGTATCCCCTTCCTTTGATTCCTGATCTCTTTAATCAGGTTCAGGGGGCCCAATGGTTCTCTAAATTGGATCTACGGGGGGCGTATAACCTTATTCGCATCAAAGAGGGGGATGAGTGGAAGACTGCGTTTAACACGCCCGAAGGCCATTTCGAATACCTCGTCATGCCCTTTGGGTTGTGCAATGCCCCTGCGGTCTTCCAGAACTTCATAAATGAGATTTTGAGAAATTACCTGGGGATATTTCTTGTAGTGTACCTTGATGACATATTGGTGTTTTCCAGGGACTGGTCCTCCCACATAGAGCATGTCAGGAAAGTGCTCCAGGTCCTTCGAGAAAACAAACTGTTTGCCAAAATCGAAAAATGTGTATTTGGGGTACAGGAGATACCATTTTTAGGTCAAATCCTCACTCCTCATGAATTCCGCATGGACCCTGCCAAGGTTCAGGCTGTGGCTGAATGGGTCCAACCTGCCTCCCTGAAAGCGCTACAGTGTTTTTTGGGGTTCGCTAACTATTACAGGAGATTTATTGCTAACTTCTCGGTCGTCGCTAAGCCTCTTACGGACCTCACTCGCAAGGGTGCTGATGTCCTCCATTGGCCCCCTGAGGCCGTCCAGGCTTTTGAGACCCTCAAGAAGTGCTTTATCTCGGCCCCCGTGCTGGTTCAGCCCAACCAAAGGGAGCCATTTATTGTGGAGGTTGACGCGTCCGAGGTGGGAGTGGGGGCCGTCTTGTCCCAGGGTACCAGCTCCCTCACCCATCTCCGCCCCTGTGCTTACTTTTCTAGGAAGTTTTCGCCCACGGAGTGTAACTATGATATTGGCAACCGCGAACTTTTAGCCATTAAATGGGCATTTGAAGAGTGGCGCCACTTCCTGGAGGGGGCTAGGCACCAGGTAACGGTCCTTACCGACCACAAGAATCTGGTTTTCCTAGAATCTGCCCGGAGGCTAAACCCGAGACAAGCTCGATGGGCGTTGTTTTTTACCAGATTCAATTTTTTGGTTACCTATAGGGCCGGGTCTAAAAATATTAAGGCGGATGCACTGTCGCGTAGCTTCATGGCCAGCCCTCCTTCGGAGGAAGATCCTGTTTGTATTTTGCCTCCAGGTATAGTCATTTCCTCTATCGAGTCCGATTTAGTCTCTGAAATTGCTGCTGATCAAGGTTCAGCTCCTGGGAACCTTCCTGAGAACAAGCTGTTTGTTCCCCTGCAATTCCGGCTAAGGGTACTTAGGGAAAATCACGACTCCGCACTATCTGGCCATCCAGGCATCCTGGGTACCCAACACCTCATTACCAGAAATTATTGGTGGCCTGGTTTGCCTAAAGACGTTAAGGCCTACGTCGCCGCCTGTGAGGTTTGTGCCAGGTCCAAGACTCCCAGGTCCCGACCAGCGGGCTTACTGCGTTCGTTGCCCATTCCCCAGAGACCTTGGACACATATCTCCATGGATTTTATCACCGATTTGCCTCCATCCCAAGGCAAGTCGGTGGTGTGGGTGGTGGTAGACCGCTTCAGTAAAATGTGCCACTTTGTGCCCCTCAAGAAACTACCCAACGCCAAGACGTTGGCTACCTTGTTTATCAAACACATCCTGCGTCTCCATGGGGTCCCCGTCAATATTGTTTCTGACAGGGGGGTACAATTTGTTTCATTGTTTTGGAGAGCCTTCTGTAATAAGTTGGGGATTGATCTGTCCTTCTCCTCTGCTTTCCATCCTGAAACCAATGGCCAAACGGAGAGGACTAATCAGTCTCTAGAACAATACTTAAGATGTTTTGTCTCTGACTGTCAATTTGATTGGGTTTCTTTCATTCCCCTCGCCGAATTTTCCCTTAATAACCGGGTCAGTAACTCGTCAGGGGTCTCTCCCTTTTTCTGTAATTTTGGGTTTAATCCACGGTTCTCCTCCGTTTCACCTGGTTGTTCCAACAATCCCGAGGTGGAGGTCGTTCATCGGGATCTGTGCACAGTCTGGGCCCAGGTTCAGAAGAACCTAGAGGCGTCCCAGAGCATACAGAAGGCTCAGGCCGATAGAAGACGTTCTGCTAACCCCCTGTTTGTGGTCGGGGATCTGGTGTGGTTGTCATCCAGGAACTTGCGTCTCAAGGTTCCGTCCAAAAAGTTTGCTCCCCGGTTTATTGGGCCGTATAAGGTCATTGAGGTCCTCAGTCCTGTCTCTTTCCGGCTGGAGTTACCCCCGTCTTTTCGTATACACAACGTGTTTCATGCCTCCCTCCTGAAACGCTGCTCCCCGTCCTTGGCCCCCTCGAGGAAACCTCCTGTTCCCGTCCTCACCCCTGAGGGGGTGGAATTTGAGGTGGCCAGGATCGTGGACAGCAAGATGGTCCAAGGCTCCCTCCAGTACCTGGTCCATTGGAGAGGATACGGGCCCGAGGAGAGGACTTGGGTACCCGCCCGGGATGTTCATGCTGGGGTATTGGTCAGGAGGTTCCACCTGCGTTTCCCCAGTAAGCCAGGTCCACTTAGAAAGGGTCCGGTGGCCCCTCATAAAAGGGGGGGTACTGTAAAGGATCTGCCAGGCACTGCTTCGGGGTTAATTCCCAGAATTAATCAGTCAACACCTGAGTGTACATCCCTGAGACAGACACCAGCTTCCTCCACTCAGGCTGGCAGGCTTAGGAGTGGGAGAGCCTATCGCAACCTGGCCAGACTCAGCTAGCTCCCGCCCTCGGTCTATTTAAGCCTGCTCTTCCTGTCCATCTGTGCTTGTGAATTCTTTCCTTGAGGTTTCCTGGCCCGGCTACAGCTCCTGCTACTTTTTGATCCTGCTCCATACAGACCCCGGCTTACCGACTACTCTTCTGCTTTTCGCTTTGTACCTCGCACTCTCCTGGCTTGACTCGGCTCGTTCACTACTCTGTTGCTCACGGTGTTTCCGCGAGCAACTGCCCATTTCCCTTGCTTGTATTCCCTTGTTTGTTTGTCGTGTTTGTCATGCACTTACTGAGCGCAGGGACCGCCGCCCAGTTGTACCCCGTCGCCTAGGGCGGGTCGTTGCAAGTAGGCAGGGACAGAGTGGCGGGTAGATTAGGGCTCACTTGTCCGTTTCCCTACCCCCCCCCACCATTACACTGAGCCTTAAGGCCAAAACTAGGCTGCGTCCTTAAGGGGTTAAAACATTTTATATTTTTTTACACTTTTTTTTATAATTTTATGTACACTTTCTTTCAAATCCCAACTGGCTTGAAGGTCCAACTGTCTGATATTTTTTTTTCTAATTCATTGCACTACCTATGTAGTGCAATGTATTAGATCTGTCAGTCATTCACTGACAGCACGCCGATTCGGCTTCTCTTCCCGTCGGGGCCTAATTGGCTTCCATAATAGAGGCAATTGTTAGGCCTCCTGTTGCCATAGCAGTAGTTGGCAGCCATGATTGCATGGCAGGGATGCTGATCTGCTAGCAACCTCTAAGATTTCGATCGCTGCATCTAAGGGGTTAATGACAGGAATTGGAGCTAGCTCCGGTTCCTGCCATTACAGGTGGATGTCAGCTGTAACGTACAGCTGACATCCACCGCTGATGACGCCGGCTCCGCTCCTGAGTCGGCGCTATCTTGCCGTCGGCTACGGAAGCCTTTCATTGCTGGGGTACCGATGAGCGGCAAACAACTTTAATGCAGAGATGGCTTTTGACCGCTGCATTTAAGGGGTTAATGGCGTGGATTAAGGCTAATTTCGGAACCCGCCATTACAGCCGGATGTCAGCGGTAATGCACCGCTGACATCCGGCGATGATGGCACCGACTCAGCTTCTGAGCCGGTGCCATGCATTTGTCATATGGATACGGGAAAATGCGTGAAGCACTAGCTTTTCATGATCTATCCATACGGCAAATGTCGGGAAGGGGTTAAAAACAGCTGAAAATCAGAGGCTGTTTTCCCTTGAAAACAGCCCCGTATTTTAGAGGCGTTTTTTTGTTAAGCGTGTGAACATACCCTAAGACATAGCTGTAGTTCCAAATTTTTCATTTTCTCAACAAATAAAGGAGAAAAAGAACCCCAACATTTGTAAAGCAACTTATTCAGAGTAGGGAAATACCCCATATGTGGTCATAACCTGCTGTTTAGATACCTGGCAAGGTTTAGAAGTGAAGGAGCACCATTTGGAGTGCAGATGTTGCTGGATTGCGTCCTGGGAGCCATGTTGCATTTACAGAGCCCCTTAAGTACCAGTACAGTAAAACCCCCCTGAAAGATGACTCCATTTGGTAAACTACACCTCTTGAGGAATTAATCTAGGGGTGTAGTGAGCATTTTGACCGAACAGGTTTTTGCTGAATTTATTAGAATGGGGATGTGAAAATAAAAATAAAATATTTTTTTTTCCAATAAGATGTATTTCTATCTGAAAATGTAGCATTTTCACAAGGACTATAGGAGAAAAGGCAGTTGCTTTACAAATGTTGCACCCCAACATTTGTAAAGCAACTTCTGCAGAGTAGGGAAATACCCCATATGTGGTCATAAACTGCTGTTTGGGCTCACAGCAGGATTCAGAAGGGAAGGAGTGCCATTTAGCTTTTTGAGCGCATATTTTGCTGAATTGGTTTCTGGAGGCCATGTCGCATGTGCAAAGCATCCTGAGGTACTAGTACAGTAGAATTTCCCCAGATGTGACCCCGTGTTCGAGACTTTACCCCTCAAAGAATTAAATTAGGGTTGCAGTGAATATTTTGACCCACAGGTGTTTTATAGATTTTATTAGAATTGGGCCATGACAATTTAAATCTAAATTTTTTCCAATAATATATAATTTTAGCTCAACTTTTTTATTTTTACTATAAATACAGCTCTTGTACCCGCTTCATTTTCAGGACGTGGTACGTCGGATTGCAGTAAGTTACTTGCAGTACCTATGTGCCAGACACGTCATTTTGCAGGAAGGGTTTAAAAACTGATCAACTGTCAGTTTTTCATGGCCATTTTGCATCAGTTTGACGTATCCATATGTCATAGCCGGGTAGGGGAAGTATGGAACGGGCTCACGGAGTGAACCCGCTCCATACGATGCAGGTGTTGGCTGTTACAGCCGACAATTTACAGTAACGTGCGCGATCCCGCTCGTTTAACACGTTAAATGCCGCAGTCAATAGCGACCGTGGCATTTAAATTGTTAGAGGGGGGCGAACCCCTCCATCAGCTCATCGCACCTCCCGCAATGCAATAGCGGAGTGGCGAAGGTTGCTATGGCTGCCAGGGGGCCTAATGAAGGCCCCCAGGTCCGCCATCTTTGTGCCCCTACTAAGCCCTGCCTCTGGCAGGGCTTAATAGAAGCCTGTCAGAAAGAGGATATACTGCAATACATTGGTACTGCAATATATTGTGCAAGCGATCCAATGATCGCTGGTTGAAGTCCCCTAGGGGGACTAATGAAAACACTTACAAATGAGTAAAATAAAGGTTTTTTTTATGTAAAAAAATAAAATAAATAATTAAAAGTAAAAAAAAATTAAATAAGCCTAATTGGTATTGCCGCATCCGTAAAAGTCTGATCTATTACACTATATCATTATTTAACCCACATGGTGTACACCGTAGAAAAAAAAAAATAGAAAAAATTATTTTTTGGTCACCTCATCTCCCACAAAAAAATGGAACAAAAAGTGATCAAAACATTGCATGAACCCCAAAATGGTATCACTAAAAACTACAGCTTATCCCGCAAAAAATAAGCCCTCATACCACTTAATCGCAAGAAAAATAAAAAACTTACGGCTCTCAGAATTTGGCGACACAAATTAAATTAAATTTTTTACACTTCGTTTTTTACTTGTAAAAGTAGTAAAATATAGAAAAAACAATATATATTTGGTATCACTGTAATCGTATTGACCCGCAGAATAAAGTTAACATGTTGTTTTAATTGCACAGTGAATTCCATAAAAATGAAGCGCAAAAAACCAATGGAGGAATCGCAGTTTTTTTGATTTTCTACCCAACAAATATGTTTTTCCCGTTTCCTAGAACATTATATGGCACAATAAATGGTGCTACAAAAAATTACAGCTCGACCCACAAAAATCAAGCCCTCATAGGACTATATTGACGGAAAAATAAAAAAGTTACGGCTTTTGGAAGGTGGAGAGGAAAAAATGGAAATTAAATCTGAAAGTTGTTTACGACGGGAAGGGGTTAATAGCCGATTGCCATCCGTTTTTCATGGCCGATTGCCATCCGTTTTTCATGGCCATTAAATAAAAAAGGATGGATTTCATTTTTCAGTTTTTTTTTGGGCTCAACCCCCTGAAAACACAACCGTGCACCACATGTAGATAGTGCTGCAATGTCCCTGTTGATAGTGCAACAGTGCCCACTGTAGATAGTGCCACAGTGTCCACAAAAAAGTGCCCTGATAAAGTGCCAGTGCCCACATAGTGGCCACTATAGATAGTGCCACAGTGCCCACATAGTACCACAGTGCCCACATATAAAGTAACATAGTGCCAACATACAATGTGCCAGAGCCCACATAGTGCCACAGTGCCCATGTAGATAGCGCCAGTGTCCCCTGTAGATAGTGCCCATGTAGATAGCGCCACCACCTGTAGATAGCATCATCCCACCCTTGTAGATTTGTAGATCACACCCCCTTGTAGATAGCGCCACTATAACTCCCTGTCAATGGTGGACCATTAGGCGTTCTTGGGCGGCTGCCCGAGGCACCCGGGGGCCCACGGCCGCCCCAAGTGCAATGCGTTTTTATCGCGAATCGCGGCAAATACTGAGACAAATCGGCATTGTGTATGTCCTGTAAAGGACCTGCAGACATAAAGGTCGCATGACTTTATGTCTGCAGTTCTTGTTACTGATTAGAGACCTGCTGACCGCTGGTCCTACAACAGCAGCAAGAGTTCTCTTGAGGTGAGGTGGGGTGAGCTGCTAGGTAAGTATAAAAGGGGATCATGGATTTGTTTAGGGGTTCTGTATTTACGGGGTCTGCATGTGAAGGATTTGCCTGACACAGCTTCTGTGTCGACGCCCGTGGTTAATCAGCCTGCATCTGTTCCTAGGTCTGCTAGAGTGACTCGATCTCCTACCACTCAGGCTGGTAGGCTGAGGAGTGGGAGAGCCTATCGCAGCCTGGCCAGAGGGTTCTAGCTCCCGCCCTTGGTCTACTTATACCTTCCTTTGCCTGTGATTCTCCTTGTTTCCTGGCTCTGCTGTTACCATTGACCTCTGCTTCATATTGACCCTGGCTTGACTGACTATTCTCCTGCTCTGCATTTGTTACCACATACACTCCTGGTTTGACTCGGCTCGTCCACTACTCTGTTGCTCACGGTGTTGCCGTGGGCAACTGCCCCACAATCCTTTTCTTTTGTGTTCCCTTGTCTTGTTTGTCTGTCGTGCACATATTGAGCGTAGGGACCGTCGCCCAGTTGTACGCCGTCGCCTAGGATGGGCTGTGCAAGTAGGCAGGGACTGAGTGGCGGGTAAATTAGGGCTCACCTGTCTGTCTCCCTATCCTGACATTACATAATCACAGGCCCATTTACCTTTTCTACCCTGGTCCCTGACACACTATGGACCCCCTTTAGGCCCTGGCTCAGCAAATGCAGGGTCTCTCCCTACAAGTCCAAGACCTGGCTTAGAGATGCAACCAGCGTGATGCTACCGAGGTAGTGCCCTCCACCCCACCTCTTGAACCCCACCTCAAGTTGCCTGACCGGCTCTCAGGGGACCGGAAGAATTTTTTCTCCATTCAGGAGAGTTGTAGGCTTTATTTCCATTTAAAGCCCCACTCCTCAGGTTCTGAGAGCCAGCGAGTGGGTATAATTATGTCCCGGCTCCAGGACGGCCCCCAGGAATGGGCCTTCTCCTTGGCCCCTGACGCCCCTGAACTCTCTTCTGTTGACCTTTTTTTTTCGGCTCTCGGACTCATCTATGACGAGACTGACAAGACTGCCTTTGCCTAGAGTCAGCTGGTGACCTTACGTAAGAGACCCGTTGAGGAGTACTGTTCTGACTTTAGAAAGTGGTGTGTAGCGTCTCGGTGGAATGACCCTGCCTTGAGGTGCCAGTTTAGATTGGGTCTGTCGAACGCTCTGAAAGACTTGTTAGTTAGTTATCCCTCTTCTGACTCTCTAGATCAGGTTATGGCTTTAGCGATACGTCTTGACCGACGTCTCAGAGAACGACGACTTGAACATTTTTGTGCATTCTCCTCTGGCTCCCCTATGATGGCCCCCCGAGGCTCCGTTGCTTCGTCCCTCCACGGAAAACTCGGGTGAACAAATGCAACTCGGGACTTCTGTGTCTCCCCAACAACCTAGAGAGTTCCGCAGGAAGAATGGTCTCTGCTTCTACTGTGGGGATGGCAAGCATCAAGTGAACGATTGCCCTAGACGTAAGAATAAGCAGCCGGAAAACTTCCGCGCCTAAGTGACCATCGGGGAGGTCGCTTTGGGCGCACAGGTATTTCCCGTATACATGAAACCTAATAAGATCTTGCTTCCCTATCAGGTCTCTTTTTACGGTAGGTCTGCCACCGGCACTGCCTTTGTGGATTCAGGGTCTTCTGCTAATATTATATCTGTGGAATTTGCTATGTCTCTAGCCATGCCATTGATTGATTTGCCTAAACCTGTCCCGGTAGTGGGTATCGACTCCACCCCACTTGCTAATGGTTATTTTACGCAGCATACCCCTGTTTTTGAACTCATTGTGGGCTCCATTCATTCGGAGCAGGGTTCGGTGTTGGTGATGCAGGGATTATCGTCCGATTTGGTTTTAGGCCTTCCTTGGTTGCAGATGCATAATCCCATGTTTCACTGGAATACCGGGGATCTTACTAAATGGGGTAATGAATGCATGACGTCCTGTTTTTCTATTAATTTGCTTTCTCTCGCTGAGGAGGTGAACACTCTACCTGAGTTTATTCAGGATTTCGCTGATGTTTTTTCTAAAAAAGCTTCCGAAGAGTTACCTCCTCATAGAGAGTACGATTGCGCAATCGATTTGGTACCAGGAGCTAAGCTCCCTAAAGGTAGGATATTTGATCTCTCCTGTCCCGAACGGGAAACCATGAGAGAATATATCCAGGAAAGCCTGGCCAAGGGTTACATTCGTCCCTCTACTTCTCCTGTAGGTGCTGGCTTCTTCTTTGTAGGGAAGAAGGGTGGTGGTCTTAGGCCATGCATCGATTACAGAAACTTGAATAAGGTCACTGTAAGGAGCCAATATCCCCTTCCTCTGATTCCTGATCTCTTCAATCAGGTTCAGGGGGCCCAATGGTACTCTAAGTTTGATCTTCAAGGGGCTTACAACCTTATCAGAATCAGAGAAGGGGATGAGTGGAAGACTGCGTTTAACATGCCCGAAGGTCATTTAGAATACCTCGTCATGCCCTTTGGGTTGTGTAATGCTCCCGCTGTCTTCCAGAATTTCATAAATGAGATTTTAAGAGACTACCTGGGGGTATTTCTTGTAGTGTACCTTGATGATATACTTGTGTTTTCCAAGGACTGGTCCTCCCACATTGAGCATGTCAGGAAGGTGCTCCAGGCCCTTCGGGAAAACAAACTCTTTGCTAAAACCGAAAAATGTGTGTTTGGGGTGCAGGAGATACCATTTTTGGGTGAAATCCTCACTCATAATGAATTCAGCATGGACCCTACCAAGGTTCAGGCTGTGGCTGAATGGGTCCGACCTGCCTCCCTGAAGGCTTTACAGTGCTTCCTGGTGTTTGCTAATTATTATATGAGGTTTATTGCTAACTTCTCGGTCATCGCTAAGCCTCTTACGGACCTAATTAGCAAAGGTGCTGATCTCCTCCACTGGCCTCCGGAAGCGGTCCAGGCTTTTGAGGTCCTTAAGAGGTACTTTATCTCTGCCCCAGTGCTGATTCAGCCTAACCAGATGGAGCCATTCATCGTGGAGGATGACGCCTCCAAGGTTGGAGTGGGTGCTTTCTTGTCCCAGGGTACTAGGTCTCTCACCCATCTCCGTCCCTGTGCCTACTTCTCCAGGAAGTTCTCCCCCACTAAGAGTAACTACGACGTTGGCAACCGCAAACTCATAGCCATTAAATGGGCATTTGAAGAGTGGCACCACTTCCTGGAGGGGGCTAGGCACCAGGTAACGGTCCTTACCGACCACAAGAATCTGTTTTTTCTAGAATCTGCCCGGAGGTTAAACCCGAGACAAGCTCGATGGGCGTACTTTTTTACTAGATTCAACTTTGTGGTCACCTATAGGGCTGGGTCTAAAAATATTAAAGCTGATGCGGTGTCGCGTAGCTTCATGGCCAGCCCTCCTCCGGAGGAGGATGTTGCTTGTATTTTGCCCCCAGGTATAATCATATCCTCTATTGATTCTGACTTAGTCTCTGAAATTGCGGCTGATCAAGGTTCAGCTCCCGAGAACCTTCCTTAGAACAAGCTGTTTGTTCCCCTGCAATTCCGGCTAAGGGTACTCAGGGAGAATCATGACTCTGCACTATCTGGCCATCCAGGCATCCTGGGTACCAAGCACCTCATTTCTAGAACCTACTGGTGGCCTGGGTTGCCTAAAGACGTTAAGGCCTACGTCGCCGCTTGTGAAATTTGTGCTAGGTCCAAGACTCCCAGGTCCCGACCAGCGGGCTTACTATGTTCTTTGCCCATTCCCCAGAGACCTTGGACCCATATCTCCATGGATTTTATCACCGATCTGCCTCCATCCTAAGGCAAGACGGTGGTGTGGGTTGTAGTAGACCGCTTCAGTAAGATGTGCCACTTTGTGCCCCTCAAGAAACTACCCAATGCCAAGACGTTAGCTACCTTGTTTGTCAAACACATCCTGCGTCTCCATGGGGTTCCTGTCAATATTGTTTCTGACAGAGGGGTACAGTTTGTTTCATTGTTTTGGAGGGCTTTCTGTAAGAAGTTTGTGATTGATCTGTCCTTCTCCTCGGCCTTCCATCCTGAAACTAATGGCCAAACCGAGAGGACTAATCAGTCTCTAGAACAATATTTAAGGTGTTTTATCTCTGACTGCCAAGATGATTGTGTCTCCTTCATTTCCCTCGCCGAATTTTCCCTCAATAACCCGGTCAGTAACTCGTCAGGGGTCTCCCCCTTTTTCTGTAATTTTGGATTTAATCCACGGTTCTCCTCCATTTCACCTGGTGGTTCCAACAATCCTGAGGTAGATGTCGTTCATCGGGAACTGTGCACAGTCTGGGCCCAGGTTCAGAAGAACCTAGAGGCATCCCAGAGCATACAAAAGACTCAGGCAGATAAAAGACATTCTGCTAACCCCTTGTTTGTGGTCGGGGATCGGGTGTGGCTGTCTTCAAAAAATTTGCGCCTTAAATTTCCATCCAAAAAATTTGCTCACCGGTATATAGGGCCGTACAAGGTCATTGAGGTCCTTAACCCAGTCTCCTTCTGGCTGGAGTTACCCCCGTCTTTTCAAATACGCAACGTGTTCCATGCCTCCCTCCTGAAACGCTGCTCCCCGTCCTTGTCTACCTCGAGGAAAACTCTGGTCCCTGTTCTTACCCCTGAAGGTGTAGAATTTGAGGTGGCCAAAATTGTGGACAGCAGGATGGTCCAAGGCTCCCTCCAGTACCTGGTCCATTGGAGAGGATATGGGCCCGAGGAGAGGACTTGGGTACCCGCCCGGGATGTTCACGTCGGGTTATTGCTCAGGAAGTTCCATCTTCGGTTCCCCAACAAGCCAGGTCCACCTAGAAAGGGTCCAGTGGCCCCTCATAAAAGGGGGGGTACTGTCAAGGATTTGCCTGACACAGCTTCTGTGTCAACGCCCGTGGTTAATCAGCCTGCATCTGTTCCTAGGTCTGCTAGAGTGACTCGATCTGCTACCACTCAGGCTGGTAGGCTGAGGAGTGGGAGAGCCTATCGCAGCCTGGCCAGACAGTCCTAGCTCCCGCCCTTGGTCCACTTATACCTTCATTTGCTGCTTGTCCTTTGCCTGTGATTCTCCTTGTTTCCTGGCTCTGCTGTTCCTGCTGTTACCATTGACCTCTGCTTCATATTGACCCTGGCTTGACTGACTATTCTCCTGCTCTGCATTTGTTACCATGTACACTCCTGGATTGACTCGGCTTGTCCACTACTCTGTTGCTCACAGTGTTGCCGTGGGCAACTGCCCCACATTCCTTTGCTTTTGTGTTCCCTTGTCTTGTTTGTCTGTCATGCACATATTGAGCGTAGGGACCGTCGCCCAGTTGTACGCCGTCGCCTAGGAAGGGCTGTGCAAGTAGGCAGGGACTGAGTGGCGGGTAGATTAGGGCTCACCTGTCTGTCTCCCTATCCTGACATTACACTGCATTTAGGTGGTCTAGCCTGGGGTCTGTATTTAGATGGTCTTGTCTGGGGTCTGTACTAGTTTAAGGGATCTGTATTTAGGGGGTCTGTATTAGTTTAAGGGGTCTATATTTAGGGGTATGTATTTAAGGGGTCTGTATTAGTTTAGTGGGTCTGGTCTGGGGTCTGTATTCTAGTGGTCTGGTCTGGGGTCTGTTTTTTAGTAAGCGTGTACACATACCCTTAGGGTATGTTCACACTCTTAGGAAAAAACATCTGAAAATACGGAGCTGTTTTCAAGGAAAAATAGCTCCTGATTTTCAGCTGTTTATTTTAGCAACTCTCGTTTTTCACTGCGTTTTTTTACGGCCGTTTTTCTATAGAGTCAATGAAAAACGGCTCAAGAAGTGACATGCACTTCTTTTTCGCGGGTGTCTTTTTACGTGCCGTTTTTTGAAAATGAATCATAAAAAAAAACCCAGTCGGAACAGAACGCCGTATTTCCCATTGAAATCAATGGGCAGATGTTTGTAGAAGTTCTGCTTCCGAATTTCCAGCCGTTTTTTGGGACGTTTACGGCCCGAAAAACGGCTGAAAATAGGTTGTGTGAAGATACCCTTACCATTCCCATTGTCAGAAGCATGTGTCCCTACACAGTGTTCTACTGTCAGCGATGGTTGGAGATTGTCAGCATGTAGGGACACAGCCCTTTTACAAGATTAATCGTAACACCCATTTGTCAATGCTTGCACAAAAAGATGGTGGTCACTATAGATACAGCGACACAGCAGAGCGGCCGTGGGGAATGGGGGGCCCAAGTTTGTGGAACAGTCCAGGGCCTATGGTCTACTTAATCCGCCACTGCTCCCTGTAGGAGCGGAATCCCTCTTTGCAGGGATTCCGCTCATAGACCGAGCAGCTGATGTCTCTGTCCATATATGTTCATATTTTCCTGTCCATATATTCCTCTAAGAGCGGAATCCCCTGCCAGAGCTTCAGCAGTTCTCTGATTGGGGATTCCGCTTCAGGAGTAGCCCCTGATGTCAGTGTCCTGGCTTCCCCAGGAGGGGTCTGGTCGCCGGGGATTCCGCTCATGCAGGGAGCTACAGATTCCGCTCATGCAGGGAGCTACCCCCGGTGGAGGGGGGTTGTTATATACAGGCAGCGGGTGCTATCTACTAGGGGGGGTGCTATCTACAGGGGGGTTCTATCTACATGGGGTGGTGCTATCTAGAGGGGGGGGGTCAGAGAGCTATCCCAAGACAGGCGTCCCCAGCCAGAGATCTTGCGATGCTATGGCCGGGAACTCCATAGTTGAAAGCCCTGACTTCACTGTCCATATATGGACAGTGGTGTCAGGGGCTTCACCGGGCTCAGCGCTCAAAGTAGCTGTGTGCGGAGAGTCCTCGGCCAGGATCAGTTTTTACCGGCCGTTACAAGCAATGATTCCTGAAAAACTGATCCATTGACTTCTGTGGGAGCCATCTGTCCGTGAAAACGGCCAAAAATAAAAAGTATTTTCTGACAGCTTGTATTCACGGGCCTGTTAAAAAAACTGCTGTGTGAATACATTCAAAGAACTTCACTGGTCTGAATACGGCCGTTATATGGGAGCCGTGGGGCCGTCAAAACGGCCAAAAATAGGGCACGTCTTATTTTTTGACGGCTAGTTTTAACGGGCTTGTTAAAAAAATGGCCTTGTGAATACACTCCTAGAACTCTGTTGTTATGAAAATGGCCGTGTGATGGCTGTTCCATAAACGACCGTCACACGGGCGTTTTTTCACTGTCATGTGAATGTAGCCTAACACTAATATTTTACATAAAAAAACCTTCAGGCTATGCGGCAGATTTACTGAGCCTGGCGTTCATAAGTCAGTCCTCGCTTTCTGCTCCACGGGATTAAGATGCAACAGATTTATTAGTCAGCACACCTCCTAATAAATCTGTCGCATCTTCCCACTGGCCATGACCGTATCCTTTGCGCCATCCATCCCCCCTCCCCCAATGATCATAAAATACAAAAAGTAATCTCACCACTCCTATTCTTCCTTCAGGCTGTCTCAGTGTGCGGCGGCTCATAAATACTGATACCAAACAGCGTCAAAGTCTTGTATGTAACGCAGCACTCAAAGTCCTGACACTGCCCTGCATCAGTACATTTTAGGAGCCATTCTGAGAGATCCGGACGGCAGAAGAAGTGAGCATAATTTTATTTAATTGTCTGAAGGATGGGTGGACCAATAGGATGGCAATGTACAGGGCCCTGCGTAAACCTCTACCTTGCTACGCCCTACAGAGCTTTGTGCTATCAATTATAAGAAATTTGTCGGGTCGCTGTGACCCCCACCCCTTTTTTTTTTTCATTCCCTTTTCTACAAAAGTGATGAGGGCAGCATGAGGCCAAAAGCAAATTGCGACTTTTGGGCCTTTTTGCGACTTATCTTCACCAGGAAACGTTGAAATGTTGATAAATTCTCCCCTAAGACTGGCATATCAAACGCCAGACTTAGTAAATCTTCCTCTGTAAATTTTGTGTATGCTATTTATTTCACTTTTTTGTCTCAATATGTGCAAGAATTCTTGCGCATATTGTTAAGTAAATAGTATTTACATTTTTTATAATAAAATAAAAAATTCAAGTTTAACTGGTTGCCGACACAGGACGAGTATGCTCGTCCTGAGCGGCGAGCACTTCGCGCATTAGGACGAGCATACTCGTCCTGTGTGACAGCCGTCCCTGCCGTCTCTGTGTGTGCGATCGAGAGCGGGGCAACGGCTGTAATACACAGCCACGGCCCCGCTCTGACAGCGGAGAGGAGAGAAACATCTTCTCTCCGCTGTTAACCCTTTGAACGCCGCGATGACAGCTGATCGCGGCGTTCAAAGAGAGGGGACTGCACATTGATCGCGTCACAGAAAATAACTGTGACGCGATCAAAGCCCACAACTCGTATGGCCAGACAGCCCAGGGTCCAGTGAAGGACCCCAGGGCTGTCTGAACATATTTCCTGTTGTTAGGGCATACTGAGGTATGCCCTAACAACTGCCTGTGTACGATCAGTAACAGGCTAATGTACTGGCATATAGATCTATGCCAGTACATTACAGTTACAAAATAAAAATCAAAATGATAAATCCCTTTATGGGATTAACAAAAAAAGTTAAATGAATGTAAAAAAAAAATAATGGTAAATAAATAAATAAAAAGTAAATAAAATACACAGAAATACACATTTTTTATAATAAATAAACTTTTTAAAATATAAGTCCCAAAACATGAAATAATATGGACATATTTGGTATCGCCACGACCGTAACAACGTGTACAACAAATGTATACCATTATTTATGATGATCGGTGTATGGTGTAAAAAAAAAAATATTAAAACTGCTGCGCAACTGCTTTTTTTCTGCATTTTAATCTAATTAAAAATTTATAGAAATTAAACGATAATGTATTTGTACCAAAAAATGGTACCTACATAAAGTACAACTCGTCCCGCAAAAAACAAAGTCTCATACAACTATGTCGTACAAAAAATAAAAGCGTTATGGGCGTCGGGATGCAAAGAGGGAAATGTAAAAAAAATTGCTCTGTCCTCAAGGCTAAAATTGGCCGTGTCCTTAAGGGGTTAAACACTTTTTTTTTAATCACATAAAGGAACCCTAAAATGTATATTCAGTGCTTGTTATCTGGTGTGTTTGGTGCGACTGGTCCATACTATTATACAAATTCTCAAACTGAGTTGGCGACAGCACACAAAAGAACGAAACAGAGTAATTGCAAAACTTTCTTTACTCAAAGGGTATGTTCACACGGCAAACCAAAAGCAGCCGTAAAATATGGAGCTGTTTTCAAGCAAAAATAGCCTCTGATTTTCAGCCGATTTTTAAGCATCAAGTGGGTTTTTGCTGCGTTTCTCACGCCCGTTTTTGGAACTGTTTTTCTATTGAGTCAATGAAAAACGGCTCAAGAAGTGACATGCACTTCTTTTTCGCGGCCTGTTTTTAACACGGCCGTTTTTCAAAACGGCCTCGTAAAATAACACCCCGTTGGAACAGAACGCAGTTTTTCCCATTGAAATGTTTGGAGGCGTTCTGGTCCCTATTATTTTGGCCATTTAGGGCCCGAAAAACGGCAGAAAATAAGTCATGTGAACATACCCAAATAGTGTGCGGCGTTTCGGCTTAGAGAAGCCTTTTTCAAGCATACTTGATGATACGTTAAGTTATGATGTGTTTTTTACTGCCATCAACGTATAATGGATCCGTCAGGTTTCTGTCAGCTATCCGTTTCTGTACTTGATAGAATAGCTCAGCATGCTACGCTATTCTGACCTTTAAAAAAAGCAACGGAAACCTGATGAAAAAGAACTAACACAAGTGTGAACACAGCCTTAGGTATGATCACATCTGCGTCGGAACCTCTGTCACAAGTGCCAAGGTTTTTGACAGGAAAAATAGCGCTACATGCAGTGCTATTTTTAATTTTTTTTGATAATTATATCTTTTATTTTTGAAGGAAAAAAGGAAAAACTGGTACAAAACAGAATGATCCATTAGAAAAGGAACATAAGTTATATCACAATATTACAGAGTGTAATTCAAGATAACAATGGCAGGAAGTTATGACACAGTTAAATCCCCAAAAATTGCATATTCTGCAAAGGTTCTATGTGACATACAGATAATGATGCAGAAACTTCCGGTGGAGAACATGTGCTGAAGGAGCAGGAACTCCACATATTACCGTACTACATAGGTAGACTCTGTCAACAAAAAATATAACCAAAGAACACAGCATGGATCTAAATGGCTCAAAAGGAGTAAAATGCAGCCGTCAGCAAACATATGTTCAAGTGTGAGCTAGATCCTGGGGCGTGTACCCATAAAGCATCCATAACATGAATATATAACCTAAAGAAGAAGATGCCAATAGACTAGAAATATGAAAAAATAGAAAAGTACTTTATTTGAAAATAACACATGAATATACAATGATTAAAAAAGAATCCATAAACCGACAGGTTAAAAAAGACATACAAGTCGTGTGAGGGTATGTGCACACACACTAATTACGTCCGTAATTGACGGACGTATTTCGGCCGCAAGTCCCGGACCGAACACAGTGCAGGGAGCCGGGCTCCTAGCATCATACTTATGTACAATGCTAGGAGTCCCTGCCTCGCTGCAGGACAACTGTCCCGTAGTGTAATCATGTTTACAGTACGGGACAGTTGTCCTGCAGCGAGGCAGGGACTTCTAGCATCGTACATAACTATGATGCTAGGAGCCAGGCTCCTTGCACTGTGTTCGGTCCGGGACTTGTGGCCGAAATACGTCCGTCAATTACGGACGTAATTAGTGTGTGTGCACATACCCGGACTTGCAGGGTAAGTA
Organism: Rhinoderma darwinii; assembly: GCF_050947455.1. Classification (NCBI taxonomy): domain Eukaryota; kingdom Metazoa; phylum Chordata; class Amphibia; order Anura; family Rhinodermatidae; genus Rhinoderma; species Rhinoderma darwinii. Next base: position 506,930,962 of record NC_134687.1, read on the forward strand.
AATCTTATAGATGTAAATAGTAAATGCCTGATGGCATAACCTGGCACTGAGTACATCTGCAAGCTACATATTACCTTGATGAGTACAAATAATAAAAGTGTGTGCCATATACAATGGTCTAAGAAAGAGTACACAAATACGTATAAATAGCACAGCAGAAAAGTAGACCATGCTGATGTATGAAAAAAGTGTTCACAACAAGTGATGACAATTGAACATACCCATTTAAAGTCCAGGTTAAAGTGCACGGCAAGGTGTCTGCCCCAACACACGTTTCGGCGCAACTGCCTTCGTCTGTCAACAAAAAGTAGCAAACTCGTTAAACATATATAACAAGACAATAGACAGGTACAAAATGGCAAAGAGGGGGGTGGGGGAGGAGGGGCAGCAAAGAGATATCCTAGTCGTACATGGGTAGATAAGAGGAGGTTAATATAGGTAGTACGTAAGGTCAGGGTGGTCTAGAAGAGTCATACATATCCCACAGATAATAAACCGTATTAAAGCGATCTAGTTGATTGTTGATTGTTCATGGAGGCTGTCAGAGACTCCATTTTCCTAACCTCCCTAATTCTATTATGTAGATCTGTCAGCGTAGGAGGGTTAGTTCTTTTCCAGTAGGCTGCTATAAGACATTTAGCAGCAGTAGCAACAGCAGTAGCAATCGGGAGTGCACTTTCTTTATGCCTTTAGGCGGTACATTGAGGAGAAAAGTCATAGCTGTCAGAGGGAGACGAACCTCCAGCAATCTATGGACCTCTCCCCAAAAGGGACATAGAAATCGGCAATCCCAGAAGATATGAGGAAGTGTCCCCCTGTCACTGTGGTATCTCCAACACCTGTCTGAGACTAGAGGGTAGATACGAAGAAGGAATTCTGGAGTATGATACCAATGCATCAGAATCTTATATTTGTTCTGTAAAGGATCTGCCAGGCACAGCTTCTGTGTCAACGCCCATATGTAATCAGTCTGCACCTGCTTCTATGTCTGTGAGACTGACTCCATCTTCCACCACTCAGGATGGCAGGCTTAGGAGTGGGAGAGCCTATCACAGCCTGGCCAGACAGAGCTAGCTCCCGCCCTCTGTCTATTTATACCTGCCTTTCCTGTTCCTCCTTGCTTGTGATTCTTCTCGTTTGGTTTCCTAGCCCTGCTGCAGCTTCTGTACTATTTGACCCTGCTTCATATGACCCTGGCTTACTGACTACTCTCCTGCTCTGCGTTTGGTACCTCGTACACTCCTGGTTTGACTCGGCTTGTCCACTACTCTCCTGCTCTGCGTTTGGTACCTCGTACACTCCTGGTTTGACTCGGCTCGTTCACCACTCTTGTTGTTCACGGTGTTGCCGTGGGCAACTGCCCCATTTCCCTTTGATTCTGTGTACCCTTGTCTGTTTGTCTGTCGTGCACTTATTGAGCGTAGGGACCGTCGCCCAGTTGTACCCCGTCGCCTAGGGCGGGTCGTTGCAAGTAGGCAGGGACTGAGTGGCGGGTAGATTAGGGCTCACTTGTCTGCTTCCCTACCCCCATCATTACATAATCACAAGCCCTATACCTAGTCTACCCTGGTCCCTCACACTACTATGGACCCCCTTGAGACCCTGGCTCAGCAAATGCAGGGTCTCTCCCTACAGGTCCAGGCCCTGGCTCAGAGAGTCAACCAGCCTGATGCTACCATGTTTGTAATGGCAGGAAGGAGGTGAAGAGAAAGTGAGCCCTAATCTACCCACCGCCTTGTCCCTGCCTACTTGCAACGACCCGCCCTAGGCGACGGGGTACAACTGGGCGGCGGTCCCTACGCTGTCTAAGTGCACGGGAGAACAAACAGGGAACACGCAAGGGAAGGGGCAGTAGCCCACGGAACGCCGCGAGGAAACGGAGCAGTGAATGAATAGTCAGGACCAGGATGAAGTGGAGTATACCAACGTGAGCACGGAGAAGGAAGCAAGCCAGGGGCAAAGCGAAGCAGGTTAAGCGGAACTGCAGCAAGGCAGAAGCACGGCAGAAGCAGGCTGGAGCAAGGCAGCAGTGGGGCCAGGAATCCAGAAGAATTACAAGCACTGAGGAAGAGAACACGGCAGGTAATAAAGGACAGGGGGCGGAGCTAACTCCGACTGACCAGGCCGCGATAGGCTCTCCCACTCCTGAGCCTGCCACCCTGGTTGGTGGGAGACGGTGTCAGTCTAACAGGTCTGGCCTCAGGTGTGGATTGATTAATCCCAGGAGTATACCTAGACGTAGTACCTGGCAGATCCCTAACAATGGTAGTGCCCCTCACCTCACCTCTTGAACCCCACCTCAAGTTGCCTGACCGGTTCTCAGGGGACCGGAGGACTTTTCTCTCCTTTCGGGAGAGTTGTAGGCTCTATTTTCGCTTAAAGCCCCACTCCTCAGGTTCTGAGAGCCAGTGGGTGGGTATAATTATGTCCCAGCTCCAGGAAGGGCCCCAAGAATGGGCCTTCTCCTTGGCTCCTGACGCCCCTGAACTTTCCTCCGTTGATCTTTTCTTTTCTGCTCTCGGACTCATTTATGACAAGACTGACAGGACTGCCTTTGCCGAGAGTCAGCTGGTGACCTTACGTCAGGGTAAGAGACCTGTGGAGGAGTATTGTTCTGACTTTAGGAAGTGGTGCGTAGCTTCTCGGTGGAATGACCCTGCCTTAAGGTGCCAGTTTAGGTTGGGTCTGTTGAATGCCCTGAAAGACCTGCTAGTTAGCTATCCCTCTTCTGACTCCCTAGACCAGGTTATGGCTTTAGCGGTACGACTTGACCGACGTCTCAGGGAACGACAACTTGAACGTTTTTGTGTTTTCCCCTCTGACTCACCCATGATGCCTCCTGAGGTTCCGTTGCTTCGCTCCTCCACGGAAGAATGGTCTCTGCTTCTATTGTGGGGATGACAAGCATCAAGTGAACACCTGTCCTAGGCGTAAGAATAAGCAGCCGGAAAACTTCCGCGCCTAAGTGATCATCGGGGAGGTCACTTGGGCGCACAGGTATTTCCCGTAAATATGAAACGTAATAAAATCTTGCTTCCCTTTCAGGTCTCTTTTGGTGGTAGGTCTGCTACCGGCAGTGACTTCGTGGACTCAGGGTCTTCTGCTAATATCATGTCTGTGGAATTTGCTATGTCTCTAGCTATGCCTTTGATTGATTTGCCTAAACCTGTCCCGGTAGTGGGTATCGACTCCACTCCTCTTGCTAATGGTTATTTTACACAGCATACCCCTGTTTTTGAACTCCTTGTTGGCTCCATGCATTTGGAGCAGTGCTCTGTACTGTTGATGCAGGGATTATCGTCCGATTTGGTTTTAGGCCTTCCCTGGTTGCAGTTGCATAATCCCACATTTGACTGGAATACTGGGGAGCTTACCAAATGGGGTAATGAAAGCTTGACGTCATGTTTTTCTGTTAATTCTATTTCTCCCCCTGAGGAGGTGAACACGCTACCTGAGTTTGTTCAGGACTTCGCTGATGTTTTCTCTAAGGAGGCCTCCGAAGTGTTACCTCCTCATAGAGAATACGATTGCGCCATCGATTTGGTACTCCCTAAGGTAGGGGATCAAACACTTATTTCTCTGTGCACAGTGCAAATAAATATATATAATTTTGACTATGTGATTTTCTGTTTTTTTTTTTTTACATATAATCTATCTCTCACTGGTAAAATTAACCTAGCCTAAAAATTCTAGACTGTTCATTTCTTTGACAGTGGGCAAACGTACAAAATCAGCAAGGGATCAAATACTTATTTCCTTCACTCTATGTACCGGGTGGATAGCCAGACGTTATCCCCATGAAGGAGCTGCGGCGGTATCCTGTGACTTTTATCCGCGTCTCTTTTAAACCTGGCTACGGCTTTGTTGATGGAGTCCTTGGCCGTCTGCCAAATCCGTAGAAAGTCGCGGTGGATCGTGTTAGCAGCTGGAACCTCAGAATGCACAGAGACTGGTAGGGGAATTCCTGGGTGCTGGCCATACACCAAGAAGAAGGGAGAAGAGCGGGTAGATTCCCCCGTATGGTTGTTGTAGGCAAATTCGGCCCATGGAAGCAGACCTGCCCAGTTGTCTTGTCTCGAAGACACGAAATTCCTGAACAAACGTTCAAATATTTGGTTTATCCGCTCTACTTGACCATTGGATTGGGGATGGTACGCAGAAGAGAAGTCTAGTTTGACCTCCAGCAGTTTGCACAAGGCTTTCCAGAACTTGGATGTGAACTGAACTCCTCTGTCAGAAACAATGTGCTTAGGAAGACCATGCAGGCGAAAGATGTGCTCGACAAACAGCATTGCCAGTCGGGAAGATGACGGAAGGCCTGAGAGAGGTACAAAGTGCGCCATCTTGGAAAAGCGATCCACCACAACCCAGATCACGGTACACCCAGCAGAACTAGACAGATCGGTGATGAAGTCCATGGCAATGTGCGACCAGGGAGAGTCAGGCACAGGCAGGGGGTGCAACAGGCCAGCAGGTCTTGAATGGGAGACTTTATTTTGAGAGCAAGTGGAGCAGGCAGAAACAAAGTCTTTAGTGTCTTGGGACATGGAAGGCCAAAGGGACTGACGACCAATCAAATCGAGAGTCCTTTTGATGCCAGGGTGCCCAGAAACCCTGGAGGCATGACCCCAACGCAGAACACAATCCCTTTGTTTCAGGGGTACGTAGGTCTTTCCTCGGGAATGTGTACCTCTTCAGCAGGAGCAGCGATCACAATACGTTTCGGATCTATAATAAACTGTGGGCTGGGCTCTTGGTCTGTGGGGTCAAAACAGCAAGATAAGGCTTCAGCCTTGGTATTCTTTCCGGCAGGTCTGTAATGAAGCTGAAAATCGAATATGGAGAAGAATAATGCCCACCGAGCTTGACGAGAGTTTAGGCTTTGAGCAGTCTGTAAATATAGGAGGTTTTTATGATCTTTGTAAATGATGATGGGGTGCCGTGCACCCTCAAGCAAATGTCTCCATTCCTCCAGGGCCAATTTAATAGCTAAAAGTTCTTTATCTCCAATTCCATAATATTTTTCTTTTGGGACAGAATAGCTCCAACTCCCACAGAAGAAGCATCAACCTCTAGAACAAATGGTTTGGTGGAATCCGGTCTATGTAGGACTGAGGCAGAAGAGAAGGCAGCTTTGAGAGCTTGGAATGCGGCTTCGGCCTCCACGGTCCAGTCTTTAGCATTAACCCCTTTTTTGGTCAGAGCAGAAATAGGAGCCGTCATAGAGGAGAAATGAGGAATAAACTGGCGGTAATAATTTGCGAATCCTAGCAGGCGTTGGACCGCTTTGAGTCCTTGCGGACGAATCCAGTTGAGAATTGAGGACAGCTTGGCTGGATCCATTTGAAGACCCTGGTCGGAAATTACATACCCCAAGAAACGCAGGCTGGTTCTCTCGAAGAGGCATTTTTCTAGCTTGGCAAACAGAGTGTTCTCTCGCAGACGTTGTAACACTTGGTGCATATGCACACAATGAGTTTGAATATTGGGAGAAAAGATTAAAATGTCATCTAGGTATACCACCACACAGCTGTACAACAGATCTCGAAAAATGTCATTAACAAAGGCCTGGAAAACCGCAGGAGCATTACAAAGGCCAAAGGGCATGACAAGGTATTCAAAATGCCCATCACGAGTATTGAATGCGGTTTTCCATTCGTCTCCCTCACGGATACGGATGAGGTTACAAGCTCTACGAAGGTCTAATTTGGTGAAGATTTTTGCCCCCTGTAGACGGTCAAAGAGTTCTGAGATCAATGGTAGCGGGTACTTGTTCTTTAACGTGATATTATTTAATCCTCGGTAATCAATACAGGGATGCAGGTAGCCATCTTTTTTTCCCACAAAGAAAAACCCTGCGCCAGCACGAGAGGACGACTTACAGATGAATCCTCTCTCCAGATTTTCTTGGACATACCTAGACATGGCCTCAGTCTCGGGCAAAGACAAAGGGTAGACTCTACCTCTGAGAGGCGTGGCGTTGGCGACCAGGTCTATGGCACAGTCGTATGGCCTGTGAGGAGGCAGCGATTCAGCTTGTTGTTTGCAGAAGACATCCGAGAAGCTTTTGTATGGAGTAGGAAGTCCTGCTGAATTAGGTTCTGTAGACTGAGGCATAGGTGGGTGAATAGATCGTAGACAATGTTGGTGACAGAAGTCACTCTAGCGGGTAATTTGACGTCCAGTCCAGTCAATAACAGGAGAGTGCTTCTGCAACCACGGTAGACCTAGAAGCAAAGGGTTCAGAGAGTTCTTTAACACATAGAAGGGGATACGTTCCTGGTGCAGCTCCCCTGTTAACAGGAGAATGGGCTTGGTGATGAGATAGATAGTTTCCTGTAGGAGCCTCCCATCTACAGAAGCAATGGACAACGGTTTGGTGAGTCTTTGCACTGGGATTTGGTAGTGATTTACCAGGGACTGGCACAGAAAATTCATAGCGGATCCGGAATCTAGGAAGGCTTGAACGTCGAAAGTGGTTTCTGCAATGGACAGCTTCCCTGGTGTGGTCATCTTCTGAGAGGAAGGTATTCCACCTAGGGTAGCCTCTCCTACTTGCCCTAGGTGTTGGAGTTTTCCGGCCTCACTGGACAGTCTCTGAGGAAGTGCGTTTTTCCACCACAATACAAACACAAATTCAACTTGCGTCTACTCTGGCGCTCCTCAGGCGTGAGTCTTGTTCTCTCCACCTGCATGGGTTCGTCCGACCGGGAGGAAGATGAGGCCAGAAGAGGTCTTTGGAAGGTTGGCGCCAATCGTGATGTCCGATTGCCTCGAGCAGATTCCTGTTGTCTCACGGAAACGTGTATCAATACGATTAGCTAGAGTGATCAAGTCATCCAAGGACGGTGGAAGGTCTCGGCCAGCAAGTTCATCCTTGATTCGGCCCGCTAGACCCTCCCAGAAGGTCGATACCAAAGCCTCATTATTCCACTGGAGTTCAGTAGCCAAGGTGCGGAATTGAATGGTGTATTGGCCTACAGTGGAGGTTTCTTGTCAGAGCTTGAGTAGAGAGGAAGCTGCAGAAGAGGCTCGACCCAGTTCTTCAATCACCCTTTTAAACGTGGACAGAAAGTTCTGAATGTTGTACATGATGGGGTCGTTTCTCTCCCACAAGGGCGATGCCCAAGCCAGCGCTTCACCAGACAGCAGGGACAGGATGTAGGCCACCTTAGCCCGGTCTGAGGAAAAATGATGTGCCATGACTTCAAAGTGGATGGTGCATTTGTTAACAAATCCCCTGCAGGTCTTGGGGTCTCCCTCATAGTGGGCAGGCGTAGATAGGTGAAGTCCGGGACTGTAGACAGGAGCTTGTTGCGGTGGTGGTGGTATCGGAGGCGCCGGAGGTGCTAGTTCGTTCAAACAAGTGGACACATTCTGCAGTAGCTGAAACAGCTGATCTTGGCGGACTCGTTGTCTAGAGAGCTCCTGAGCCGTGTCAGGCAGGGCTGTGTCAAGGGGATCCATGGCTTTATTCAACCTATAACGGGTCTCACCGGTTTGTTCGTGGATCCTCTGTGTCGTCTGGGAGATGGTGCTTGGAACCCAGGCAACGCTTGGCACATCGGGTAGAGGCGGTCGGATGGATGAGCAGAAGTCAGGACAGGCAGCAGACGTCGTAACGGGTATGGCAGCAATAGGTCAAGGCAGGCGGCAGACAATGATAGTTAAGTTCAAGCAGAGGTCAGTAACGGGAAATCCAGACAAAAGGCAGAAGGAACGGAAACAGGGAACTAGGGCACAGGAAACTCACGGGGAACTTGGTTGAACAAGCAGGGATGGCAGGGAGGAGGAACCTTAAACAGGAATTAAGGCGCATGCTGGCCCTTTAAGGCAGGACGAGTCAGCGCGCGCGCCCTCTAGTGACTGCAGCTGCACACCGAGGATGCCGACCGCGGAAGGAGGTAATGGCTGCACTCACCTGATGCCATCCAGGGCCAGCAGAGCGTCCGGACCAGGTAAGTGGACCTCGGGATGAGCAGCTGATTAGGGAGGGCGCTGGAACCGGAGCAGAGGCCATGGGAACGGCGGGGAAGGGGGCGGCAGCCGTTACAAGCTCCTTGGTTATCTTTGAAACTTGTGTTTTTAAATTTGCACCCGATTCTTCCGAATTCGTTTAATAGGGTGTGTGGTTACATATGCTATCAACTGCTAAAGCCATGTTTCCACTTTACTGGAGGAAGGAAGATACTCCTCCAATCTCTCAATGGTTGACTAAAATTACCCAGATCTCTAGACTGGAGGAGCTATGTCACGTAGCTCAGAGAACCATGGGGAAGTATAACCGAATATGGTCTGCATGGCATTCCTTTCTTCAAGATCCACAACAATATGGTAGACTCTCTTCATAGTTTGTATAACTGATAGTCAACTTGAGTACAACTTCCTCCTCCACTCTCTATGTTACCATATTGTCAATTCCTCTTCGACTGTCTAGTGGTATATGATGGGGAATTTAGCCCAACTTTTACACATATTTGCCTTTAGACGTGTCACTTACTTATTACTGAAATTCTTAAGAGGTATGCATGTACTGGATTCGTGGTTTGCTGATTAGAGATATTTCTCTGCAGTTTATTCTGTAATAGTTTACTTTGTTCTTTTTTCTTTTATTTTTTTTTTTTCTCCTTTGTAAATGCATGTTCACTAAAATATGCTATTGTTTTGCAGTTTTTGCTACTGATGATTGTAGCTTTATTGAGTACGTTGTTGTAGAGCGAAAAAAATAAAAACATATTTGAGACCTAAAATAAGCCCATGCTTACCCGTAGTCATGGTGATGCGTCCCTCAGACGTCCTGCAGCCCAACCTTCTGTGATCGGCTGCGCCAGTCACATGTGATGAAACTTCATTCCAGGAGGCCGGGCTAGAGGACTACAGGTAAGGATTTTCTAACACAAAACTCGCAACATCTGCTTTTTGTTGCAGGTTTTACCTCCCCATCGAATTCAATAGGGAACCAGCGATTCCGCAGCATAAATTGAAATGCTACGAATTAAAAAAAAAAACACACCACAGGTCAATTTATGAACCTTTTTTTGACTGCTTTTTTACGCAGCGTTTGGATGAGATTTGTCTATATCACATCCACTCTGTTGCTACTATAATACATTGCATATTTTCTGCAATGATATCTGTTGCGGAAAATCTGCAGTGTTTACGTGACGTGTGGACATACCCTTAGGCCGGGTTCCCACGGGACAGATACGCTGCATAAAAACCCTGTAGCGTATCCAACCTGGAACCCGCAGTACATTCCGTCTGAAAACTGCACCACAAGCAGCGGTAAAAACCATGCATACTTACGTAGGCCGCTGTTATGGCAACACGTCCCTCCTGCGTAGTCCGGTCCGGCCTCCCTGGATGATGCTGTAGCCCATGTGACTGCTGCAGCCTGTGATTGGCTGCAGCGGTGGTCACATGGGATGTGATGTCATCCCAGGAGGCCGGCCCTCTGAAGTCATCCAGGCTGGCCTCCTGGGATGACGTGTCATTCCATGTGACCACCGCTGCGGCGGTCACATGGGATGCAACGTCATCCCAGGAGGCCAGACTGCAGGAAGGAGGGCGTTCTCAGTAAGTATGATTTTTTTTTCCGTAGTTCCGATTATTGCGGCGTAATTGCTGCGAATACGTCGCAAAAGTCGCAACAATTGTCTTTCTGTTGCCTTACCCTTCCGTGTACATGGGCAACACAGCAGCTGCCTTTTGTTAATCTAGGGCAATGATGTAAGCCATCAAATTGCTAACTTGAGTGAGCTCAATTCCCCCGCAGCACTATCAAAGGGGAAATTATCCATTTCGGTATGTTTATATGTTCACAAGGCAAGGATTTGCTCTAGGCATATATCTGCAGTAGATTTAAGGAAAAAAATACGGCGGCAGAAATCTGCAGTAGACATGCGGATTAGCCCAATTGGAATTCCATTGAGCTAATCTGCGGCTTTTCATCACATAATCCACGATAATTATGAACATGCGATTAGTTTTTTCAACCCAGATTTTCCAGAAGCATGAAAATAGGGCATAAAATGCCTCATTCACATGCATTTTCAGCAGAACGTGAGCAGATTCTTTCAGGATTTAGGTACGGAATCCAGGCCTAAAACCTAAATGAATCTTGAACGTGTGAACATGGCCTCACATAGTGCCCATTGAAATCAAAGGCCTGTTTAGATGACATACCCACCGGATAGGTCATCAGTACATGATCTGTGGTGGTCCAAAACCCGGATCCCACACCGTTAAGCCGCTCCGGGCACCGGACGTACATGCCAGAAGCAGTTGGCTCCAGCCACGGAATAGCGGCTGAGCTGCAAGTGAATAGGAGCAGAGCTGCAGTCCTGCAGCATGGCCACTATGCTATGTACGGAGCCAACTGCATCCGTCTCTGTACATTGCATATTGGGCAATAACATCCGGTTCCCGCAGGCCACCGAAGCCGCTGATCGGTGCGGGGTCTGGGTGTCGGACCCACACCGATGATATACTGATGACCAATCAGGTGGATAGGTGATCAGTTGTCCGGTAGTGGACAACCCCTTTAAATGAACGGAGGATTTTAGAAGAACCAGGATGGTGTGAAGTGTTCTCCAGCGGCAGAGACACTCTTGGCAAATACCCTAATGCCGGGTTCCCACATACCGTAAACGATGCAGTATTTTCGCAACGGAATTCTATGCGGAAAAAATGCAGCGTAAACTTTAATAAATTGACCTGCTTTGCGGAATTTAATTCCGCAACATGTCAATTTATGCTGCGTTTCTGTTGATTTTCTGTCGCAGGTTTTCCCCATTGAATTTAATGGGGATGTAAAACCCACAACAGTGCATCCCATGTGACCGCTGCAGCCAATCACAGGCTGCAGCGGTGGTCAAATGGGATGATACATCATCCCAGGAGGCCGGCATGGATGACATCAGAGGCTAGCCTCCTGGAAGGACGTTACATTCCATGTGACCGCCGCTACAGCCAATCACAGGTTGCAGCAGTCACATGGGTTGCAGCGTCATCCAGGGAGGCCGAACCAAACTGAGATGGAGAGACATGTCGCCACAACAATGACCTACGTAAGTATGAGCAGTTTTTACCGCAGCGGAAATTCCGTGGTGCGGTTTTCAGACAGAATGTACTGCGGGTTCCAGATCGGATACGCTGCATAGTTTCTACGCAGCGTATCTGTCCCGTGGGAACCTGCCCATATAGCTTATTTGAAAATGAGTTTTCTAAACCAGACCACCCCTTTAAGCTTTTTTTTACAGTTGGGCAACTCCTTTAACCCTTCATATGTCATCCGCCACGTCTGGCGCAACCTACAGCACCCGTTTTCCTCCGCCACGTCTGGCGCAACCTACTGCATCGGCTGTCTACTGCCACATGTGACGCAACCTGCTACACCTACTACCATCCATGCCAGAGCCCCTGCCACCATCTGGACTATTTCAGGTACCCGTGTGCTACAAACTTGTATAGAATCTTACATAGACTTTGACTTGGCCAGCTGCCTCTCTGCTACGACGGAGCGGCCTAGTAGGTCCACATACCCCGTGATCATGACAAGTAGATATATACAACACCAGAACAAAGCTCAGTGCGTATATACAGCACCAGAACCAAGCTCAGTACATATATACAGCACCAGATAAAAGCTCAATACATAAATACAGCACCAGAACCAAGCTCAGTACATAAATACAACACCAGAACAAAGCTCCGTACATATATATACAACACCAGAACCAAGCTCAGTGTAGCGTCCACGTCCGCGGACCATTGGGATTACTCGCCCTCCGACGCACGTAGCCATGGATCTGTGAGTGCTGGCCCACATATCCTCCCTAGGAGATGCCAGCGCACACTTCTGCTCCGTTCTGCTGTGTCCCGTAGGGGTCGCGCACACGCTCGTGCCCGGCCTCAAAGGGCCAGCTCGCACACATGAAAATAATCATCTATTTGCCCATGATCACCCTGGATTTTATAAGAAGGGCCCTGCCCCTTTACTCATTGCCTGAGCCTTGTTGTGTTTACCCGTGTTAGTCTTGCAAATGGTCCCTTAGTGTTATCCTGTTCCCAGTGTTTCTGTACCTGTATCCTGTGCTACCTTTGTTCCTGTGCCTTAGAAATTTGGAGTCGTGTTGGCACTGGTCATGGCTGCTGTGTTACTCCACGCCTGGTGTCTGCTGCCAAGGTCCCATCTGAGCCTAGCCGTTGCTACTGTCTGAACTACTACAGGTACCCTTGTGCTTGGACTATATGTACATTGCCTTGGTACACTGTTTGGCCAGCTGCTATCCCGCTAAGGCGGTACGGCCCAGAGATCGTGACACTCAGTACATATATACAGCACCAGAACCAAGCTCAGTACATATATACAGCACCAGATCCAAGCTCGGCACATATATACAGCCCCAAAACCAAGCTCAGTACATAAATACAGCCCAAGATCCAAGCGCAGCACATGTATACAGCTCCAGAACCAAGCTCAGTACATATATACATCCCCAGAACCAAGCTCAGTACATATATCCAGAACCAAACTCAGTACATAAATACAACACCAACACAAATACAGCTCAATTTAGTGCAACCCCTGCTGTTTAGTTTTGTATGGCGTATAACTACAGCTGCCAGCATGGACCGAACAATTGTAAGGATATGCTGGAAGTTGCTGTTTCACAAAAAAAATTATACCACCCATCATCTTGCTACAGATCATACATTGACTACTGTACTAATTAGAGGCATAAATAACAATTATATTAAGTGACTCAACAGTGACGATCCCCGATTATAGTTCTTTTTCTCTTTACTTCTCCATCCGGTCCAGACACGACGACTTCTTCCCCGGCAACAGATAATTTCTGCAGTTTGCCGCTCAGATGTCTTCACTTTTCAAACATTTAAGCACCTATAAACGAAGATAAAATTCTCATGATGCCACACACACTACACCCCTAAATATAATAGCGCCATATACTGCACCTCTAATTATAATAGCACCATACACTGTCCCTGATTATAATAGCACCATACACTGTGTCCCGCACACACAGTGCTCCCTGTAGATAGAGCCCCCTGTAGATAGTGCCCCCCATATATCCCCCTGTAGACAGTGCCCCCCATAGTAAGTGCCCTACATAGATCCCCCTGTAGATAGTGCCTTACATATGGCTCCTCTGTAGATAGGGCCCCACATATAGCCCCCCTGTAGATAGTGCCCTACATATAGCCCCCTGTAGATAGTGCCCAACATATAGCCCCCTGTAGATAGTGCCCTACATACAGCCCCTGTATATAGTGCACCACATGTAGCCACCCCTGTAGAGAGTACCCCACATATAGCCCCCTGTATATAGTTCCCCACATATAACCCCCTGTATATAGTGCCTCACATAGCCCCCCTGTATATAGTTCCCTACATATAGCTCCCTATATAGATTGTGCCCAACATATAGCTCTCCCTGTATATTGTGCCTCACATAGCCTCCTGTATATACAGTTAGGTCCAGAATTATTTGGACAATGACACAAGTTTTTGCATTTTAGCTGTTTACCAAAACATATTGAATATACAGTTATATAATCAATATGAGCTTCAAGTGAAGACTCAGCTTTAATTTGAGGGTATTCACATACTAATTTGAGGAAGGGTTTAGGAATTACAACTCTTTAATATGTAGCTGCCTCTTTTTCAATGGACCAAAGGTAATTGGACAATTATCTCAAAAGCTATTTAATGGGCTGCATGGGCTATTCCCTCAATAAATCCATTATCAATTAAGCAGGTAAAAGGTCTGGAGTTGATTCCAGGTGTGGCATTTTCATATGGAAGCTTCTGCTTTGAACCCACATCATGAGGTCAAAGGAGCTCTCAATGCATGTGAAACAGACTATCGTTAGGCTGAAAAAAGAAATCCATTAGATAGATAGCACAAATGTTAGGAGTGGCCAAATCAACAGTTTGGTACATTCTTGAAAAAAAAGAGCGCACTGGTGATCTCGTTAACTCCAAAAGACCTGGACGTCCATGGAAGACAACAGTGGTGGATGATCACAGAATCCTTTCCATGGTGAAGAAAACCTCCTTCACAACATCTACGCAAATTAAGAACACTCTCCTGGAAGTAGGTGTATCAGTATCTAAGTCCACTATAAAGAGAAGATTTCATGAATGAGAGTAAATACAGAGAGTTCACCACAAGGTGCAAACCATTAATCAGCCCCAAAAATAGAAAGGCCAGATTAGACTTTGCCAAACAACATGTAAAGAAGCCAGCCCAGTTCTGGAACAGCATTCTTAGGACCGATTAAACTAAGATCAACCTGTACCAGAATGATGGGAGGAAGAAAGTATGGAGAAGGCTTGGAACGGCTCATGATCCAAAGCACACCACATCCTCTGTAAAATATGGTGGAGGCAGTGTGATGGCATGGGCATGCATGGCCGCCAAAGGCACTGGGTCACTAGTGTTTATTGATGATGTGAATGTAGATAGAAGCAGCCTGATGATTTCTGAAGTGTTCAGGGATATACTTTCTGCTCAGATTCAACCAAATACAGCAAGGTTGATTGGACGTCGCTTCACAGTACAGATTGACAATGACCCAAAACATAATGCAAAAGCAACCCGGGAGTTTTTTTTTAAGGCAAACAAGTGGAATATTCTGCAATGGCCAAGTCAATCACTAGATCTCAAAACTTAAGGCAGAAAAAGCCACAACAAACAACAACTGAAGACAGCTGCATTAAAGGCCTGGTAAAGCATCATAAAGGAGGAAACCCAGCATTTGGTGATGTCCATGGGTTGCAGACTTCAGGCAGTCATTGCCTGCAAAGGATTTCCTACAAAGTATTAACAAAAACCCATTTTATTTATGGTAATGTTAATTTGTCCAATTATTTTTAAGCCCCTCAAATGAGGGGGCTGTGTAGAAAAATGGTTGCAATTCTTAAACGTTTCACAGGATATTTTTGTTCAACCCCTTGAATTAAATCTGAAAGTCTACACTTCAATTGCATCTCAGTTGTTTCATTTCAAATCCAGTCTGGTGGCATGCAGAGCCCAAATCATGAAGATTGTGTCACTGTCCAAATAATTCTGGACCTACCTGTAGTTCCCTACATATAGCCCCCACTGTAGATAGTTCCCTAAATATAGCCCCCCTCTATAGATTGTGCCCAACATATAGCCCCCCTGTATATAGTGCCTCACATAGCCCCCCTGTATATAGTTCCCTACATATAGCCCCCACTGTAGCTAGTTCTATACATAGAGCCCTCTCTATATATTGTGCCCAACATATAGCCCTCCTCTCCTGTAAATAATGTGACACACTTTTTAAATAAAAAAACAACTTTACATATTCACCTTGATCCCGTTCCCGCGCCGTCCTGTGTCAATGCAGGCCTGCTCTCTTCTGAGTAGGTTTGCTGGGGCTGAACGATGCAAGCCACATGATGACGTTATCGCACCGCTTGCGTAGTTGAAAGGCGCTGATTGGCAGGGCAGAATGACTTCCCCTGCCAATCAGCGCCTCATCGCACGCTAGCGTCGTTGAAAGGCGCCCTGTCGTTGAAAGGTGCTAATTGGCGGGGCAAGTCATTCTGTCCTGCCAATCAGCGTCATTGTAAGGCTATATGTCAAGAATGGGGTATTGTCAAGAGGAAGATGAGAGACACCAAACCCAACAATGCAGATGAGCTGAAGGCCGCTATCAAAGCAACCTGGGATTCCATAACACCTCAGCAGTGCCACAGGCTGATCGCCTCCATGCCACGCCGCATTGATGCAGTAATTCATGCAAAACGAGCCCCGACCAAGTATTGAGTGCATATACTGTACATGCTTTTCAGTAGGCCAACATTTCGGTATTAAAAATCATTTTTGAAATTGAGCTTATTTAATATTCTAATTTTCGGAGAGACTACATTTTGGGTTATCATTAACTGTTAGCCATAATCATCAACATTAAAAGAAGAAAAATGCTGGACATAGATCACTCTGTGTGTAATCAATCTATATAATATATGAGTTTCACTTTTTGATGATATTCTAATTCATTGAGAAGGACTAGTATATGTGTGTGTATATATATATATATATATCTGTGTATGTGTGTGATTTACAAGCAGGGCATTAGGTGGCACTGCTACCCAGACTAAAAGGAGTTTTTTTTTAATCACTGTCATCTACCACATCTCATATGCAAAAAGATTAATATATGAAGAGTTTATAGAAAATGTTTGTGCTCTGCATCAATGTCCAAATATTAACTTTTCAGAATAATTTTCCATATTATTTTTTACCCAATTTAAACATAGGTTTAAGTGAATGTGCTTTCAGTATGTACTGTGTGGCTGCTGAGCCTGTGTGCAGCACTCCTAATTAGGGTAGGTGTCCCGCTGAATGGGTATCTTGGGCTTTCAGCAGGCAGTGCATCTCAGGAAAAAAAACCAACTATAACGGTATGACTTCCTTCTGTATAATTCGCTGGTAAATAAAAGTGCACAGTGGGTAGAATATAAAAATATATATCTATTACAAAGATATTTTTCTATGAGCTAGACAATTATGTCTGACCTTGCTTGACTTGTACTTTTTATGAACGATTTCTAATCCTCTAGATGTTTGTGGTATATCTATAATTAAATGAACTGAAGCATTGATTACATAGCATTTACTGTAGGTAATGCAGGATTTCATGAATTCTAGGAATACATGGCCATTATTAGCAAAGTACGAGGCAGCTTATATCCAGCAGAGTGAAGATCACAGTTTGTCAAGCAGAACACAAAAGTGTTTTGGGTTTCAAGTTTACAAAAAAAGGTAAATAAAAAAAGAAGGCCTTGTTCACACAGTGCAGATTTTGCAATTCCCACCCCTGATGTCGGGGGAGGAGCCACCTATACCCCTACGATCCATTCTCAGTGACAGGATTTTAACATGCTGTATAATGCAAGGTTACAAATGGGTCAGATTTTACATTTGGCACAAGAGGCCCAAATCTATATTTCAGGCTAAGATTTTTTGACTTTGTCTGTACCTATGGCAAGCATCTATGAGCAGACAGAGTTTGCCATAACTCAGAGGCGTAGCTAGGTTCTCCAGCACCCAGGGCAAAGATTCAGTTTGGCGCCCCCCCCAACCTCTTTCCCGACATCTCCTTCCCCCTCGCTATGTTTGTTTTCTCTACGAATCGACGTGTCATTTATTTTTACGTAACTCGAGCATAAAAACATTTGTACATTTTACAAGCAATATAGTTCTATACACAATACCAGAATAGTGCTCAGTACATAAATACAGCCCCAGAACCAAGCTCAGTACATATATACAGCACCAGCAGAAATACTTCTCAATTTAGTGCAACCCCTGACGTACAGATTCACACTAAATTGTTTCCAGCTCCCAGCATGGCCCGGACAATGATAAGGATATGCTGGGAGATGCTGTTTCACAAAAATAAAAATCATATCATAATCATACCACCCATCATCTCTCTGCAGATCATACAGTGACTACAGTGCTGATTAGAGGCAGAATAAACATTTACATTATTTACATTAAGTGACTCACCGGTGACGCCTCAGATTCTAGTTCTTTTTCTCCATCCGGTCCAGACCTCTATGATAACTTATCCCAGTCACAGCCCATTTCTGCCATTTGCCGCTCAGATGTCTTCAGCTTCTCACTTTTCCTACATTTCTACACCTATAAACAAAGATAAAGTTCTCATTATACCACATACTATGCCCCTAAATATAATAGCGTACCATACACCATACACTGTGTCACACACGCGCACACACACACACACACACACACACACACACACACACACACCGTGCCCCCTGTAGATAGTGCCCCCATATAGCCCACCCCTGTATAGTGTCCCACATATAGCTCCCCCTATAATGCTCTACAGATAGCCCACCCCTGTATATAGCCCCCTGTAGATATAGCCCACCCCTGTATATAGTGCTCCACGTATAGCCCAACCCTGTATATAGCCCCCTGTAGATACAGCCCATCCCTGTATATAGTGCTCCACAGATAGCCCACCCCTGCATATAGCCCACCCCTGCATATAGCCCACCCCTGTATATACTGCTCCACAGATAGCCCACCCCTGCGTATAGCCCCCTGTAGATAAAGCACACCCCTGTATATAGTGCTCCACAGATAGCCCACCCCTGTATATAGCTCCCCTGTAGATATAGCCCATCACTGTATATAGTGCTCCACATATAGCCCACCCCAGTATATAGCCCCCCCTGTAGATAGAGCCCCACCATAGAAAAAGCCCCCGCTGGTAGATAAAGCCCCCCCCATGTAGGTAAAGCCCCCCTGTAGATAAAGCCACCCCCGTAGATAATGGCACACACTTTTTTATTATGATAAAATAACAAACGATTCAAACTCACCTTAATCCCGTTCCCACGCTGTCCGGCAGCAATGGAGACCTGCTCTCTACTGCGCAGGTCTCCTGGGGTTGAACGCTTCCCTGTCAATCAGCGCCTTTCAACGACGCAAGCAGCGCAATGTATCGCACCGCCTCACTCGTAGATAGGCGCTGAATGGCCGGTACTGGCGGATTAAGTAGACCATAGGCCCTGGGCTGTTCCACAAACTTGGGCCCCCCTTCCCCACCGCCGCGCCTATAGTGAACACCACCTTTTTGTGTGAGCGTTGACAAATGATTGTTCCGATTCCCCTTGTCAAAGGGCTGTGTCCCTACATACTGACAGTCTCCCACCATCGCTGACAGTATCACACTGTGTAGGGACACATCCTTCTGACAATGGGAATGGTAACATTTGTCTATTAACTCTGGGTACACAGAAATATGTAGAATACAAGAATTAGTGACGTCTTCTCTGATGGGAGCCGTTTTCTTTTCTTCTCCATCTGACGCAGACCATTATGGCGACTTCTCCTGATGAGACATCTTTGCCCATCACTTCTGCAGCCATTTCCAGCCCCTATAGAAACACAAATTTAGACACCAAGGCCCAGCACCATACATTAAAGGGGTTGTCTGGGCACGGACCGTTTTTTATACTGATGACCTATCGATGTGCCTGGACAACCCCTTATACTTAGACTAATAAATTTGGACCACAGACTAGATTATAGAATACATACAGACCCCAGACCTTCTAAACTATTGCAGTCCCCAGAACAGACCCCCTAAACAAATACAAACCCCATCACAAGCACCCTGAATAAATACAGACCTCAGACCGGACCCCTAAATACAGACACCAGACCTGACCCCCTACACGAATAATGACCCCAGACCTGACTCCCTTAATACAGACCTCAGACCAGACCCCCTAAACGAATACAGACCCCTAAATAAAGACCCCAAAACTAATACAGACCCCTCACCCCCACACCCCCAAATACAGACCCCCAGACCAGACCCCCTAAATACAGACACCAGACCTCAAACTAATACAGACCCCCTAAATACAGACCCCAGACCAGACCCCCTATTCTAATAGAGACCCCTAACCTAATACAGACCCTAGAAAAGGCCCCCTAAATAGACCCTGTAAACTAATACAAATCCCAGATCAGACCCCCTAAACTAATACAGACCCTAGAACAGGCCCCCTAAATAGACCCTATAAACTAATACAGACCCCAGACCTCAAATAAAAACAGACCCCCTAAATACCGACCCCCAGACCTCAAACTATAACAGACCCCCTAAATACCAACCCCAGACCACTTAAACTAACACAGACCCCCTAAATATACAGACCCTAAACCCCTTAAACTGATACAGACCCCAGACCAGACCCCCTAAATACAGACCCCTTAAACTAATAAACACCAAACCTCCTAAATACAGTCCCCAAAACCAGGCCCACTAAATGTAGACCCCCTAAATACAGACCCCACTCCAGACCCCCTAAACAAATCAATCCCCTTATACTTACAGTCAGTCTTCTCTGTAGAGTCGCTGCTGCTTCTTCTTCTGCTGCTGCTGCTCGAGCTCCTGCGGTCATGTGACCAGCAGGTCTCTAAGCAATAGTAAAAACTTCAGAGATGAGGTCATGTGACCTTATGTCTAAAGGTCCTTTTGCAGGACATACACATTGCAGTTTCGTCACAGTTTTTGCCGCAAAATCGCGACAAAACTACAATGTACCATGATAACTATAGTGCAGGAGGGGGTGGCGCTGGCACCCCCCTCTAAGTTGCGCTCGGGGCACATGCCCCGCTTGACCCCCCTAGCTACGCCCCTGCATAACTGCTGTAAAACTTACAGCCCTTGTTGCTGCTGTCTTCTGGGAAAACCCTACCCAGGTTTTAGGGAACCCGGATTGTGAATCACTGCTCTAAGTAATTGTCACAATACACCGCATTCCAAATTATTATGCAAATGTTATTTTTCGCTGATTTTCCTAAATAGTCGATGCAAATGACAGTCAGTATAATCTTCAAGCCATCAACAGTTGGAGTATAATGCGAATTTTATTGAACAAATCTCCTAATGATAACAGATTTTTTTTTAGAAGTAAAAAACTCAAAATGCACGGTTTCAAATTATTATGCACAACAGAGATCAAAACATTTTAAAGGTTGTAAAGAGAAATAAAATGGTAATTTGTTGAATTTGCAGCATCAGGAGGTGATATTTACAGAAATCAAAAGCTCTTTCAATAAAAAAAAACTTAACAGGCCAAGATACATGTTAACATAGGACCCCTTCTTTGATATCACCTTCACAATTCTTGCATCCATTGAATTTGTGAGTATTTGGACAGTTTCTGCTTGAATATCTTTGCAGGATGTCAGAATAGCCTCCCAGAGCTTCTGTTTTGATGTGAACTGCCTCCCATCCTCATAGATATTTTGCTTGAGGATGCTCCAAAGGTTCTCAATAGGGTTGAGGTCAGGGGAACATGAGGGCCACACCATGAGTTTCTCTCCTTTTATGCCCATAGCAGCCAATGACACAGAGGTATTCTTTGCAGCATGAGATGGTGCATTGTCATGCATGAAGATAATTTTGCTACGGAAGGCACGGTTCTTCTATTTGTACCACGGAAGAAAGTGGTCACTCATAAACTCTACGTACTTTGCAGAGGTCATTTTCACACCGTCAGGGACCCTAAAGGGGCCTACCAGCTCTCTCCCCATAATTCCAGCCCAAAACATGACTCTGCCACCTCCTTGCTGACGTCGCAGCCTTGTTGGGACATGGTGGCCATTCACCAACCATCCACTACTCTATCCATCTGGACCATCCAGGGTTGAACGGCACTCGTCAGTAAACAACACGGTTTGAAAATTAGTCTTCATGTATTTCTGAGCCCACTGCAACCGTTTCTGCTTGTGAGCATTGTTTAGGGGTGGCTGAATAATAGCTTTATGCACACTTGTAAACCTCTGGAGGATCCTACACCTTGAGGTTCGTGGGACTCCAGAGGCACCAGCGGCTTCAAATACCTGTTTGCTGTTTTGCAATGGCATTTTAGCAGCTGCTCTCCTAATCCTATTAATTTGTCTGGCAGAAACCTTCCTCATTATGCCTTTATCTGAATGAACCTGTCTGTGCTCTGAATCAGCCACAAATCTTTTCACAGTACGATGATCACGCTTCAGTTTTCTTGAAATATCCAATGTTTTTGTAATGACAGGGATAGGGAAATAGACAAGTGAGCCCTAATCTACCCGCCACTCAGTCCCTGCCTACTTGCAATGAACCGCCCTAAGCGACGGGGTACAACTGGGCGACGGTCCCTACACTCAGTAAGTGCACGACAGACAACCAGACAAGGAAACACAGAACAAAGGGAAGCGGGGCAGTTGCCCACGGCAACACCGTAAGCAACAAGAGTAGTAAACGAGCCGAGTCAAACCAGGAGAGTACGAGGTGCCAAACGCAGAGCAGGAGAATAGTGAGCAAGCCGAGTCAAACCAGGAGCGTACGAGGTACCAAACGCAGAGCAGAAGAGTAGTCAGTAAGCCAGGGTCAATACGAAGTAGGGACAAGTAGTTCAAGAACCTGCAGCAGGGCCAGGAAACCAACAGAGAAGAATCACAAGCAAGGAGGAACAGGAAAGGCAGGTATAAATACACGGAGGGCGGGAGCTAGCTCCGTCTGGCCAGGCTGTGATAGGCTCTCCCACTCCTAAGCCTGCCATCCTGAGTGGTGGAAGATGGAGTCAGTCTCACAGACATAGAAGCAGGTGCAGACTAATTACCTATGGGCGTGGATACAGAAGATGTGCCTGGCAGATCCTTAACAGTACCCCCCCTTTTATGAGGGGCCACCGAAACCCTTTCTAGATGGACCTGGTTTATTGGGGAAACGAAGGTGGAACCTCCTGACCAATACCCCAGCGTGAACATCCCGGGCGGGTACCCAAGTCCTCTCCTCAGGCCCGTATCCTCTCCAATGGACGAGGTACTGGGGGGAGCCTTGGACCATCTTGCTGTCCACAATCTTGGCCACCTCGAATTCTACCCAATCAGGGGTGAGAATGTGGACAGGAGGTTTCCTCGAGGGAGCCAAGGACGGGAGCAGCGTTTAAGGAGGGAGGCATTAAACACGTCGTGTATTCGAAAAGATGGGGGCAACTCCAGTCGGAAGGAGACAGGATTGAGGACTTCAATGACCTTGTACGGCCCTATAAACCGGGGAGCAAACTTCTTGGACGTGACTTTAAGGCGCAAGTTCTTAGACGATAGCCACACCAGATCCCCGACCATAAACAAGGGGTTAGCAGAACGTCTTCTATCTGCCTGAGTTTTTTGTATGCTCTGGGACGCCTCTAGGTTCTTCTGAACCTGGGCCCAAACTGTGCACAGTTCCCGATGAACGACCTCTACCTCGCGATTGTTGGAACTTCCAGGTGAAACGGACGAGAACCGTGGATTAAACCCAAAATTACAGAAAAAGGGGGAGACCCCTGACGAGTTACTGACCCGGTTATTAAGGGAAAATTCGGCGAGGGGAATGAATGAGACCCAATCATATTGACAGTCAGAGATAAAACACCTTAAATATTGTTCTAGAGACTGATTAGTCCTCTCAGTTTGGCCATTAGTTTCAGGATGGAAGGCAGAGGAGAAAGACAGATCAATCTCCAACTTTTTACAGAAGGCTCTCCAAAACAAAGAAACAAATTGTACCCCTCTGTCAGAAACAATATTGACAGGGAGCCCATGGAGACACAGGATGTGTTTGAGAAAAAAAGGTAGCTAACGTCTTAGCATTGGGTAGTTTCTTGAGGGGCACAAAGTGGCACATCTTACTGAAGCGGTCTACTACAACCCACACCACCGACTTGCCTTGAGATGGAGGCAAATCGGTGATAAAATCCATGGAGATATGGGTCCAAGGTCTCTGGGGAATGGGCAAAGAACATAGTAAGCCCGCTGGTCGGGACCTGGGAGTCTTGGACCTAGCACAAACCTCACAAGCGGCGACGTAGGCCTTAACGTCTTTAGGCAACCCAGGCCACCAATAGTTTCTGGCAATGAGGTGCTTGGTACCCAGGATGCCTGGATGACCAGATAGTGCGGAGTCATGATTTTCCCTAAGTACCCTTAGCCGGAATTGCAGGGGAACAAACAGCTTGTTCTCAGGAAGTTTCCCGGGAGCTGAACCTTGATCAGCAGCAATTTCAGAGACTAAATCAGAATCAATAGAGGAAATGATTATACCTGGAGGCAAAATATAAGCAGGATCTTCCTCCAAAGGAGGTCTGGCCATGAAGCTACGCGACAGTGCATCAGCCTTAATATTTTTAGACCCAGCCCTATAGGTAACCACAAAGTTGAATCTGGTAAAAAATAACGCACATCGAGCTTGTCTCGGGTTTAGCCTCCGGGTAGATTCTGGGAAAACCAGATTCTAGTGGTCGGTAAGGACCGTTACCTGGTGCCTAGCCCCCTCCAGGAAGTGGCGCCACTCTTCAAATGCCCATTTAATGGCTAAGAGTTTGCGGTTGCCAATATCATAGTTACTCTCAGTGGGCGAAAACTTCCTGGAGAAGTAGGCACAGGGATGGAGATGGGTGAGGGAACTGGTACCCTGGGACAAGACAGCCCCCACTCCCACCTCGGACGCGTCAACCTCCACGATAAATGGCTCCATTTGGTTGGGCTGAACCAGCACCGGAACCGAGATAAAGCACTTCTTAAGGACCTCAAAAGCCTGGACAGCCTCAGGAGGCCAGTGGAGGAGATCAGCACCTTTGCGAGTGAGGTCCGTAAGAGGCTTAGCGATGACCGAGAAGTTAGCAATAAATCTCCTGTAATAATTAGCGAACCCCAAGAAGCACTGTAACGCTTTCAGGGAGGCAGGTTGGACCCATTCCGCCACAGCCTGGACCTTGGCGGGGCCCATGCGGAATTCATGAGGAGTGAGGATTTGACCCAAAAATTGTATCTCCTGCACCCCAAACACACATTTTTCGGTCGTCGCAAACAGTTTGTTTTCCCGAAGGACCTGGAGCACCTTCCTGACTTGCTCAATGTGGGAGGACCAGTCCTTGGAAAATACAAGTATGTCATCAAGGTACACTACAAGAAATACCCCCAGGTAATCTCTTAAAATCTAATTTATGAAATTCTGGAAGACCGCGGGAGCATTACACAACCCAAAGGGCATGACGAGGTATTCGAAATGACCTTCGGGCGTGTTAAACGCAGTCTTCCACTCATCCCCTATTTGATGCGGATAAGGTTATACGCCCCCCGTAGATCAAACTTAGAGAACCATTGGGCCCCCTGAACCAGATTAAAGAGATCAGGAATCAAAGGAAGGGGATACTGGTTCCTTACTGTGACCTTATTCAAGTTACGGTAGTCAATGCATGGCCTAAGACCACCAGCCTTCTTCCCTACGAAGAAGAAGCCAGTACCTACCGGAGAAGTAGAGGGGCGAATGTAACCCTTGGTCAGGCATTCCTGGATATACTCTCTCATGGCTTCATGTTTGGGACAAGAGTGATTAAATATCCTACCTAGAGATGAGCGAACTTATCAAAAGTTCGGTTCGGCTAGTTCGCCGAATTTCACAGAAAAGTTCGGTTCGGACCGAACTAGTTCTGACCGAACCTGTCACTTACGTGCTTCGAGCATGCTACTGTCCGGGGTGCTGATAGAGTTAATGGGCTGCACTAACTCTTTCAGCAACCTTCACAGTACATGCTCGGCGCGCGGAAAATACAATTTTAATAAATGTAATAAAAAAATAAAAATTATACGTTCGTACTTACTTTCCTCCTGTCCGGCCTCCAGCGATGACGTTTCATCCCTTTCGCCGCTGCAGCCAATCACAGGCTGTAGTGGCGGTCACGCACGCCAGGATGACGCTTCATCCCACGTGACCGCCTCTGCAGCCAATCACAGGCTGCAGCGGCGACATGGATGAAACGTCATCGCTGGAGGCCGGACAGGAGGAAAGTAAGTATGAACGTATTATTATTTTTTTTGGCATGTATGTATGTATGTATGTATGTATGTTGGCATGTATGTATATCTGTGCATGTATGTTGGCATGTATGTATATATGTGCATGTTTGTATGTATATTTGCATGTATATATTTGCATGTATGTATGTATTTTTGCATGTATGTTGTCATGTATGTATGTATGTTGTCATGTATGTATGTATATATGTGCATGTGTGTATGTATATATGTATGTATGTATGTTTGCATGAATGTATGTATGTTTGCATGTATGTGTGTTTGCATGAATGTATGTTTGCATGTATGTATGTATGCATGTTTGTATGTATATTTGCATGTGTGTATATATATATATGTATGTTGTCATGTATGTATGTATGTTGTCATGTATGTATATATGTGCATGTATGTTGGCATGATATGTGCATGTGTGTATGTATGTATATTTGCATGTATATATTTGCATGTATGTATGTTATGTATGTATGTATATATGTGCATGTATGTTTGCATGTATGTTGGCATGTATGTATACATGTGCATGTTTGTATGTATATTTGCATGTATATATGTTTGCATGTGTGTATGTATGTTTGTATGTATGTATGTATGTATGTTTGCATGTATGTATGTTGTCATGTATGTTTGTATGTATGTTGTCATGTATGTATGTATATATGTGCATGTGTGTATGTATATATGTATGTATGTATGTTTGCATGAATGTATGTATGTTTGCATGTATGTGTGTTTGCATGAATGTATGTTTGCATGTATGTATGTATGCATGTTTGTATGTATATTTGCATGTGTGTATATATATATATGTATGTTGTCATGTATGTATGTTGTCATGTATGTATATATGTGCATGTATGTTGGCATGTATGTATATATGTGCATGTGTGTATGTATGTATATTTGCATGTATATATTTGCATGTATGTATGTTATGTATGTATGTATATATGTGCATGTATGTTTGCATGTATGTTGGCATGTATGTATACATGTGCATGTTTGTATGTATATTTGCATGTATATATGTTTGCATGTGTGTATGTATGTTTGCATGTATGTATGTATGTTTGCATGTATGTATGTTGTCATGTATGTTTGTATGTATGTTGTCATGTATGTATGTATATATGTGCATGTATGTATGTTTGCATGTTTTTTTTTTTTGCATGTATGTTTGCATGTATGTTTATATATATATGTGCATGTATGTAATTATGTTTGCATGTATATTTGTGCATGCTTGTATATATGTATGTATGTATGTATGTATCTTTGCATGTTTGTTTGTATGAATGTTGTCGTGTGTGTGTGTGTATTCATGTATGTATGATAGTTTGCATGTATATATGTGTGTATGTTTGCATGTATGTATATTTGCATGTATATATGTGCATGCTTGTATGTATGTTTGTATATATGTATGTATGGCCATGTATGATACTGTCTGCTGGCGCCCTGTATCTAAGTCAACTTCACGGCAGGCTTCTATACATGGTATAACAGTCAGTATCACACATTAAACTGAATCTAAGCCTACGACATGTTTTATTTAATTTTTTTTTTTCACAGGTTTGGTGTTTGGACTACGTCGGTTTCGAGGACTACTTAGATGACGTGTTTTTTTTCTACAATAAAATGGTTAATGAGGGTTGTGTTGGGGGTGCTTTATTTCAATAAAATATTTTATCTATATCTTTGTCTTTTTCTTTTCAAATTTTATTACTACCACTTTAGTAATGGCCGCTGTCTGAGTGACAACATCCATTACTAAGGCGAGGCTTAGTGTTAGCCGGTGCAGAGGCTAACACTAACCACCATTATTACCCCGGTACCCACCACCACCAGGGGTGCCGGGAAGAGCCAGGTATGATCCAGTACCCGACCATCTGTTGTGATGGTCGGGCTCTGGGGCGGCCGCAGGCTGGTATTATGAGGCTGGGAAGGGCCAAAAACAGTGGACCTTCCCACCCTTGTAATGCTAGGCTGCTGCTGCTGTGTTGTATCTGGCTGGTTATAAAAGTGGGGGGGACCCCACGTCATTTTTTTAAATTATTTATTTAAATTTTTTTTTTTTTTAAAGACATGGGGTTCCACCCAATTTATTATAACCAGCCACATACAACACAGTGTTATTAGCCTGGGAATGGACAAAACCAGTGGCCCTTCCCACCAATGTAATGCCAGACTGCTGCGGCCTTGTATATGGCTGGTTATTAAAAATGTGGGGGACCCGTCTATTGCTAAATTTGTTAAATTCAAAAAAAAAAACGACGTGGGGGTCCCCCCCATTTTTATAACCAGCCCGATACAACACAGCAGCAGCAGCCTAGCATTACAAGGGTGGGAAGGTCCACTGTTTTTGGCCCTTCCCAGCCTCATAATACCAGCCTACGGCCGCCCCAGTACCCGACCATCACAACAGATGGTCGGGTACTGGATCGTACCAAGCTCTTCCCGGCACCCCTGGTGGTGGTGGGTACCGGGGTAATAATGGGTGGTTAGTGCTAGCCTCTGCACCGGCTAACACTAAGTACCGCCTTAATAATGGACGCTGTCAATCAGCCAACTGCCATTATCTAGGCACTAATAAAGTTTAAAAAAAAAACACAAAGACAATTCTTTTTTATTGAAATAAGAAATCCCCAACAAAACCCTCGTTAACCATTTTATTAAAATTTGAAAAAACGTAGATCTACGCAGTAGTCCAACGAATCGAAGACGTAGTCCAATCGGTACATCAAAATCTGCAACAACATAAAAAACCAGTTATCAATGTGAACAATAACAATACTTCTACTCACCTACACACATATATACACGCACACACAAACAAACAACCATACACAAACACACATATATACACAAACACAACAAGATATACAAACACACACACACACACACACACACACACACATACATAAACAGACAAACACACACACATATACACGAACTCACACATATACAAACAAAAACACACATATCCAAACACACACACACACAGTTATACACACACATACACAAACACATATACACAAACACATATACAAACAAAAACACACATACCCAAACACACATATACACAAACACATATACACAAACACACCCATATATACACACAAACACACACCCAGATACACACATATACACAAACACACACATATACAAAAACACACACAAACATCTACACACAAACATATACACAAATACACCCATATATACACAAACATATACACAAACGCATATACACAAACACACCCATATATACACACACACACATATACACAAACACACATATAAAAACAAAAACAGACAAAGTCACATACCCAAACACACATATATACACAAACACACACATACACAAACACGGTTTCTTTTAAATGCTGCTGGGGAACCCGCTCGATCCACTATATAAGGCTGCGCTACAGTGCAGCATTTAAAAGAAACAGGATCCTGACCTGTCCATAGAGTTTAAGGCAGCACAGAGTATTTCAGGAGATGAGCATGCAGATTCAGTGCTGCTGTGAACTCTGCTCTTACCATTACGTAGCTCTCAGTCTGTTACCTCTCCTCCACTCCTGTCCTCCAGAACACCTTCACATGATTGGCAAGTCACCACGTAATGGTAAGAGCAGAGTTCACAGCAGCACAGAGTATTTCAGGAGATGAGCGTGCAGATCTTGTGCGGGGTGGTGAATTGCCAATCATGTGAAGGTGTTATTGAGGACAGGAGTGGAGGAGAGGTAACAGACTGAGCTACGTAATGGTAAGAGCAGAGTTCACAGCAGCACTGAATCTGCAAGCTCCTCTCCTGAAATACTCTGTGCTGCTGTGAACTCTGTTCTTACCATTACGTAGCTCAGTCTGTTACATCTCCTCCACTCCTGTCCTCTATAACACGTTCACATGATTGGCAAGTCACCACCACGCACAAGATCCGCATGCTCATCTCCTGAAATACTCTGTGCTGCTGTGAACTCTGCTCTTACCATTACGTGGTGACTTGCCAATCATGTGAAGGTGTTCTTGAGGACAGGAGTGGAGGAGAGGTAACAGACTGAGAGCAACGTAATGGTAAGAGCAGAGTTCACAGCAGCACTGAATCTGCACGCTCATCTCCTGAAATACTCTGTGCTGCCTTAAACTCTGTGGACAGGTCAGGATCCTGTTTCTTTTAAATGCTGCACTGTAGCGTAGCCTTATATAGTGGATCGAGCGGGTTCCCTAGCAGCATTTAAAATAAACAGGATCCTGACCTGTCCACAGAGTTTAAGGCAGCACAGAGTATTTCAGGAGATGAGCACGGGCAGCCGTTCGTTTTTCCGAGCCGTGCTCCCATTATGCACACGACCGTAAAAACACCCGTTATTGCGGGTCGGAATTACGACCCGCAATAACGGGCTCATAGACTTCTGTTACCCACGGGTACCTTTCCGTTTTCTCACGGGAAGGTGCCCGTGCCGTTAAAAAAATAGAACATGTTCTATTTTTCTATTTTACGGGCCGTGCTGCTATAATTATAATGACAGCACGGTTCGCAAAAGCGGCCGGCTGCCCGTGGCCGGCCGGCCGTGCTCGTAGTTACGAGTCGTAATTACGAGCACGGCCCGTAAAATAAAAAAATAGAACATGTTCTATCTTTTTAACGGCACGGGCACCTTCTCGTGAGAAAACGGGAAGGTACCCGTGGCTAACAGAAGTCTATGGGCCCGCTATTTCGCGTCGTAATTACGACCCGTGATAACGGGTGTTTTTATGGTCGTGTGCATGAGGCCCCGTAATGACGGGTGGCTACATGTGTGCACCCGTCATTACGGCAGCGTTGCTAGGCGACGTCAGTAAGGGTATGTGCACACACACTAATTACGTCCGTAACTGACGGACGTATTTCGGCCGCAAGTACCGGACCGAACACACTGCAGGGAGCCGGGCTCCTAGCATCATACTTATGTACGACGCTAGGAGTCCCTGCCTCTCCATGGAACTACTGTCCCGTGCTGAAAACATGATTACAGTACGGGACAGTTGTCCTGCAGAGAGGCAGGGACTCCTAGCATCGTACATAACTATGATGCTAGGAGCCCGGCTCCCTGCACTGTGTTCGGTCCGGTACTTGCGGCCGAAATACGTCCGTCAATTACGGACGTAATTAGTGTGTGTGCACATACCCTAAATAGTCATTGTTCAGGGTGCTGAAAGAGTTAACTGATCGGCAGTTACTGTTTCAGTACCCTGGACAGTGACTACCGATCACAGTACCTGTAAAAAAAAAGACGTTCATACTTGCTTCCTCCAGTCCGGTCTCCTGGCCGTTGCCTTGGTGACGCGTCCCTCTCGACATCCCTTGATGACGATGCAGCCCATGTGAGCGCTGCAGCCAATCACAGGCTGCTGCGGCCTCTGCAGCCAATCACAGGCTGCAGAGGCCTCTGCAGCCAATCACAGGCTGCCGCGTCAGAAAAGGTCGGACTGGAGGAAGAAGAGGGACTCGTCACCAAGACAACGACCGGGTACGTATGAAATGCTTTTTATTTTATTTTTAATCAGCAGCCTCTTTTCTCTATCAGTGATTGATAGAGACAAGTGGCTGCCGATTTGTATAATGTTTTTGACCGGGTTCGGTCAAAACGGGTTCGGCCGAACCCGGTGAAGTTCGGATTCGCTGCGAACCGAACTTTTCCGGAAGTTCGGACCGAAACCGGGTTCGGTTGTCCCGGTTCGCTCATCTCTAATCCTACCCTTAGGGAGCTTAGCTCCTGGTACCAAATCGATGGCGCAATCGTATTCTCTATGAGTAGGTAACACTTCGGAGGAATCCTTAGTGAAAAAATCTGCGAAGTCCTGAACAAACTCAGGTAGCGTGTTCACCTCCTCAGGGGGAGAAATAGAATTAACAGAAAAACATGACGTCAAGCATTCATTACCCCATTTGGTAAGCTCCCCAGTATTCCAGTCAAACGTGCGATTATGCAACTGCAACCAGGGAAGGCCTAATACCAAATCGGACGATAATCCCTGCATCAACAGTACAGAGCACTGCTCCAAATGCATGGAGCCAACAAGGAGTTCAAAAACAGGGGTATGCTGTGTAAAATAACCATTAGCAAGAGGAGTGGAGTCGATACCCACTACGGGGACAGGTTTAGTCAAATCAATCAAAGGCATAGCTAGAGACATAGCAAATTCCACAGACATGATATTAGCAGAAGACCTTGAATCCTCGAAGGCACTGCCGGTGGCAGACCTACCCTCAAAAGAGACCTGAAAGGGAAGCAAGATCATATTAGGTTTCATATATACGGGAAATACTTGTGCGCCCAAATGACCTCCCCGATGGTCACTTAGGCGCGGAAGTTCTTCCGGCTGCTTATTCTTACGCCTAGGACAGTTGTTCACTTGATACTTGTCATCCCCACAGTAGAAGCAGAGACCATTCTTCCTGCGGAACTCTTTACGTTGTTGGGGAGAGACGGAGGCCCCAAGTTGCATAGGTTCATCCGAGTTTTCTGTGGAAGAATGAAGCAACGGAACCTCGGGAGCCATCATGGGGGGGTCAGAGGGGAAGGCACAAAAACGTTCCAGTCGTCGTTCCCTGAGACGTCGGTCAAGACATACCGCTAAAGCCATAACCTCATCTAGGGAGTCAGAAGAGGGATAGCTAACTAACAGGTCTTTCAGGCCGTTCGACAGACCCAATCTAAACTGGCACCTCAAGGCAGGGTCATTTCACCGAGAAGCTACACACCACTTCCTAAAGTCAGAACAGTACTCCTCAATGGGTCTCTTACCCTGACGTAAGGTCACCAGCTGACTCTCGGCAAAGGCAGTCTTGTCAGTCTCGTCATATATGAGCCCGAGAGCGGAAAAAAAAAATTAACAGAGGAAAGTTCAGGGGCGTCAGGAGCCAAGGAGAAGGCCCATTCTTGGGGCCCGTCCTGGAGCCGGGACATAATTATACCCACTCGCTGGCTCTCAGAACCTGAGGAGTGGGGCTTTAAACGGAAATAGAGCCTACAACTCTCCCGAAAGGAGAAAAAAGTCTTCTGGTCCCCTGAGAACCGGTCAGGCAACTTGAGGTGGGGTTCAAGAGGTGAGGTGGGGGGCACTACCAGGGTAGCATCATGCTGGTTGCCCTTCTGAGCCAGGGCTTAGACCTATAGGGAGAGACCCTGCATTTGCTGAGCCAGGGTCTCAAGGGGGTCCATAGTTGTGTCAGGGACCAGGGTAGAAAAGGTATATGGGCCTGTGATTATGTAATGATGGGGTAGGGAGACAGACAGGTGAGCCCTAATCTACCCACCACTCAGTCCCTGCCTACTTGCAACGGCCCGTCCTAGGCGACGGCGTACAAATAGGCGACGGTCCCTACGCTCAATAAGTGCACGACAGACAAACCCAAGGGTACACAGAAGCTAAGGGAAATGGGGCAGTTGCCCACGGCAACACAGTGAGCAACAAGAGTAGTGAACGAGCCGAGTCAAACCAGGAGTGCACGAGGTACAAATCGCAGAGCAGGAGCGTAGTCAGTAAAGCCAGGGTCAAAAATGAAGCAAGGTCAATAATCATAGCAGGAGCAGCAGAGCCAGGAAACAGAAAAGAATCACATGCAAAGGAGGAGCAGGAAATGCAGGTATAAATAGACAGAGGGCGGGAGCTAGCTCCGTCTGGCCAGGCTGTGATAGGCTCTCCCACTCCTCAGCCTCCCAGCCTGACTGGTAGAAGATTGTGTCACTCTCTCAGACTTAGGAGCAGGTGCAGACTGATTACCCACGGGCGTCGACACAGAAGCTGTGTCTGGCAGATCCTTTACAGCAGCACTTTAAGGGAACCTGTCATTAGTGTTTTACCTATTGAACTCCACTTACCCCTCGCTGGCCACTGCTGTCAAAAGTTAATTGCCATTATCTCCTCTCCTAAACTCCTCCTCTGACCGTAAATAACGGTCCTCAAACATTTTGCGCCTTTTATGGTAATAATCCGGCAGTCTCATTCGTTCCTCTTCTTATGCTCGCCCATCACCGAAAAATGGCCCGCCCTGAATGCCGAAATCTCGTCTGAGATAGCGCGCATGCGCCCGTCATGTACAGTGAAGGAAATAAGTATTTGATCCCTTGCTGATTTTGTAAGTTTGCCCACTGTCAAAGACATGAACAGTCTAGAATTTTTACGCTAGGTTAATTTTACTAGTGAGAGATAGATTATATAAAATAAAAATAAATAAAATCACATTGTCAAAATTCTATATATTTATTTGCATTGTGCACAGAGAAATAAGTATTTGATCCCTTTGGCAAACAAGACTTAAGACTTGGTGGCAAAACCCTTGTTGGCAAGCACAGCAGTCAGACATTTTTTTAGTTGATGATGAGGTTTGCACACATGTTAGATGGAATTTTGGCCCACTCCTCTTTGCAGATTATCTGTAAATCATTAAGATTTCGAGGCTGTCGCTTGGCAACTCGGATCTTCAGCTCCCTCCATAAGTTTTTGATGGGATTAAGGTCTGGAGACTGGCTAGGCCACTCCATGACCTTAATGTGCTTCTTTTTGAGCCACTCTTTTGTTGCCTTGGCTGTATGTTTCGGGTCATTGTCGTGCTTGAAGACCCAGCCACGAGCCATTTTTAATGTTCTGGTGGAGGGAAGGAGGTTGCCACTCAGGATTTGACGGTACATGGCTCTATCCATTCTCCCATTGATGCGGTGAAGTAGTCCTGTGCCCTTAGCAGAGAAACACCCCCAAAACATAATGTTTCCACCTCCATGCTTAACAATGGGGACGGTGTTCTTTGGGTCATAGGCAGCATTTCTCTTCCTCCAAACATAGCGAGTTGAGTTAATGCCAAGGAGCTCAATTTTAGTCTCATCTGACCACAGCACCTTCTCCCAATCACTCTCAGAATCATCCAGATGTTCATTTGCAAACTTTAGACGGGCCTGTACATGTGCCTTCTTGAGCAGGGGGACCTTGCGAGCACTGCAGGATTTTAATCCATTACGGCGTAATGTGTTACCAATGGTTTTCTTGGTGACTGTGGTCCCAGCCTCCTTGAGATCATTAACAAGTTCCCCCCGTGTAGTTTTCGGCTGAGCTCTCACCTTCCTCAGGATCAAGGATACCCCACGAGGTGAGATTTTGCATGGAGCCCCAGATCGATGTCGATTGACAGTCATTTTGTAGGTCTTCCATTTTCTTACTATTGCACCAACAGTTGTCTCCTTCTCACCCAGCGTCTTACTTATGGTTTTAAATACAAGGATTGCCTGCTGGCAAAGAGAAGCCCTGTTTTCCAACTATCATTTAACAAAATAACAAATCTTTATTAAATTTGCAACAAAGAACAAACTACACGAAGGTTAAAAGTTAAAGTCCATTGCTGCTGATCCATGTCAGCAATGGACTTTAACTTTTAACCTTCGTGTAGTTTGTTCTTTGTTGCAAATTTAATAAAGATTTGCTATTTTGTTCAATGATAGTTGGAAAACAGGGCTTCTCTTTGCCGGCAGGCAATCCTTGTATTTAATTGTATTGTGCCCACCAACTATTGGGGTCCTCCCCTTGGTTCTTACTTATGGTTTTGTAGCCCATTCCAGCCTTGTGCAGGTCTATGTTCTTGTCCCTGACATCCTTAGAAAGCTGTTTGGTCTTGCCCATGTTGTAGAGGTTAGAGTCAGACTTGTGGACAGGAGTCTATTATACAGGTGACCATTTAAGACAGCTGTCTTTAATGCAGGCACCAAGTTGATTTGGAGCGTGTAACTGGTCTGGAGGAGGCTGAACTCTTAATGGTTGGTAGGGGATCAAATACTTATTTCTCTGTGCACAATGCAAATAAATATATATAATTTTGACTATGTGATTTTTTTATTTATTTTTTATATAATGTATCTCTCACTGGTAAAATTAACCTAGACTAAAAATCTAGACTGTTCATGTCTTTGACAGTGGGAAAACTTACAAAATCAGCAAGGGATCAAATACTTATTTCCTTCACTGTATGGTCTGATACCATTCCCTGCTTCATCCAGGCCTCAAATCTAGTTATCCAACATGCACTGCTATGGTATTCCATTGTGCGCACGCACAAGATCAAGACATCGATGCACAATCGTGGGATTTCGTGTGTGCTGGGGGAGGCGAGGAGCTGTCAATCAAAAGTAAGGAGGTGTGGTTAACTCGGAAATGCTTGAGGAATGAAGATATGACTCTTTCAAATGAAGATATGACTCTTATGCTCATTAGCATATACGGCACGGGAACACTAAAATACGGAATGCTAAAGGTACAGAGCCTACTTAGAAGATGATAATTATAGGTTACATAAAAATTATTTTTCATCCACTTCCACCAGGTATTGCTGGTTTAATAGTTGGTTTAATGCTGGTAACAGGTTCCCTTTAAGAAGTTTGACAAAGGTAGGAGCTCCATCTGTCCGCTCATCGGCACCCCAAAATGCAATCGCGGGTTTTCTATGTGTTTCCATAACAGCGAGGAGCCTGAAAAAGGCCCCCAGTTCTGCCAGAGGCACGGCCTAATAGTTTGCCTGTCAGTTTTATACTGACAGGCAATAATGCTTTGGAATACTAAGTCTTTGAAAGCATTATGTAAGTGATCAAATGATCGCAGCATCTAGTCCCCTAGCGGGACAAAAAAAAAAGATGACATTACGTTTAACATTGTTTACCAAAATACGTTTCATTTAAGAGATTGTCCGGGTTACAAATATTTTTTTGCCTATGGCTGATAAATGAACAAAAGAACAGTACTCGCCTATCTTTTCTCTCGGCGATCCAGCACTGATTCTCCGGTGGCACTCCCCGTAATTGTTTAAATTCACGTAGCATGTGACAGCTGCTGCCAATCAGAGTGACAGTGGTCATGTGTTGTATTTTTGGCATTCGAGTAATTTCCTGACTGACTTACAAACTAAGTAAAGGGGACATTTTTTATATCTGCACATGACACAGGGTAAATACTTTGTACTCCTTATGTAATCTTTTCAGTTTTTTAGTTAAATAGGTAATCTTTAGAATTTGCATTATAAGGTGTTTATGTTCTTAATTGACTCATAGAACTGTTATTGTATGCACATTATAAAGTTTTGCAAACTTTTCAATAAAAAAATTAATAAATCATTTTAGCTAGCCTAAATTTGGCTGTCACTTGCAGTGAATACACCAATTATTTATGGCTAGCTGGTTAAACATCATTCCAATTATTTGTCTTGTCTGAGACGCTCTGCAGTCCTATTGTATTCACCTGCTCAATGCAAAGCCAATCATGTTTTTTATTAGTCAAGATGATGCTCTAATTATTCTTTCAGCACTGCTATTAATCCAGACATTTTATTAGTAATTCTTCTGCCATTTCAACATTGACAGCTTAATACTCCCTGCTACATCTTCTTTTTATTCAATTCTTTACTCATCTTGTGCCTTGTTTAGATGACTAATGTGGACTTGTTTAGATAACCATATCTGAGGACCCGAAGGAAGAGCTAAAATAAATTTTTGTTAATGAGCTGTAATAAATAATTGAATTTACCATTTATAGAAGTATGTTACATGGTGTGGATGTTTGTTATTAATTATGAAAAACATAAAGTAATAAATATAAAAATATTTCTTGTATCACTGGCTGGCTAATTTTACAAATTTGCATGTGAAAAATATAATTATTATAGACAAAATTAAAGTTGACCTTCCCTTCACCTGAGAGACCCCTACTCCCACGTCACTAGCGCTGTATTTCATAACTGATGCCACGATTTTAGCATTACACAAACGTGTAGTGCTTAGAGAGGATTGGTTAGCCTTTTAGTCACTTACCTTATCCCTTTTGCCAGGGCAATCCTATAATCTGGCCCTCATCCATACAAATAAATTTTAATACCATAATATCTTCTCTCTCAAATAGCCCCAAGCGCTTATGTGAAACTCTTAATTAATTTCTTGTTACTGTAGCCCAAGTACCTGCAACTGATCTTAGTGCCCACAACCTTACCTCCTACTATAAGGACAAGATTGATGAAATACGTCAATAGATTCTATTAAACCCCTACTAAAATTATATCCCATTATCCCCCTATGTTCCTTCTTGCGCCATATCTACATTTGACCCTGTGGTTTCTACACTTCTTCCCCCTGCCTGCCTAATAACCTGTCCTCACATCTTGTTCATGTTTGTCACCAGCTGTCATTTCCCACATAACCAACATTTTCAACCTCTCCCTCATCTGGAGCTTTCTCTTCATCTTTTAAGCATGCTCCATTAAACCCAATTCTCAAGAAGCCACTCCTGACCCCTCCTCCCCTGCTAACTTTCACCCTATTTCAAACTTACCCTTATCTTCCAAACTTTTAGAACGTCTGGTGTATACTTGCCTGAATTTCCTTTCTACTAACTCCCTGATGGATTCCTTACAATCTGGCTTCCGCACTTTACATTCTATTGAAACTGCATTAACCAAAGTACTGATTCTGTAACATGCAAAACTGGCATTTTCACAGGGTTGTGTAGACTTTTTATATCCACTGTACATGTATATATATATATATATATATATATATATATATATATATATATATATATATATATATACTAAACCTTTATTCGTCATTCAAGGAGTCATATAAACCATGACAATTAGGAAATAAATTAAAATATAAATTTAATGTCATACATTTAAAATATAATATATAATGTTACAACAGATACATAACAACATTGAGCCGCTGCACACTGAGACATAATACAGTAATTAGGTAGGTACTAAGCTGAGTTGTGGTGTGCAATAGACCTAATATTGTAAGGGCATAAACTCCACAATAGAATTACTAACGTTTCTGCAAACCATCCATTCCAGAGATCCTAAGTAAATAAATAATTAATGGTGGATGTGAGTATGATTAGTGAAGTTCTGGAGGGATGTGACTTACTATACTGTTGCTCAGTGTATCACCGGCCGTCTCGACGTGCGTTTCGCTAAAGTGTGAGATATATATATATATATATATATATATATATATATATATATATATATGTGTATAAGCTGCAGCAGCATGGAGGAGATTATACAGCAGTAATGAGCAGTGTAGCTGAGAATCCAGCACTGGAAATTAAATTGATATTTTAATTTATTTCCTAATTGTCATGGTTTATATGACTCCTTAACCCTTTCACGACACAGCCTGTTTTGGCCTTGTGGACACAGACGATTTTTTTCAAATCTGACATGTGTCATTTTATGTGGTAATAACTCCGGAATGCTTTTACCTATCCAAGCGATTTTGAGATTGTTTTCTCGGGACATATTGTACTTTATGTTAATGAAAAAATTTGGTCGATAAATTCAATATTTATTTGTGGAAAAACGTCAAGATTTTAGCAAAAATGTGCATTTTTCTAAATTTAAATGTATTTGCTTGTAAAACACATAGTAATACCACACAAAATAGTTACTAGTTAACATCCTCCATATGTCTACTTTATGTTTGCATTGTTTTTTTTCACTTCCTTTTATTTTTCTGGGACGTTACAAGGCTTAGAACTTTAGCAGCAATTTCTCATATTTTCAAGAAAATTTCAATAGGCCATTTTTTCAGAGACCAGTTCAGTTCTGAAGTGGCTTTGAGGGCCTTCTATATTGGAAAATCCCCATAAATCACCCCATTTTGAAAACTGCACCCCTCAAGGTATTCAAAACCACATTCAGAAAGTATTTTAAGCCTTTAGGCGTTTCACAGAAATTAAGGCAATGTAGAGGTGAAATTTACAAATTTCATTTTTTTTGCCGAAATTCATTTGTAATAAAAGAACATTTGTAACACAGAAGGTTTTACCAGAGAAATGCAACTCAATATTTATTTCCCAGATTCTGCAGTTTTTAGAAATATCCCACATGTGGCCCTAGTGTCCTAATGGACTGAAACACAGGCCTCAGAAGCAAAGGAGCACCTAGTGGATTTTGTGGCCTCCTTTTTTTAGGAATATATTTTAGGCACCATGTCAGGTTTGAAGAGGTCTTGTGGTACCTAAACAGTCGAAACCCCCCAAAAGTGACCCCATTTTGGAAACTACACCCCTCAAGGCATTTTTCTAGGGGTATAGTTAGCATTTTGACCCCACAGTTTTTTTGCAGAATTTAGTGGAATTAGTCTGTGAAGATGAAAATCACCTATTTTTCTGTGGAAACATAGAATTTTTTCATTTTTACAAGGAATAAAGGAGAAAAAGCACCCCAACATTTGTAAAGTAATTGTTCCCGATTATGGCAATACACCATATGTGGTAATAAACTGTTGTTTGGACCCACAGCAGGGCTCAGAGTGGAAGGAGCGCCTTTTGGATTTTGGAGCGCAGATTTTGCTGGATTGGTTTTCAATGCCATGTCGGGAACCAAAACAGTGGAAACCCCCCAAAAGTGACCATATTTTGGAAACTACACCCCTCAAGGAATTTTTCTAGGGGTATAGTGAGCATTTTGACCCCACAGGATCTTTTTTAGAGCTAAGGTGACCAAAAAACAGTGATTTTAGCGCTTTCAATTCTTTATTTCTTACGTTTTACTTTATTCTGCGGGTCGGTACGATTACGGCTATACCATATGTGTATAGTTTTTTTTTACGTTTTGCAGCGTTTGCACAATAAAATTATGTTTCTATAAAATAATTTATTTTCTGAGACACCCTATTCTGAGCTGTAACTTTTTTATTTTTTCGTCAAAAAAGCTGTGGGAGGTCTTATTTTTTGCGGTACGGGGTTGTAGTTTTTATTGGTACTATTTTGGGGTAAATGCGACTTTTTGATCACTTTTTATTCTATATCTTGGGAGGGGTTGTGACCAAAAAAATTGCGATGCTGACATAGTTTTCCGTTTATTTTGTTTGCAGCGTTCACCGTGCGGAAAAAATAACATTATAGTTTCATAGTTTGGGTCGTTACAAACACGGTGATCCCAAATATGTGTACTTTTTTTTACGTTTTCATTTTTTTCCTATAATAAATGACTTATTATAGGAAAACAAAAACTTTTATTTTGACACTTTTATAAAACATTTTTACTAACTATTTTTTACTTTTTACACTTTATTTTTTTGTCTATTAACTTTTTTTTTTACTTTTTACACTTTATTTTTTTACCTGCAGCTCTGATCACTGCTAGAATACATTAGGTAATGTAACGTATTCCAACAGTCAGTGTGACGTCACAGTCACTCTGATAGTAAGTCTACGAGGGCCAGCCAGAGGCTGGTCCTCATAGGCTTCCATACATGGCAGACCCGGAGGCCGTTGACTGGCCTCCAGATGCCAGCAGAAGCATCAGCAACCCCACAATTGCATGGGGGCTACTGATGTGCTACAAGCCCCCTAAATGTGGCGATCGCAATCGAGCACCACATTTAGCGGGTTAATTGCCGAAATTAGTGGCGATGGGCCGCTGATCGGCAACACTGGAGTGTCAGCTGTCGGGGACAGCTGATCTCCCAGTTCCCTATGCACACCTTGTCGCTGACAGTGTGCATCGGGAATGACACAGTGACTTCCTGTCACTCTGACAGGAAGCCTATCAGGACCAGCCGAAGGTTGGTCCTGATGGGCTTCCGTCCATGGCAGACACGGAAGCCATTGTTTGACTTCCGTTTGCCATGCTAACTATTGGCAAACCCTGTGATTTCGGACCCGGGTCTTCCGATATACTAGAAACCCCTAAAATTCGGTGATTGCAACCGATCGCCGAATTTAAGGGGTTAATTTACCAAAATCAGCGGCAAAGGACTGCTGGCCGGCAAGAGTGGAATGTCAGCTGTCGGCGAGAGCCAACCTCCCAGTTCCCGGTGCACAGTGTGCACAGGAAACAACTCAGTAACTATACGTCCTCGTGCGGGAAGTAACCTCCCGCGACGACGTATAGTTACTTACTCGTGCGGGTAGGGGTTAAATCTAGAATATAGGTTTATATATTTGTATACAAGACATGGTAACAGTTAGGCTCCACATACTAGCTCAGAGAAAACTGAGAGTTAGAGATAGAGCCTGCAATGGATAAAACTGCTATAAAAAATATGCAGAATACAAGTCATATAATGGCTAGAAATAGTGTTATTCCTCATGCACACACACATGACAGCTGATTCTGAAAAGTCACCTGGAAAGTTGGGTATGCTTTAGGGCACATTCAGACGTGGGGGCATTGCTGTTGAATTCGGCTGTGGATAGTCCGCAGTGGTACTCTGCAGCAGACGTTTTTTACATTTGTTTCTATACATTTTTAGGAAAGTTAGTTCAGACGTTGCAGAAAATAACTGTGCGGAAATTAGGCTGTGGTGCAGAATTTTCCCTCCGTAGTATGCTCATTACATTGCGGAGAAGAAGCCGAATTTCAATGCGGATTTCAGCCTTTGCAATGCAAAAAACTGAAATCTGTGGCAAGTCCGCTGTGATATCTGCAACGTCTGAATTACCAGTCAAATATGCAAATGTTGGTGCAGATTCGTTGCTTAATTGCCCAAAATCTGCACCAACTTTTGCAGCGGAAAAATTCTGCCACGTTTAAAATAAGGCATAACATTTTTCACTACTGTTATTTGATATTTCACTCCACTTAAAATAGTCATGCCCTTACCCCAGCGCTGAGCCTACTTCAGGCCAAGTTCAAACAGTGTAGTTTTCAATTTGTGTCTAGTTTTAGCAAAAGCAAGGCGTGTATTCAAAAAAGACTTAACTTCACCTGCCCTCAGAAGGACCTGGAAGGCTCCAGCCTTTCCCGTAATGGCCTGATATGGCAATCTTTCGACTGGCATTTTCCCGAGAATTTTATGTGCCTGAGATTTATGAGTTTGCCTCAGTCCAACAACTTGGAATGCTTAGAAGCAATAATGCATATGTTGAGTGAAAAAGTTGCAGTCCACAGTTACATAAAATCATCCATCCTCTTAATTTTAATATGGTCAGTTCAGTAATAAGCCATATAAATTATATATAAGTGGGCGAGTAGATGGACTGAGTTTTATTTTTGGCCTTTTGGACTATTGATCACATTCTTCTCTGTCAGGAGTCGGCGAGTGATGCTTGTTTAGTGGTGGCATCCAACAGGTACTCATACTTCTGAGCTTTCCTGCATCTTATCCTACACCTACATTTAGTGCTGTTGTGAAATATTTTAGCTCCACAGTTCATGGTATCAGAAACAATTTATTTGCATGTATATCCCTAGGCTATATGATGATAAATAAAGAAAATTAAAATGAGGATAGAATTCTTTTTTTCTTACCGAATTATCAAACCATTTATAAACAGCCTATTTTAAAGGTCGCCTCAAAATTGGAAGTTTCTCGTACTGAACTTCTAGAAGAGATTGCAAAGATTTAGGCAGTTCTAAATTGAAATATGTAATTTTGTGTTCTTTCCTTCTAAGGCTGAGTAGACTATATTATTATGCAGAACTTCTCCCTGCTGTGCTTCAATTTACAATATATTTCTCAAATGTTTGTTTTAAGGTGTTCTCAGATAGATACATCTAGTCAGTGGTTTAAGAGGTAGTGTACATTGTTTAAAAAAAAAATGCATACATTAAAATATTTTACTCTCCGTGGAACTTTTCTTGTTCTATTTTGTAGCAACATTGAATTACTTTGCATTTTATTAGGTTTGTTTGACCATGACCAATGAAAACAATGCTATGGCTACCTCCTTTTTTTTTAAGTGGCCTAATTGATAAAACATTACATTCTCTCTGTGCATCGCAGAGAGAAAAATGTTGGGCAACTGTTATTTTGTTACCTCTCTCTCTACCACCCTCACGCCTTCATTTGCATTTTGCGTTAATACGCCCCTCAAAGTACTCAAAATTGAATTTAGTACGTTTTCTTAACCCTTTAGGTGATTCAC
The DNA here is from genome assembly GCF_050947455.1 of Rhinoderma darwinii. Taxonomy (NCBI): domain Eukaryota; kingdom Metazoa; phylum Chordata; class Amphibia; order Anura; family Rhinodermatidae; genus Rhinoderma; species Rhinoderma darwinii. Next base: position 506,974,311 of record NC_134687.1, read on the forward strand.
AGGAATTAAAGTAAAGAGCGGTATGAAATGTAAAAATTTAATTAGCAGGTATTGAAATTTAACCAATTTTTTTTCTGAAGCAATGCAGGTGTAAATGGAGAAACACAATTCAATATTTATTAGGCCTTATTCACACGGACATGTCCGTTTTGCACGCGCAAAAACCGCTGCGTTTTGCACGCACAAAAGGTCCGTGTGGCATCAGCATATGGTGCGCGGCTGCTTGATTTTCGCGCAGCCGGCATCACGATGACACTCTGGTTTTATGTTTACAAACAGAAAAGTACGTGGTGCTTTTCTGTTTTCATTCATTGTTTGTAAAACTGTTGCGCGAATCACGCGCGGCACCCGGAAGTGCTTCCGTGTGCCGAGCGCGATTTGCACGCACCCATTCACTTCAATGGGTGCGTGCAGCGCGAAACACGGGCAAATATAGAACATGTCATGAGTTTCATGCAGCGCACATACGCTGCGTGAAATTCACTGACAGTCTGAACAGCCCCATTCAGTAACATAGGTCCGCGCGACGCGCGTGATTTCCACGCGCTTAGCACGGACGTATTATACGTTCGTGTGAATAAGGCCTTACCCTGATTCTGCAGTTTTTAGAAATATATGTGTGCTACTGATTCAAACAGTGGCCTCAAAAATGAAGGAGCACCTTGTGGATTTTGGAACCTTTCTTTTTATTAGGATGTTTTTCACTCACCATTTTAGGTTTACCGAGGCCTTGAGGCGACAAAACATAACAAACACCCTGCAAAAGACCCCATTTTGGAAAAGGTCTTGGGGTATAGTTAGTATTTTGACCCCACAGGTGTTTCATAGAATTTGTTAGAATTGGGCTGTGAAAAGGAAAAAACTTTTTTTTCCCAATAATATGTAGTTTTAGCTAAAAAAAATATTTTTCTCAAGGAATAAATGAGAAAAAGCACGCCACGATTTGTTATGCAATTTCACGAGATTAGGACAATAACCTATATGCGGTCGTAAATTGCTGCTTGGACACAGTTCTCAGAATGGAAGGAGCGCCATTTGGCTTTTGGAGAGCGGATTTTGCTCTAATGGTTTTTGAGCGCCATGTCACATTTTCAGGACCTCTGAGATACCAGTGGAATAGAAACCTCAGAGAAGTTACCCCATTTTGGAAGCTATACCCATACATTTAGGGGTGTAGTGAGCATTTTGAACCCACAGTTGTTTTCCACAATTGAATGTGCATTGGATGGTGCAAAGTGAAAATTGCAAATATATTGTGCCACTAGAGACACACACCCCATCAATTGTTATGCCGGTTTTCCTGCGTACAGCAATACACAACATGGGGCTGTAATCTGCTTCATGGGCACAGGGCATGGCTCAGAAGGGAAAAACATAATTTGGATTTTGGAGCACAGATTTTGCTACAATGGTTTTTGAGCTTCATGTCGCATTTGCAGAGCCTCTGATGAAACAGTTAAAAGCCCCCATAAGTGACCCCATTTTGGAAACTACATCCCTTGTTTTTCAGATGAAGCTTCCATGTATCCTCTATACATAGAAACTGCATCGTTCAGCTGATTCTGTTCGTGAACTGAACTGACAGGAGTGGGTCCTGTGTGTCTCTAACACACAGGATCACCATAATATCAATCACATCTAAGTTGATTAACTTATATGTGATTGATATTATGGTGATCCTGTGTGTGATCAATAATATGGCAATCTTTTGTGTAAGAGACACACAAAGCTCGCTTTCAGCCGAGCCGTCAGTTCAGCTGTGTGACAGATTCGATTGATACCCCTTGATGCAGCTTATATATATAGAGGATACAATTGAAAACAATTAAACATTTTTAATAAAAGCCAATTTAAAAAACTTTTAAAAACCTTTAAAACATACATTTAATAATAAAACAAAAAGCCTGCAAAGGCATCCATAGCCTTTAAGGCATTCATCTAGGGGTGTAGTGAGCATTTTCACTCCACTGGTGTTTTCCTGAAATTTATGAGCATCGTGCAGTTCAGAGTGAAAATGCATTTTTAGTGCCTAATATGTTGTGCCCAACTTCTATTACTTATAAATTGACACACATCCAATAAATAGTTATGCGGGTTCATATATAACCCACATATGGTTGTAATCTGCTGCCTAGGCACATGGCAGGTCTCAGAAGACAAGGACAACCATTTGAAGCACATATTTTGTTGGAACGGTTTTTGTCCACCATGTCGCAATTGCAGAGGTAACAGTACACCAGAAACCCCTGAGAAGTGACCCTATGTTGGAAACTACACTGCTTAGTCCATTTATCTAGGCGTGTAGTGATCATTTTGACCCCAAAGCTGTTTTCCAGAATTTAACGCACGGTGGATGATGCAGATGCCATTTCATTGCCTAACATGTTGTGCCCAGCTTGTGCCACCAGAGGCACACCCCATAAATTGTTATGTGGCTTGTCCTAGGTACAGCAATACCCCACGGCAGGGCTCAGAAGGTAGAGGAGGTAACCTAGCCCAGCAGTAGGTACACCAAAACCCACACTATTTTTCCTGTACCTCCCAGGAAGTGAGGGTATTCTGTGAGGTCAATTCTTGTGTCCTCCCTTCATAAACTAAAGCTGTGGGTGTATGTACACTGATGTACTCTCACATAGCCTATACATCTTTACACCATACCTTGCCCTCTTACTTGGCAGGCACTGGCAAAATTAAAACCTCCCTTTAAAATGTACCAGCGACTCAACAATAAAAATTTCTCGGGTTGTAAGATTGGGCAAACTTGGCAGGGAAATGGTCTATGAGAGGCCTAATTTTAATCAAGCGGCCAAAACTGGGCTTATCTCGGGTTAGGCACTGCACATTATCACTATAATGTAGGAACCTCAGGATCGCTTCATGGACATGCGGTACATTGGGGTTTGGTGCAAAAAATCTATGTTCTAATAGTCTGTAATGCGCAACTTCTTCAATAGCCCCATATTCAATATAAGGCCCCAAAATCTCCACTGCATCTACAGGGGTTCACCAATTGGGTTTAACATAAATTGAACTGGGGCTTTGGGAAAGAATTGTTGGGCATACAAATTCCACCATTATATCATTAAAATTGTCAGGAAGAAGAACCTAACAACGTCCAGCTCTCTGAGCCCTGCTGTGTTAAACGGTATCCCTGAGTTCCTAGTGAACTCAGTAGTCTGAAGTACAAATTGCTAGGATTTATCCATATAGGGTCACACCGGTGATGCTTCAGTGGCAGTCCTGGGACACATTCTCAGGAGTTCTTCTGAGTTACTAGCGGACAAAGAGGATGACAAGAGGAAAGATTTGTCATCCTCACTAGCTGACTCAGTGTCAGATGCAAGAAAGGTGTACGCATCCTTGTCAGAAAACACTCTGGATGCCATATTTCTTATTGGCGTACAAATTGTGCACTTATAAATTACCTACTGGTGTATGAATTATGTACTAAAAAATGACTGGTCTACAAATTATGTACTAGGAAAACCCTGCCTTTCCCTTATACAAATGCTATGATGGGTCAGTCAACATTGGCTGACCAATCACATCGATTGCTTGGGAGGGGCTTTACTGATTGGTCTCCTGACATGCACAATGTGCAGAAGTTTGCGCAGACTGCATTCCACCCATAAAATAAATGTACGGTTTAGGTCGGAAAGGGGTTAAAAAGCATGGCTCTTAATATCCTATCATTGATAGCTACTAGAAATTGTGCCTTTGCTTCGTTTTACTCTGTTTCCTGTTTTGTTTTCAATAAAACCCCTTTACAAAATAAAGTAAAATTAAAAGCTGAGTAAATAATTAAGATTCACTAATTATCAGGAAACGCAATTATATTAATAGGGAAGCCAAATAATCGTTAGAAATGCTCAAACCAAAATAATATGGTGGTTATAAATGGGGAAAAAAAGGAAATTGGGCAGAGAAATTGGGAAAATGGCTTTCAAATACTTGCAGTCAACATTAATAGTTTATGTTAACTGGTAAAAGCGGGTGCTAGAGGTGTGTAGGTAGCAATGGAGGTGAATTGTTATTGGGGATGGTGGTATTAGAAGTAATGGTGTTGGTGAAAATAGCATAGTGGTAATGGGGAAGTACTGGTGGAGGTATTTTTTTTTTAATTTAATCTTAATTACATTTTCAAATATAACAGTAAAAAACAAAATACATAACAACAGACTATCTAAATGCAATATCCACTAAAAGAACAATACGAGTAAAGTAGGGAAGGATAAGGATGCCAAGAGGAGTCTGATGGAAAGAGGTTAATCTCCTAATGCCATACCTTGACCCCACGGCTGCTCAGGAACAAGAGGAGAAATAGAAGCAGGGCAGTCACATAATTATAGTACTATTCTTAACTTATAATACTACTGCAAGCATGTAAAATTGCAGAGACCTCAAAGTCCAAATACATAATAGAGAGAGCAACTCAAAATATTCTATATCAGGGAGGCAGGATTCTGGGCTGGGACTGTAGAGCGGAGCTCCTTATCATATAGTCCTTCCAAGTAGACCATTGCAAGTTTAATTTGAGTATTATTTGATCTGGAAGGCCAACATTCGTTCCATATCACAATCTATCTGAACCTGGTTAATGAGTTCACTTACTGTGAGAGGGGTCGAAGACTTCCATATTCTGGTAATCATAAGTCTGGCAGCTAGGAGTATGTGACCCGTGACAGTTGGAGTATGTCGAGGTAGCTCTGAAAGTCCAATGAAACATAGGGCCAATGCTGGAGTTGGCGAGATTTGGCATTGTGTGTCCTTAGCTGCCAAAATGAATGTAGCTATTCAAAAGTTGTATACTAGTGGGCAATCCCACCAGGAATGAAAAAAGTCACCCTTCTCACCACAGTTACGCCAACAGAGAGGGAAATATGATGGGTTAAATCTGGAGATTTGCACTGGAGTCTTATGCCATCTCAGTAAGATCTTAAGAGCAGTCTCCCAGTGAGTGGAGCTATTAGATATTTGCTTAGCCACACAAGCGGCGTATCGCTATTTTTGCAAAGAGAGGGATATGTTCATATCTGCTTCCCAGATGAGGAAGTGACCAGGCTTCTGAGATGATTGAGGTTGAAATAGGGCAGCATAAAACAGGGATATTCCTTTAAGTTGCCTTGAGTTTTTTTAAAAGTACTCGTATGCTGAATTAGGAATAGCTGGTGTGTATGGCGACTAAGACTGAAGCAGGTGACGAAGTCTGAGATGTTCGCAAAAGTTCTGATTTGAGACACCATTTGTGCTAGTGATAGATTACAATGTAAGAAGTACATTGAAATCCAAAAGATGTCCTATGTGCGGTATGCCCGCTCTTTCTCAAACTTGATAATTAATATCTGGCAGGTTGGTCGACCGTTATCGGAAGAGTAAATGTTTCAAAGATTTGTAATCCGAATCCTGGGTGACCATAATCAGGTGTTTTCATGCTGAAATGGAGGCAGTAATATCATACAGGCATTTTGAGGAGTGAAAGGGTTGCTGACCTTCAGAGTGTAGAAGCAAGATTAAAGGAACTCTTATTGTATCTTTTTCTATAGAGACCCATCCCAAGTCCGTGTTGTCATTCCACCACTGTTTAAATTGAGTGAGTATTGTGGAAATGTAATACTTTCTAACATCTGGAACTCCCATGCCCCCAGCAGTCCAGGGTCAGACCATGGTGGAGAAGTGAATCCTTGGTTTCTTCCCAGCCCAGATAAAATTGGTAAGCAAACTCTGTAGCTTGCATAGGAAGGCCGCAGATACAGGAATAACAACAGTACGAAAAACATATAAAATGATCGGCAGTATCATCATTTTAACAATGGCTGTTTGACCTGCCATAAAATCATGGGTTTAGAAAATAACTCAAGGAGGCGGGTTATTTTAGGCAATAGGGAATTCTTAACAAACAAGCCTGAACTAGTACTCACAGGGAAATGCCCAAATATGTTTAAGGATTCATCCTGACATTTAAATGGAAATTGTGAAGCAAGTAATTGTTGCATAGAGCGTATGTAATGGCAGGAAGGAGGTGAAGGGAAAGTGAGCCCTAATCTACCCACCGCCCTGTCCCTGCCTACTTGCAACGACCCGCCCTAGGCGACGAGGTACAACTGGGCGGCGGTCCCTACGCTAGCTAAGTGCACAGGAAGACAAACAGGGAACACGCAAGGGAAGGGGCAGTAGCCACGGAACGCCACGAGGAAACGGGGCGGCGAACGAACAGTCAGGACCAGGACCAAGTGAGTACACCCGAGCAGGCACGGAGACAGAAGCAAGCCAGGGCAAGCAAGCAGGTCAAGCAGAACTGCAGCAAGGCAGAAGCACGGCAGAAGCAGGCTGGAGCAAGCAGCAGTGGGGCCAGGAATCCAAAAGAATTACAAGCACTGAGGGAGAGCACAGGGCAGGTAATAAAGGGCAGGGGGCGGAGCTAACTCCGAGAGACCAGGCCGCGATAGGCTCTCCCACTCCTGAGCCTGCCACCCTGGTTGGTGGGAGATGGTGTCAGTCGAGCAGGTCTGGCCTCAGGTGTGGATTGATTAATCCCAGGAGTATAGCTAGATGAAGTACCTGGCAGATCCCTAACAGCGTACTAGTCCAATGTTTAGTATTTGGGATTTGGAAGGGTTAACCTTATAGTAGAAACTTTTGCCAAAGTCAGAAAGTATAGTTTGGATCGCAGGCAAAGATACAAGAGGATGAGCACAGGAAAGGGTAACATCATTTGCGTACAATCGAATCTTATGGTTACTATGGCCCACTTTAATGCCATGAATATCAATATTAGAGCGAATCCGTTCTGCAAACGGGTTCCATAACCATAGCGAATATTATAGGGGAGAGAGGACAACACGGATGAGTCCTGTTTGTAATAGTAAAGGGGTCAGACAGAAAACCTGAAGATAGAATTCTAGCAGAGGGATTGGACTAAAGAGCGAGAATAGCGGATTTGATATTTCCCCCAAAACCAACCTTTATAAGATTTAGGAGAGGCACCTCCAATGAACCCAGTCGAATGCCTTCTCCGCATCCAAAGCAAGAAGCAGAGAAGGCGTTCGAGAGGCCTCCGCTCTCTGAATTAGATTGATAAATCTGCGTATTCCATCAGTAGCCTGTCTGCCTGCTACAAAACCCACTTGGTCTGGATTGATTAATGAGGGGATGAATTGTAAGAGTCTATCTGCCAATAGTTTAGCGGTAAATTTTTACATCCGAATATAACAAGGAAATTGGGCGGAAATTAGCTGGGGAGATAGGTCCTTCTCCAGGTTTAGGGAGTGTCACGATAGTGGCAGACAAAATTTTCACTGGGAAACTGCCCTCAGTGACAGTCAGGTTAAATACATGTAATAAATGGGGGGCTAAAATTTGTGGGTAACGTTTATAATAATTTTTGGTATATCCATCGGGTCCCAGGGCCTTAAAGGGTTTGAGGGAGAAAATAGTTTTAACAATCTCAGATACAGTGAAGAAGAAGACAGAGATTCCACCTGTTGCGGTGAGAGCATGGGAAGAGAAATGGAGTCAAGGAACTCCTGGATTTCAAATTTAGCCGGTTCCTGCGTTTCACCATCAAGTTGAAGATTATAGAGCGAATTGTAGTAGGAATTGAATTGTTTTGCAATAAGTCGCCCTGAGAGTCTAACAAATTGGCTATTCGAGACTTAAATGTTACCTGTTTAATCTTTTTGTCCGGCAATGCTATTATTAAGTACAAGAACCTATTGGTACATACAGGAGGCGATCTTGCCAGTATACAGATAGAGTGATATGTAATAATAACTAAATCCAAGGCAAGACCTATAGTATAACCAAGTAAACCTTGGTGCATTGACCCACAGTATCCAATATATAGCCTATAAAATTTGGGGTACAATTAACACAACACATAATGAATAGAAAAATATATAAATTTTATTGAGAATTACAAAGATAAAAAGATGAGTCATGCAGAGCATGAATAAAAACGTCCATCAAATACAGAGGGCATGTTTGTAAACAATAAAGTGAATGCTGGGTATGAACAGTATGGTGCTATATACTAGAACAGTCAGGCTGGCTCAGTAAGTAAAGACGGTTTCTGTGCAAACAGTAGAAAATAACAGTGTATTGATATGCACAAAAAGACAAAATCTAAGGAGAAGCCTGAGATCAGAGTAACATCAACACCCTATTGCTGAACATCGTCCCACAATGCTGAATAAACAATGAAGTATAGTGAGTAAGGCTGGGGAAATTTAGGCAGAGCAGCATATTAACCCGTTAGTGACCGGCCCATAGTGTTTTTACGACGGTCACTAACGGGCCTTATTCCGATGCCATAGACTTTTTACTTCGCGGCATCGGAATAAGTAAACAGAGCAGGGAGCTGTGAAATCTCCCTGCTCTCAGCTGCCAGAGGTAGCTGAGGGCTGGGGGCGTTCCTGCTCTGCCGGGTGAGATCGATATTAGTATCGATCTCACCCGTTTAACCCCTCTGAGTGGTTTTGGAGAGAGGGAGGGAGGGAGCTCCCTCTCTCTCCCACCGACACCCGGCGATACGATCGCCGAGTGTCTGTGTCTCCCATTGCAGCCGGGGGCCTAATAAAGGCCCCCAGGTCTGCCTGTAATGAATGCCTGCTAGATCATGCCGCAGGCATGACCTAGCACATGCCTGTCCGTTTTAAACGGACAGGCAGTAATACACTGCAATACAGAAGTATTGCAGTGTATTATAATAGCGATCACAGAATCGCATATTAAAGTCCCCTAGTGGGACTAGTAAAAAAGTTTAAAAAAAAGTTTAATAAAGTTAATTAAAAAAAATGTGAAAAAAAAATGAAAAACCCACTTTTCCCCCTTACAAACTGCTTTAGTATTAAAAAACCAAAATAAAGTAAAAAAGTTACACATATTTGGTATCGCCGCGTCCGTAACGACCCCGAATATAAAGCTATTACATTACTTAACCCGCACGGTGAACGCCGTAAAAAATTAAATAAAAAACGACTGAAAAATTGCTGTTTTCTGTGAATCCTGACTTTAAAAAAATGTGATTAAAAAGTGATCAAAAAGTCGCATCTACTCCAAAATGGTACCAATAAAAACTACAAGTCGTCCCGCAAAAAAAAGCCCTCATACAACTGCATCGGCGAAAAAATAAAAACGTTACGGCTCTTCAAATATGGAGACACAAAAACAAATAATTTTGAAAAAAAAGCGTTTTTACTGTGTAAAAGTAGTAAAACATACAAAAACTATACAAATTTGGTATCATTGCAATCGTAACAACCCACTGAATAAAGTTATTGTGTTATTTATACCACACGATAAACGGCGTAGATTCAGGACGCAAAAAAAGTGTGGCGAAATGTCAGATATTTTTCTATTCCCCCCCAAAAAAAAGTTAATAAAAGTTAATCAATAAATAATATGTACCTCAAAATGGTGCTAATAAAAAATACAACTTGTCCCGCAAAAAACAAGACCTTATACAGCTATGTCGACGCAAAAATAAAAAAGTTATAGCTCTTGGAATGCGACGATTGAAAAACGTAAAAAATAGCTTGGTCATTAAGGTCTAAAATAGGCTGGTCATTAAGGGGTTAAGGGTGAGAGAAATAACATACCCAAGCATGTTTGTAAACAATAAAATAGTAGCACCTCTGCGAAGAGAGAACGTCAAGCCCGACGCACATTTCGGCGGGATGCCTTCGTCCGGGGGCATCCCGCCGAAACGCGCGTCGGGCTTGACATTCTCTTTTCGCAGAGGTGCTACTATGGGTATGTTATTCCTCTCACCCTTAACATGCTGCTCTGTCTAAGTTTCCCCAGCTTTACTTACTATACTCCATTGTTTATTCAGCATTGTGGGACGATATTCAGCATTAGGGTGTTGATGTTACTTTGACTCCAGGCTTCTCCTTAGACTTTGCCTTTTTGTGCATATTAATACACTGCTTATTTCTACTGTTTGCATTGAAACCGTTTTTACTTACTGAGCCAGTCTGACTGTTCTAGTATATAGTACCATACTGCTCATACCCAGCATTTATTTTATTGTTTACAAACATGCTTGGGTATGTTATTTCTCTCACCCTTAACCCCTTAATGACCGGGTATGTTTGTACCTTAATGACCAAGCCAGATTTGTTAAATCTGGTATGTCTGACTTTATCAGAGAATAACTCTGTGAAAGTTTTGAATATCCAAGTAATTCTGACATTGTTTTTTCGTCACATGTTGTACTTTATTTTAGTGGTAAAAGTATACTGATACAATTTGCGGAAATTAATTAAAAAATAGAAAAATTGAAGAAATTTTGTAAAAATTACCATTTTCCCCTATTTTTAAGTGCAATATGTCACATATGTACATACATACTGTACAATTGTTTTAATTAAATATATATTTCTATCTGTTTACTCTATTTTGGCAGCACTTTTGAAAAAATAAAATAAATTTTCAGCAATTTAGAGGACTTACAAATTGAATAATAATTTTATACATTTTGAAGTACATTTTGTTTTCCTGCACCAAGCCATGTTTTCAGAGGCTCATAGGCCTCAGAGTGATGGAAACCCCCACAAATGACCCCATTTAGAAAATTAGACCCCTTAAGGTATTTACCTAGGGGTATAGTAAGTATTTTGACCCCACAGTTTTTTGCTAAATTTAATACATAGCAGGTGAAAAAAAAAATATTTCACTTTTTTTCATAAAAGTATCAGTTTGAAGACCAATTTCTTTGTAAAGCGACCATGAGAATGAAGAAACACACCACAAAATCTATCACCCTGTTTCTCCTGTTTTCAAAAATACCCACATTGTGGCCCTAATGCGTTGCCTGGACACACGGCAGCGCCCGAAAGGAAGGGAGCACCCGGAGACTTTCAGGACTCATATTTTGCTTGAAAATGTTTTAGGCCCCACTGTACATTTGGAGAGGCTTTGAGCTGCCAGAACGATAGAAACTCCCCATATACGACCCCATTTAGAAAACTAGACCCCATAAGGTATTTATTTAGGGATATAGTAAGTATTTTGACCCCACAGTTTTTTGCTAAATTTAATGCATAACAGGTGAAAAAAATAATTATTTCACTTTTGTCATAAAAGTATCAGTTTGAAGACCGATTTCTTTGTAAAGCGAACATGAGAATGAAGAAACACACCACAAAATCTATCACCCTGTTTCTCCTGTTTTCAAAAATACCCACATTGTGGCCCTAATGCGCTGCCTGGAAACACGGCAGGGCCCAAAAGGAAGGGAGCACCCGGAGGCTTTCAGGACTCATATTTTGCTTGAAAATGTTTTAGGCCCCACTGTACATTTGGAGAGGTTTTGAGCTGCCAGAACGATAGAAACTCCCCATAAACGACCCCATTTCGAAAACTAGACCCCATAACGTAATTATTTAATTGTATAGTAATTATTTTGACCCCACAGTTCTTTGCTAAATTTAATGCATATCCGGTGAAAAAATAATAATTTAACTTTTTTCATAAAAGTATTTGTTTGAAGACCGATTTCTTTGTAAAGTGAACATGAAAATGAAGTAACACACCCCAAAATCTATCACCCTCTTTCTCCTGTTTTCAAAAATACCCACTTTGTGGCCCTAATGCGTTGTTTGGACACACGGCAGGGCTCCAAAGGAAGGGAGCACCCGGAGGCTTTCAGGACTCATATTTTGCTTGAAAATGTTTTAGGCCCCACTGTACATTTGGAGAAGCTTTGAGCTGCCAGAACGGTAGAAACTCCCCATAAACGACCCCATTTCGAAAACTAGACCCCTTAAGGTATTTATCTAGGGGTATAGTTAGCATTTTGACCACACAGGTTTTTCGCTAAATATATTGGAATTAGGCTGTAAAAATTAAAATGTACTTTTTTTCTGAAACAACATAGAAATTTTTATTATTTACAAGGAATAACGAAGAAAATGCACCCCAACATTTGTAAAGCAATGTCTCCCGATTACGACAATACCCCATATGTGGTAATAAACTGCTGTTTGGACCCACAGCAGGGCTCAGAAGGGAAGGAGCGCCATTTGGATTTATGATTTTGCTGGAATGGTTTTCGGTGCCACGTTGCATTTGCAATGCACTGGAGGGACCAAAACAGTGGAAACCCACCAAAAGTGACCCCATTTTGGAAAAACCTTCAAGGAATTTTTCTAGGGGTATAGTGAGCATTTACACCCCACGGGTCTTTTGCAGAGTTTATTAGAATTGGGGCGCGAAAATTAATATCAAAATTGTTTCCACTAAATACCCCACATGTGGTCAAAAGTTTTTTCATTAGAAATGAATTAACCCTTTCAGGACTGATCCATTTTTTGCTTTCATATTTTAGATTTTCACTCCCCGCTTTCCAAGAGCCATAACTTTTTTATTTTTCCATCAATAGAGCGGTGTGAGGGCTTATTTCTTGCGGGAGGAGCTGCAGTTTTTATTGGTACCATTTTTTGGTACATAAAAAGTGATTCAAAAGTTGTATTACATTTTTTTTTTTAGAGCGAAGGTGACAAAAAAAAAAAAACAGCGATTTTGGCGGTTTCAATTATTAATTTTTTTTAAGGTGTGCAAATTAAATAATGGTATATTGTAATAGTTCGGACTTTTACGGACGTAGCGATACCAATTTAGTTCATTTTTTTACATTACTTTAGAAGAAAAATGCGAAAAGGTGTTTTGTTTTTTTAACTTTAAAAAAAATAATTCTCACTACTAATAATTATAATTCTTCTACACATTTTATTAATCAATCCCCTTAGGGGACTTGATCCAGCGATCATTGGATCACTGGTACAATATACTGCAATACTAATGTATTGCAGTATATTGTTATTCTTACAGGCTTCTGTAACAGAGCGATCGCTGTACATGTCCGTTAGTACCGAGGGGGCCTGCTGTAATACACAGCCGACACCCGCAGCGTATGGAGCGGGCTCAGCACGTGAGCCGGCTCCATACATCAACCGCCGCATCATGACGGGCAATTAAGTCATAGTGCGGAAAGGGGTTAATGCACAGCGGATGGTTCAAAGTGAAAATTGCAATTTTCCACTGATACGCCATTTTAGTGCATAATATGTCGTGCCCAGTTTGTGCCACAGAAGACAAATACCTCATAAAACATTAAGCGGGTTCTCTCGGGTATGGCGACGCCATATGTGTGGGCGCAAACTGCTGCTTGGGCACGCTGCAGACCTTAGAAGGGGGAGCGCCATTTGGCTTTTGGAGCGCAGATTTTGCTTGGTAGTTTTTCTGTTTTGGGTTTCGCTGGTATTTCAGTTTATAATGTGGGGGTATCTGTAATCTGTGCGGAGTACATCAGGGCATAATAAGAGGGTATAATAATGGGGTAAATAAATAATATTTCATAGATATGTGGCCGGTGTCGCACTGATAAATGGCGCCCGATCTTATCCACTTTTGGACAATCTGCACATTTTTTGCATCGCCATATTCTGAAAGCCAGAACTTTTTTATTTTTTCACCACCGGAGCTGTGTGAGGGCTTATTTGTTGCGGGACAATCTTTAGTTTTCATTGGTACCATTTTGGGGTACATGCGATTTTTTTTTTGATCACTTTTTATTCAATTTTTTTGCAATCTTGAGCAAAAAACAGGAATTCTGACACCGTTTTTTAGGTTTTCTTTTTGCAGCGTTCACCGTACGCTATAAATGAAATTTTTACTTTATTCTGCGGGTCGGTACGATTACGGCGATACCAGATGTTTATAGGTTTGGTCCTTTTTTTTAGCGTTTGCACAATAAAATGACTTATTTATAAAAAAATAAAATTCTGTGTCTCCATATTCTGAGAGCCGTAATTTTTTAATTTTTTAATCAAAAAAGGGCTTGTTTTTTGCGGGACGGATAGAAGTTTTTATTGGTACTATTTTCGGGTACATGCGACTTTTTGATCACTTTTTATTCTTTATTTAGGGAGCGGTGGTGACCAAAAAAATTGTGATTCTGTCGTAGTTTTTTATTGATTTTTTTTGGGGTGTTCATCGTGCGGGAAAAATAACATTATAGTTTTATAGTTGGGTTCGTTACGAACGCGGTGATACCAAATATGTGTACTTTTTTAACGCGTTAATTTTTTTTCTATAATAAAAGTCTTATTATAGGAAAAAAAAGCATTTAGTGCTTATAGAACTTAAAAACTTTTATTTTTGCACTTTTTTTTAAACATTTTTATTACTTTTTTTAACTTTTTTTTACTTGTCCCACTAGGGGACACTTAGTCTTGCAGCTTTGATCGCTGCTAGAGTACATTACACTACACACGTAGTGTAATGTACTCTAACTGTCATTGTGACGTGCCTGTCACACTGACAGGAAGCAGAGAAGGAACGGCCGGAGGCTGCTCCTCCGAGGCTTCAGTACATGGCAACCCGGAGGTCATTATCTGACCTCCGATTGCTTTGACAAGCATCGGTAGCCCCCACGATCACTTCGTGGGGGCTGCCGATGTGCTTCAAACCATTTAAATGCGGCGACAGCAATCCGTCGCCGCACTTAAGGGGTTAACTGCCGAAAGCAGCGGCGATGGTCCGCTGTCCGGCGAGACTGATATGTCAGCTGTCTAGGACAGCTGTCAGCGCGCGTCTGTCACTCTGTGTTTACACAGAGTGACAGTTTGAAATGCGGACGAAAATGAACGTCATGGTGCGGGAACTAGCACCCGACCATGACGTTCATTTTCGTCCTTGGTCGTGAAAGGGTTAATATGCTGCTCTGTCTAAATTTCCCCAGCCTTACTCACTATACTTCATTGTTTATTCAGCATTGTGGGACGATGTTCAGCAATAGGGTGTTGATGTTACTCTGATCTCAGGCTTCTCCTTAGATTTTGTCTTTTTGTGCATATCAATACACTGTTATTTTTTACTGTTTGCACAGAAACCGTCTTTACTTACTGAGCCAGCCTGACTGTTCTAGTATATAGCACCATACTGTTCATACCCAGCATTCACTTTATTGTTTACAAACATGCCCTCTGTATTTGATGGACGTTTTTATTCATGCTCTGCATGACTCATCTTGTTATCTTTGTAATTCTCAATAAAATGTATATATTTTTCTATTCATTATGTGTTGTGTTAATTGTACCCCAAACTTTATAGGCTATATATTATTATGTACATAAGAAGGTAGCAGTATCCTTCTAATAACCAGATCATGCTGTGAAGCAAGAAAAGTTTGCAGCTGCAGTCTTAACCTGGGGAGTTCTAAAATAAATTATGGGGATGGGGTCACTTTGTTTTTAGCTTCCACATCAGCTATGCATCTCCCGCATGTAAGCCTTTTGGGAATTCCATAAAACATTAGGGTCGTCCACTGAGCCGATGTAATCCGAAAAAAAATTAGTTAAATCTACCTTCAAAGATTGTTGGTGATCAGGGTGATTTAATATATAGTAATTTAATCTCCAATGTGAGGGAGAGGGGGGATTTTTCATTAAGTGACAGGGAAATAGGTGCATGGTCTGAATATGCAATGATACCAATGGAAGAGGAATGATTCTGCAGGAGTGTTCTGTTGGAAACCAAAAATAGATCAATCTATGAGAATGAACTATGTCGCAGAAAAATAAAAAAGAGTAATCCCTCTCTCCACCGTGCTATCACCCTCCACACGTCGTAAAGTCCCTCTTCATGTAATAAAGAGGAAAATGTAGAAGGAGTTCTCAATTTTTGGATGTGGTGTCTAATGCTGCATCAAGAAAAAAGTTAAAGTCCCCACCTACGAGGGGGAGGCCTTCAGCAAGGGCTTTAATCTTGGAGCGCAGAGATCTGAGGTATGGACCCTGTCTCTTATTAAACATTAAAGAAAAGAAAAGGCCAACGTATCTTTGGCAGCTATTAGGATACCTTTGCGTTTAGCTTGGCAAGATGCAGTGATGCAAGATATGCGGAAAATGTTTACTGGAAATCTGAGGTGTTCTATCCTTATGGAAGTGCGTCTCTTGCTCTCGAGGCACATCACAGGTGAATGCCTCACAGGGGAAGCCGGAGGCCGGTCCTCATAGGCTTCCTGTCAGTGTGACTCTCAGCGTCACACTGACAGTTTATAATACGTTACACTACCTAAGTAGTGTAATGTATTATAGCATCTATCAGTGCTGCAGGTCTTCAAGTAAAACAAGTAAAAGGTAAAAAAAAAAAGTAATAAAAATGTTTTATAAAAGTGTAAAAACAAGTTATAAGTTCCAAAAACAAAAAAATGCTTTTTTTTCCCCCTATAATAAGTCTTTTATTATAGGAAAAAAAATGAAAATGTTAAATAAAAGTACACATATTTGTTATCACCGCGTTTGTAACGACCCAAACTATAAAACTATAATATTAATTTTCCCGCAAGGTGAACACCGCAAAAAGAATAATTAAAAAACAATGTCAGAATCACAATTTTTTTGGTCATCAACCCTCCCAAAATATAGAATAAAAAGTGATCAAAAAGTCGCATGTACCCCAAAATAGTACCAATAAAAACTACAACCCGTCCCGCAAAAAACAAGCCCTTACACAGCTTTTTTGACTGAAAAATAAAAAAGTTATGGCTCTCAGAATATGGGGACACAAAAAAAAAAATGTTATCGAAAAGTGATTTTAAACGCCATAAAAATAATAAAAAAATTATAGACATATGGTATCTTCGTAATTGTACCGACCTGCAGAATAAAGTAAAATGTAATTTATAGCGCACGGTGAAAACTGTAAAAAAAAGACTAAAAAAACTTTGTCAGAATTTTTTTTTGTCACTTTGCTTGCTAGAAAAAAATCAAATAAAAAGTGATAAAAAAATCCCATGTACCCTGAAATAGTACCAATGAAAACTACAGATTGTTCCGCAACAAATAAGCCCTCACGCAGCTCCGGTGAAGAAAAAATAAAAAAGTTCTGGCTCTCAGAATATAGCGACAGAAATTGTGCAGTGTCCAAAAGCGGATAAGATTGGGCGCCATTTACCAGTGCGACACCGGCCACATATCTATGAATTATTACTTATTTACCGCATGATTATAACCTCTTATTATACCCTGATGTACTCCGCACAGCTTACATATTGTCACGGACACAGGGTATGTGGACCCACTAGGCCGCTACGCCGTAGCAGGGAGGCAGCTGACCAGGTCACAGTCTATGCGAAAGTCAATCACAGACAGTAATGCTTGGGTGCCTGAAATAGTCCGGACGGTGGCTGTGGCTACAGCACGGATGGAGGCTGGTGCGGCAGGTGGCTTCAGACGTGGCAGGCAGTATGCGATGAAGCAGAAGACACTGGACGTGGCACACGACACTGGACGTGGCAGAAGACACTGGACGTGGCAGATGACACTGGACATGGCAGAAGACACTGGACGTGGCAAACGACACTGGACGTGGCAGAAGACACTGGACGTGGCAGAAGACACTGGACATGGCAAACGACACTGGACGTGGCAGAAGACACGACTCCAACGCTGGTAGGCACAGGAACTGGAACAATACGGATTACAGGAACGGGTAACAGGGCACGGGTAACAGCTGGAACGGGAAACACTAAGGGACCATTTGCGAGACAGACGGGATAGACTAACAACGCTCAGGCAAGGATTAGAAGGCATGGGGCCTTCTTATAGACCAGGAAATCGTGGCAGTTGATGATGATGACGACTTCCTATTTGCGCGCGCTGGCCCTTTAAGGCCGGGCGCGAGTGTGCGCGCGCACCCTACGGGACACAGCCAAATGGAGCGGTAGTGAGCGCTGGCGTCTCCTTGGAGGGAGACGGGGACCAGCGCTCACGGATCCATGGCTGTGGGCGTCGGGAGGTGAGTAAACCCGACGGCCCGCGGCCATGGACGCTACAGTATACCCCCTCTTACACTCCCTCTTCTTGGGGCCAGAGCGAGAGAGGAATTTTTATTAAGAGCAGGAGCGCTGAGGTTCTCTTCTGGCTCCCAGGACCTCTCCTCAGGACCAAACCCTCTCCAGTCCACCAAATAGAAAGTCCTTCCTCCTACCCTTTTGCAGTCCAGGATCTCTTTTACCTCGAATACATCAGAAGGACAGCTGGGGGCAACTGTGGAACTAGAAGTCTTGCTGTAGCGGTTCAGGACCACTGGTTTCAGGAGGTACACATGGAAGGAGTTAGGGATTCTGAGGGTAGGAGGCAGCCACAGTTTATAGGAGACAGGGTTGATCTTTTGCAGAATCTCGAAAGGACCAAGGAACTTGGGGGCGAACTTGTAAGAGGGTACCTTCAAGCAAATGTTCCGAGAGGACAGCCAGACTTTAGTCCCCGGAAGATACTGAGGCGGCTCTCTTCTCTTAGTATCTGACTTTCGCTTCATGCGATCTACTGCCAGCAAAATAGAGGACCGGGTCTGTTGCCAGATTTGCAGGAAGTCCCCATATGCAGAGTCAGCAGCGGGAACCTGAGATGAAGTCGACACAGGAAGAGGGACTCTGGCATGTTGACTGTACATGATGTGAAACGGAGTGGAAGTGGTGGACTCACTTGTGTGGTTGTTGTATGAAAACTCGGCCCATGGAAGAAGCTGTACCCAGTTATTGCACTGTGAAGTGATGAAGTGGCCGAGATAATTTTCCATGATCTGGTTGATCCTCTCAACTTGCCCATTGGATTGGGGGTGATAGGCAGAGGAAAATTCCAAACTCACATCCAGGAGTTTACAGAGGGCTCTCCAGAACCTAGAGGTAAACTGAAGCCCCCGGTCAGACACAATGTGAAGAGGCAAGCCATGCAAGCGAAAGATGTGCTGAATGAAGAGACTCGCCAGTCGGGGAGCAGAAAGTAGGCCGGTCAGCGGGATAAAATGTGCCATCTTAGAGAACCGGTCCACCACCACCCAGATGGTGTTGCATCCTGCTGAGGGAGGAAGGTCTGTGACGAAGTCCATTGCGATGTGCTGCCAGGGGGCACTGGGTACAGGCAGAGGTTGAAGCAGGCCGGCAGGCTTGGAGTGAGACACTTTGTTAGAGGCACACACAGAGCAAGCGGAGACAAAGTCCAGAACATCTTTAGGTAGCGTGGGCCACCAGAAGTGACGGGCAATCAGGTCTTGGGTTTTACGGACACCAGCGTGCCCAGCTAGTTTAGAACTGTGTCCCCAGCGGAGAATTCTTCTTCTGTCTGCCAACCGAACAAAAGTCCTCCCCGGAGGGATGTCTCTAAGCTGCAGAGGATTAGCGGTGACAACGCAGGATGGGTCTATGGTAGTCTGAAGGGACTCCACCATGTCTTCCGTCTCAAATGATCTGGACAGGGCATCGGCCCTCACATTCTTGTCAGCGGGACGGTAGTGGAGCAGAAATTGGAAACGGGTGAAGAACAGCGACCACCTGGCTTGACGGGGATTTAGTCTTTGAACGGACTGAAGGTAGGTGAGGTTCTTATGGTCGGTGAAGATCAGGATGGGGTGAGCAGCGCCCTCCAGAAGATGTCTCCACTCCTCCAGGGCCAATTTGATAGCCAGTAGCTCCCGATCTCCAATGGAGTAATTGCGCTCAGCAGAAGAAAACAGTCTTGAGTAGTAGCCACATACCACTGCCTTTCCTTTGGAGCTCCTCTGGAACAGAAGTGCACCTGCACCAACAGAGGAGGCGTCCACTTCTAGTGAGAACTGCCGAGTCACGTCAGGTTGATGGAGGATTGAAGCTGAAGTGAAGGCTTTCTTGAGGCTAATGAATGCGGACTCTGCCTCTGGAGTCCACACCTTGGCGTTCACACCCTTCTTGGTAAGGGTAGAGATGGGAGCCGTCAGAGAAGAAAAGTTCGGAATAAACTGCCGGTAGAAATTGGCGAATCCCAGGAACCGTTGTATGGCCCTTAGGCCTTGAAGACGTGGCCATTCCAGGACAGACTTTAGTTTCTAAGGGTCCATCTTAAGGCCTTGATCCGAGATGACGTAGCCCAGGAAGGGCAAAGACCTCTTTTCAAAGGTGCACTTTTCCAGCTTGGCATACAAGCGATTCTCTCTTAGTCGCAGAAGAACTTGACGAACATGCCTCCGATGGGTCATCAGATCTGGGGAGAAAATTAAAATATCATCGAGATAAACTACAACACACATATAGAGGAGATCTCGGAAGATATCATTAACAAACTCCTGAAATACTGCGGGAGCGTTACACAGTCCGAAGGGCATCACTAGGTATTCGTAGTGCCCATCGCGGGTGTTAAATGCCGTCTTCCATTTGTCACCCCGGCGAATCCGGATTAGATTATAAGCCCCCTGCAGATCTAGCTTAGAAAACATTTTGGCTCCTCGTATGCGATCGAAGAGCTCGGAAATAAGTGGCAACGGGTATTTGTTCTTGACCGTGATCTGATTGAGAACACGGTAGTTAATGCAGGGTCGAAAAGATCCATCTCTCTTTTTAACGAAGAAGAAGCCTGCCCCGGCCGGGGAGGAAGATCTTCGAATAAAACACCTCTCCAAGTTCTCCTTGATATAGGCTGACATCGATAAAGTCTCTGGCAAGGAGAGAGGATATACTCGTCCACGGGGAAGAGAAGCATTGGGGACCAATTCAATGGGAAACTCATAATTCCGATGAGGAGGCAACATCTCAGCCTCTCGTTTGCAAAAGACATCCGCAAAACTGGCACACTGAGATGGTAGACCGGAAAGTGACTGAGGCAGAGGGGGCACAACTGGACGGACTTGTGACAGGCAATGGCTATGGCATCTGGAACCCCACTGAAGAACCTCTCCAGAATTCCAGTCAAGTGTCGGGGCGTGTAGACAGAGCCATGGCAGACCCAGCAGGATAGGATTGATAGCCTTGGGTAGTACCAGGAAGGTGATCTGTTCAGAGTGAAGAGCTCCGACCCATAGTGTCAACGGCTCTGTGATGAGCATGATCGGATCAGGCAATGGTAGACCATTCACGGAGGCAACAGCCAGGGGTCTCTCCAGACGGACTGTGGGTAGACGAAAACGATCCACTAGATCCTGCTGGATGAAATTGGCAGCCGCTCCAGAGTCAAGATAGGCGGAGGAAGGATGTGATGTCTCTCCGGTGACGATGGCCACAGGAATCGATAATCTGGAAGAGGTTTTAACGTTTGGAGGTGTTCCACCTAGAGTTGCCTCTGCAATCAACCCAGGTACTGGAGTTTCCCGGTTTCTGTGGGCATTGGCGCACAAAATGACCCTTGAGGCCACAATACATACATAGTCCAGAGGAGCGTCTGCGCTGCTTCTCCTGTTTAGATAACCGGACTCTGTCTACCTGCATGGGTTCTTCAGGTAGCGCACTAGGAGTGGACAATAGTGGTCTCTGGACTGATGGTGCTGGTCTGTGGACCCGGCTCTCCTGTCGAACCTCTTGAGAGCGCTCCCGGATTCTCATATCAACCCGGGTGGCTAACAGGATGAGGGCATCCAAGGTATAAGGAAGGTCGCGGGCTGCCAGTTCATCCTTGATGTGAGAGGACAGTCTCTGCCAGAAGGTCGCCACCAGTGCCTCATTGTTCCATGCCAGCTCGGCTACTAGGGTACGGAAGGAGATAGCATACACCCCTACAGTGGAGCCTTCTTGCTTGAGGGTCAACAGAGTGGCTGCGGCAGAGGATGTTCGACCCGGCTCCTCGAACACGGCCCGAAAGGACTGCAGGAACAAGGCTAGGTCCGAGGATACAGGTCCTTGTTGCTCCAAGATTGGGTTCGCCAATGCGAGGGCCTTGCCAGCGAGGAAGGAGATAATAAACGCCACTTTGGCCTCCTCGGAGGGGAAGAGATGAGGCCGTAGCCTAAAATGCACCGTGCATTGATTGAGAAATCCTCTACATGCTCTGGGGCCACCGTCGTAGCGAGGAGCAAGAGGCAGAGGAACTGTGGATCCGGGACAAACAGGAGGAGCAACAGGCAGTGGCACAGCAACAGCTTGAGGAGGAAGAACCGGAGGTGGAACAGCGAGTCGATCCAGGCGGACCATGATAGAATTCACCGCCTCAAGGAGTTGATCCTGACGTGTGCGTAGGTCATGCATCTCTGTCTGAATCTTCTGGACTGTGGTCTTGGGCTGGCCAGCGGGTTCCATGGCCTGAGCGTACTGTCACGGACACAGTGTATGTGGACCCACTAGGCCGCTCCGCCGTAGCGGGGAGGCAGCTGACCAGGTCACAGTCTATGCGAAAGTCAATGGCAGACAGTAATGCTTGGGTACCTGAAATAGTCCGGACAGTGGCTGTGGCTACAGCACGGATGGAGGCTGGTGCGGCAGGTGGCGCCAGACGTGGCAGGCAGTATGCGAAGAAGACACTGGACATGGCAGACGACACTGGACGTGGCAGAAGACACTGGACGTGGCAGAAGACGCTAGACGTGGCAGAAGACACTGGACGTGGCAAACGACACTGGACGTGGCAGAAGACACTGGACGTGGCAGAAGACACTGGATGTGGCAAACGACACTGGACGTGGCAGAAGACACGACTCCAACGCTGGTAGGAGCAGGAATTGGAACAATACGGATTACAGGAACGGGTAACAGGGCACGGGTAACAGCTGGAACGGGAAACACTAAGGGACCATTTGGGAGACAGACTGGGATAGACTAACAACGCTCAGGCAAGGATTAGAAGGCGTGGGGCCTTCTTATAGACCAGGAAATCATGGCAGTTGATGATGATGACAACTTCCTATTTGCGTGCGCTGGCCCATTAAGGCCGGGCGCGAGCGTGCGCGTGCACCCTACGGCACACAGCCGAATGGAGCGGAAGTGAGCGCTGGCGGCTCCTAGGAGGGAGACGGGGACCAGCGCTCACGGATCCATGGCTGTGGGCGTCAGGAGGTGAGTAAACCCGACGGCCCGCGGCCATGGACGCTACACATATACACCCACATTATAAACTGAAATACCAGCAAAACCCCAAACAGAACTATTACCAAGCAAAATCTGCGCTCCAAAAGCCAAATTGCGCTCCCTCCCTTCTGAGCCCCACAGTGTGCCCAAACACCAGCTTACATCCACATATATGATATTTTATATCCGGGAGAACCCGCTCAACATTGTATGAGGTATTTGTCTTCAGTGGCGCAAACTAGGCATAGTTGTAAAAAATAAAGAATTTAAAATGCCAAAATCGCTGTTTTTTTGGTCACCTTAGTTTTTAAAAAAAAAAAATTAAAAAAAGTGATCAAAAAGTTGTATGTAAAAAAAAATGGTACCAACAAAAACGACAGCACGTCCCGCAAAAAATAAGCCCTCACATCGCTCAATCGACCACAAAAATAAAAAAACTGATGCCTCCCGGAATGTGGTGAAACAAAACGTTTTGTTTTTTTAACAAACAGTTTTTACTTTGTAAAAGTAGTAAAATATAAAAAAAACTGTATAAATTTGGTATCACCGTAATCATATTAAGCCTCAAAAAAAATGTAAGTTTTTACCGCACGGTGAAAGCCGTAAAAACGAAACCCAAAAAACAATGCAAGAATCACAGCTTTTTCCAATTTCAACCTGCAGAAAGATTTTTATTTTCAGTTTCTCAGTACATTAAATGGTATTTTAAATGGAAACTACAACTCCTCCCGCAAAAGATAAGCCCTCACCCCGCTCTATTAACGGAAAAATAAAAAAAGTTATGGCTCTTGGAAAGTGGGGAGGGAAAAACTAAAATGTAAAAGCAAAAAATGGATCACTCCTGAAAGGGTTAATTAATTTCTACTTAAAATGCATTTATGACCACGTGGGGTATTGCTGTACTTGGGAGAAATTGCTTTACAAATATTGGAGTGCTTTTTCTCCTTTATCCTTTGTGAAAATGAAAAAATTTTGGGGGAAAAAATGTTGATATTCATTTTCACGGCCTAATACTAATAAATTCTGTGGGGTCTAAATGCTCACTATACCATTATATACATTCCTTAAGGAAGTTTAGTTTCCCAAATGGGGTCAGTTTTGGGGTGTTTCCACTGCTTTGGTACCCTTGGGACTTTGCAAATGCGATATGACACCCGAAAACCATTCCAGCGAAATTCGAGCACCAAAAGCCAAATATTGTTCCTTCCCTTCTGAGTCATGCCGTGGGTCCAAACAGCAATTTATTACCACATATGGGGTATTGCTGTAATCAGGACAAATTGCTTTACAAATTTTGTGGTGATTTTTTTCTTTTATTCATTGTAAAAATTAAACATTTCTATGTTTTTTCAGAAAAAAGTAGATTTTCATTTTCACTGTCTAATTCCACTAAATTCAACAAAAAGACTGTGAGGTCAAAATGCTAACTATACCCCTATAAAAATTCCTTCAGGGGTTTAGTCTCCAAAATGGGGTAAATTTTGGCGGGGTTTCCATGGTTTTGGCCCCTCCAGGGTGTTACAAACGCGACATGGCACTGAAAACCAATCCAGCAAAATCTGCGCTCCAAAATCCAAATGATGCTCCTTCCCTTCTGAGCCCTGCCGTGGGTCCAAACAGCAGTTTAGTACCACATATGGGGTATTGCCATAATTGGGAGAAGTAGCTTTACAAGTTTTTGGGTGCTTTTTATTCTTTGTTCCTTGCAAATATTATTATTTTTTTTATATTTTTTCAGAAAAAAAGTAGATTTTCACTTTCACAGACAAACTCCAATTAAATATAGCAAAAGACCTGTGGGGTCAAGATGCTAACTATACCCGTAGATAAATTCCTTGAGGGGTGTAGTTTCCAAAACCGTGTCACTTTTGGGGGATTTCCACTGTTTTGGCCCTGCAAGACATCTTCAAACCTGACATGATAGGAAGAAATTGAGACAGCACTCCAAAATATTCAAAAATAAAGATCCTTTATTCCACGTGTGCAACGTTTCAGCTCAGTGCGAGCCTTTCTCAAGCATTTCTTCCTATCCTGACTGAGGGGGTCACTCTTGGACTGTGGCCTGGGAGACGCGCACCCGTTCGAGAGAATTAAAATTGTCCTGTGCTGCTGATCTTCTTTTATCTTTCAAACCTGACATGGTGCCTAAAATATATTCTAAAAAAAGGAGGCCCCAAAATCCACTAGGTTTTCATTTGCTTCTGAGGCCTGTGTTTCAGTCCATTACCGCACTAGGACCACATGTGGGATATTTCTAAAAACTGCAGAATCTGGGCAATAAATATTGAGTTGTGTTTCTCTGGTAAAACCTTCTGTGTTATAAAAACAAATGTATTACAAATGAATTGCAGCAAAAAAAATAAAATTTGTACATTTCCCTTCTACATTGCTTTAATTCCTGTGCAGTGCCTAAAGGGTTAAGAAACTTTCAAAATGCTGTTTTGAATACTTTGAGGGATGCAGTTTTTAATATGGGGTGATTTATGGGGTCTATCTAGTACATAAGGCCCTCAAAGCCACTTCAGAACTGAACTGGTCCTTGAAAAATAGCCTTTTGAAATTTTCTTGAAAATGTGAGAAATTGCTGCTAAAGTTCTAAGCCTTGTAACGTCCTAGAAAAATAAAATAATGTTCAAAAAAACTATGCAATTATAAAGTAGACATATGGGGGATGTTAATTAGCAACAATTTTGTGTGGTATTACTATCTGTTTTACAAGTAGATTACATTTAAAATGAGAAAAATCATAATTTTTGCAGATTTTCTAAAAATTTTGGTGTTTTTCACAAATAAGCAATGAATTTATTGACCAAATTTTTCAACTAACATAAAGTACAATATGTCACGAGAAAACATTCTCAGAATCGCTTGGATAGGCAAAAGCATTCCAGAGTTATTACCACGTAAATTGACACGTCAGATTAGAAAAAATGGGGCTGGTCCTGAAGGCCAAAATGAGCTCGGTCCTGAAAGGGTTAATATTCTACATGTCAATTTGCAAAGTGTTCTGGAAGGGTAAGGCCTCATGCACACGACCGTATTTTTTCCCACCCGTAAATACTGGCGTAAATACGGGTCCGGTGTCACACGTATTCCACCCGTTTTGCACCAGTATTTACGAACCCGTGCTCGTAAATATGGGTCCGGTGTCACACGTATTCCACCCGTATTTACGAACACGTTTTTGGCGGCAAAATAGCACTGCACTAATCGGCAGCCCCTTCTCTCTATCAGTGCAGGATAGAGAGAAGGGACAGCCTTTTCTGTAATAAAAGTTAAAGAAATTCATACTTACCCGGCCGCTGTCTTGGTGACGCGTCCCTCTCTTCACATCCAGCCCGACATCCCTGGATGACACGGCAGTCCATGTGACCGCTGCAGCCTGTGATTGACCTGTGATTGGCTGCAGCGATCACATGGCCTGAAACGTCATCCAGGACGTCGGGCCGGATGTCGAGAGGGACGCGTCACCAAGGCAACGGGCGGGAGACCGGACTGGAGGAAGCAGGAAGTTGCCGGTAAGTATGAACGTCTTTTATTTTTATTTTTTACAGGTTTATACTGATCGGTAATCACTGTCCAGGGTGCTGAAAGAGTTACTGCCGATCAGTTAACTCTTTCAGCTCCCTGGACAGTGACTATTTACTGACGTCGCTTAGCAACGCTGCCGTAATGACGGGTGCACACATGTAGCCACCCGTTATTACGAGAGCTCCATAGACTTCTATGGACTGTCCGTGCCGTTATTACGGCCAGAAATAGGACATGTTCTATCTTTTTCAACGGCACGGGCACCTTCCCGTGAGAAAACGGGAAGGCACCCGTCGCCAATAGAAGTCTATGAGCCCGTTATTACGGGTCGTGATTACAACCCGTAATAACGTGAGTTTTTACGGTCGTGTGCATGAGGCCTAAGGCCCCACGGAGCAGCAATGACGCAACCTCAAATGTCCGACAGCCACTCCGGCACCCTTTTTGGCGTGGCTTGAATTGAATAATTAGAGGAATAATTAGAGGAAACACGCATAGGAGATCTGCTCATATATGTATATATTTCAATACAGTCTTTTTATATTTTCATGGTACAAATTGTGTGCTGTATGTCATTTATCCAGTTGTGGATCTTCTATATTATAGTGTTTAGGTGGCATTAGTGTTCACAGATTTTAGTGTTCAGATTTTAGTCAGTCAGTTGTCAGTGTGTTAGACAGGCACAGACAGCCATTGCTGTTCCATTCATTTGTGAATCACCAATCTTCATCAAATCATTCACAAATCTTTTTTCAATAATATTAATCCTTGTTCTGATAGCGTGCCGTTGCCTTCTGAAACAGACGTCATTGACGTGACATCACTTATTGTTTTGCATATATCTAATAGAACCACCAAAAATTAGCCTATTTTTTTTACGTCACGCATTTATACAGCATCATTATACATAAGTCTGTGTCCCAGTGATCATTTTTTTTTTAAATAAATATATTTTAATTTTAATTTAAATCCTGGTGCTGATAGTGTGCCGCTGCTTTCTGATACAAACGTCATGGATTTGATGTCACTCCTTGTTTTGCATATATCTAATTACTAATAATAGTGCTACCAAAAAGTGGCGTATTATTCGGTGTCAAGCAGTCATACAGCGCCGTTATACATGAGTCTGTGTCTACGTGACAATTCTTTTTCAAATAAATAGAGTAAATAGCCATAGCTTCTTTACTTTCCAGGGCGATCAGGCATATTGTCACTGCTCCATGTAGTCATGATGGTGGAAGTGGTGGATATTATATATATATATATATATATATATATATATATATATATATATATATATATATATATATATACACACACCGTGTTCCAAATTATTATGCACATTGGATTTAAGTGTCATAAACATTTAATTATTAGTTTTTCAATTGAAATCATGGATGGTATTGTGTCTTAGGGCTCTTTGGATCATTGTAATCAATCTCAGACACCTGTGATAATTAGTTTTCCAGGTGTGCCCAATCAAAGGAAAACTACTTAAGAAGGATGTTCCACATTATTAAGCAGGCCACGGGTTTCAAGCAATATGGGAAAGATAAAGGATCTCTCTGCTGCCGAAAAGCGTGAAATAGTGCAATACCTTGGACAAGGTATGAAAACATTGGATATTTCAAGAAAACAAGCGTGATCATCGTACTGTGAAAAGATTTGTGGCTGATTCAGAGCACAGAGGGGTTCCTTCAGATAAAGGCATAATGAGGAAGGTTTCTGCCAGACAAATTAATAGGATTAGGAGAGCAGCTGCTAAAATGCCATTGCAAAGCAGCAAACAGGTATTTGAAGCCGCTGGTGCCTCTGGAGTCCCGCAAACCTCAAGGTGTAGGATCCTCCAAAGGTTTGCAAGTGTGCATAAAGCTATTATTCGGCCACTCCTAAACAATGCTCACAAGCAGAAACGGTTGCAGTGGGCTCAGAAATACATGAAGACTAATTTTCAAACCGTGTTGTTTACTGATGAGTGCCGTGCGACCCTGGATGATCCAGATGGATAGAGTAGTGGATGGTTGGTGAATGGCCACCATGTCCCAACAAGGCTGCGACGTCAGCAAGGAGGTGGCAGAGTCATGTTTTGGGCTGGAATCATGGGGAGAGAGCTGGTAGGCCCCTTTAGGGTCCCTAACGGTGTGAAAATTACCTCTGCAAAGTACGTAGAGTTTATAACTGACCACTTTCTTCCGTGGTACAAAAAGAAGAACCGTGCCTTCCGTAGCAAAATTATCTTCATGCATGACAATGCACCATCTCATGCTGCAAAGAATACCTCTGTATCATTGGCTGCTATGGGCATAAAAGAAGAGCAACTCATGTGGCCCCCATGTTCCCCTGACCTCAACCCTATTGAAAACCTTTGGAGCATCCTCAAGCAAAATATCTATGAGGGTGGGAGGCAGTTCACATCAAAACAGAAGCTCTGGGAGGCTATTCTGACATCCTGCAAAGATATTCAAGCAGAAACTGTCCAAATACTCACAAATTCAATAGATGCAAGAATTGTGAAGGTGATATCAAAGAAGGGGTCGTATGTTAACATGTAACTTGGCCTGTTAAGTTTTTTTGATTGAAAGAGCTTTTGATTTCTGTAAATATGACCTCCTGATTTAGTTCTCTTCACAACCTTTAAAATGTTGTGATCTCTGTTGTGCATAATAATTTTAAACAGTGCATTTTACGTTTTTTACTTCAAAAAAAAAATAAATCTGTTATCATTAGGAGATTTGTTCAATAAAATTCGCATTATACTCCAACGGTTGATGGCTTGAAGATTATACTCACTGTCATTTGCATCGACTATTTAGGAAAATCAGCGAAAAATAACATTTGCATAATAATTTGGAACGCAGTGTGTATATATATATATATATATATATATATATATATATATATATAATTAAATTAAATGTATTATAACCTTTGGACTGCTTGTTAGAAAGACATTGCTTCTAGCGATACTACCGTGTGTGTATAAACAGCAGCAGGCATCTGCCACCAAAAAGGATAATTTGTGGACCATTTTTTTTGTTTTAAAATCGGACAGTGCAGTGTGTTTTTAAACAGGCAATTTGTTTTCACCGGCTACAATCCAATTACCCATAGCCAATGTCGGATTATCATAGGGTGTTTTGGGCAGCCGCCCGGGGCCCGAGGCTCCCGGGGGGCCCATGGCTGCCCAAAGTACATTGTAGTTTTGTTGCGTTTCTGTCGCGATTTCTGCCGCGGATCGCGGCAAAAACCACGATGAACCTGCATTGTGTATGTCCTGCAAAAGGACCTTTTGTCCATAAGGTCACATGACCTTATCTCTGACGTCCTCACTACTGCTTAGAGACCTGCTGGTCACGTGACCGCAGGACCTTGAGCAGCAGCAGCAGCAAAACTCCACAGAGAAGACTGCGGAGAGCTGCTATGTAAGTATAAGGGGATTGATTTGTTTAAGGGGTCTGTAATTAGGGAGACTGTATTTAGGGGGTCTGGTGTGGGGTCTGTATTTAGTGGGTCTGGTGTGGGGTCTGTATTTAGGGGGTTTGGTTTGGGGACTGTATTTAGGAGGTTTGGTGTCTGTATGAGTTTAAAGAGGCTCTGTCACCAGATTATAAGTGCCCTATCTCCTGAATAACCTGATAGGTGCTGTAATGTAGATAACAGCAGTGGTTTTTATTTAGAAAAACTATCATTTTTGAGCAAGTTACGAGCAATTTTAGATTTATGCTAATGAGTTTCTTAACCCCTTCCCGCTCCTTGACGTACTATTACGTCATGGCAGCTGTATCGTTCGCGCTCCATGCCGTAATAGTACGTCTCGGGAGTAACGGCCGTTTCGGCCGTCCTCCCGACACATACAGGAGCTGTGACGCTGCTGTCTTGTTCAGCAGCTGTCACAGCTCCTACAGCGGGGACCGATCGCTGTGTCCCCGCTGATTAACCCCTTAAAAGCCGCGTTCTATAGAGATCGCGGCTTTTTAGGGGTTAAGCTGCCATCGCCGGCCTGCTACGCGATAGCGGCCGGCGATGGTGACTATGGCAACCGGACACCAAACAATGGCGTCCGGCTATGCCATAGACGGAAGCCTAGTGGGTCCTGACAACGTCAGGACCCACTATGCTTGCTGTCAGTGAGTAGCTGACAGTTCTAATACACTGCACTACGCATGTAGTGCAGTGTATTAGAATAGCGATCAGGGCCTCCTGCCCTCATGTCCCCTAGTGGGACAAAGTAATAAAGTAAAAAAAAAGTTAAAAAAAGATGTGTAAAAATAAGAAAATAAAAGTTTTAAAAGTAATAAAAGTAAAAGTCCCACTTTTTCCCTTATCAGGCCTTTATTATTAATAAAAATATATAAACAAACAAATAAACTATACATAATTGGTATCGCCGCGTCCGTAACGGCCTGAACTACAAAATTATTTCGTTATTTATCCCGCACGGTGAACGCCGTAAAAAAAAATATTAATAAACCGTACCACAATCACAATTGTTTGGTCACTTCACCTCCCAAAAAATGGAATAAAAAGAGATCAAAAAGTCGCATGTACCTAAAAATGGTACTGATGGAAAATACAGTTCGTTACGCAAAAAATAAGTCCTCGCACGGCTTTATTGATTGAAAAATAAAAACGTTATGGCTCTTAGAATAAGGTAACACAAAAAGTGAATGATTGTTTACAAAACGTATTTTATTGTGCAAACGCCATAAGACATAAAAAAAAACTATAAACATCTGGTATCGCCGTGATCGTATCGCCCCGCAGAATAAAGTGAATATGTCTTTTCTAGCGCACGGTGAACGCTGTAAAAAAAAAAGTATACAAAAACAATAGTAGAATTGCTGTTTATTAGTCACCACGCCACCTAAAAATGGAATAAAAACTGATCAAAAAGCCGCATGCACCCCATGAAAACTACAATGGATTCCTCAAGGGGTCTAGTTTCCAAATTGGGGTCACTTTTGGGGGGTTTCCAATGTTTTGGCACCACAAGACCTCTTCAAACCGGACATGGTGCCTAATAAAAAAGAGGGCTCAAAATCCGCTAGGTGCTCCTTTGCTTCGGAGGCCGGCGCTTCAGTCCATTACCGCCCGAGGGCCACATGTGGGATATTTCTCTAAACTGCAGAATCTGGGCAATAAGTATTGAGTTGCGTTTCTCTGATAAATCCTTTTGTGTTATAAAAAAAATGGTATAAAAAGAGTAAATGTCACCTCTACTTTGCTCTAAATTTCTGTGAAACACCTAAAGGGTTCATAAACTTTCTAAATGCTGTTGTGAATACTTTGAGGGGTCTAGTTTCTAAAATGGGGTGTTTGATAGGGGTTTCTAATATATGGGCCCCTCAAAGCAACTTCAGAAATTAACTGGAACCTAAAAAAATAAATAAATGAGGCAATACTTCGCTTCTTACATTATACTGATAATGAGCCGTGCCCACTCCGAGATGACCCCAGTTTTGACCGTTTGTATAAACGGAGACCCCTATTAGACCGTTCCAGTGCCCGGTTTTCCCAAGCATACACCCCCGAGAAGTGTTTTTCTATTGATGAGTCCCTGGTACATTTTAAAGGGAGGGTTCAATTCCGCCAGTACCTGCCAGGTAAGAGGGCAAGGTATGGCGTGAAGATGTATAAGCTGCGAGAGTGCATCAGGGTATACCTACAGATTTAGGATATATGAAGGAAAGGCCACCCCCAAACCAGACTGCATCCTGGACTACAATAGGTACATGGGAGGCGTGGACTTGTCAAATCAAGTCCTGAAGCCCTACAGCGCCATGCGGTGAGGTATAAGAAGCTGGCCGGGCACATCATACAGATGGCTTTGTACAATGCGTATGTGCTACGTCGATGTGCAGGCCAGAGGGGAACTTTCCTGGAATTTCAAGATCTAATCTTTAGGGACCAGGAAGGGGGGGCGCATCGTACCAGGGCAACACTTTCCAGGAGAAGGTCCCCAAACCGGTGGAAAGGGAAAGAGTCAAAAGAGGTGCAGAGTCTGCTATAAGAGGGGGATAAGGAAGAACACAATATACCAATGTGACACGTGTCCCGAAAAACCAGGGCTCTGTATAAAAGATTGTTTTAAAATGTATCATACATCCCTTGATTTTCAATTTACCCTGATGCACTCTGCACAGCTTACCCCCCTCATCTTTCCCTTCTGAGCCCTGCCGTATGCCCAGGCAGCTGATAACAGCCACATGTAGGGTATTGTTGTACCCAGGAGAACCCACATTACAATTTAAGGGGTGTATATCTCCGGTGGCGCATGCTGGGCACACTATATTGGACACTGAAATGGCATATACATATATAAAATTGCAAATCTCACACTGCACCATCTGCTGCGCATTATCTTTTACACAGTACCTGTGGGGTCAAAATGCTCACTACACCTCTAGATGAATGTCTTAAGGGGTGTAGTTTTTAAAATGGGGTCACTTCTCGGGGGTTTCAACTGTACTGGTACCTCAGGGGCTTCTGCACACATGACTTAGCACCAGAAAAGCTCCAGTAGGCCAAATGGTGGTCCTTTCCTTCTGAGCCCTCCCATGGGCCCAAAGGGCAGTTTATCACCACAAATGGGGTATTGCCGCACTAAGGACAAATTGGGCAACAAAATGGGGTATGTTGTTCCTTGTGAAAATAAGAAATTTTGATCAAAAATGACATCTTATTGGAAAAAATATCATTTTTTTCATTTCACAGCCCAATTCAAATAGGTGCTGTGAAAAAACTGTGCGGTCAAAATGATAACAAAAACCATAAATGAATTCCTTGAGGGGTGTAGTTTCCAAAATGGGGTCACTTCTGGTGGGTTTCCATTGCTTTGATACCTCTGGGGCTCTGCAAATGCGACATGGCACCCGAAAACCAATCCAGCAAAATCTGGACTCCAACAAACACATAGCGCTCCTTTCCGTCTGAGCCCTCCCATGGGCCCAAACGGCAGTTTATCACCACAAATGGGGTATTGCTGCACTAAGGACAAATTGGGCAACAAAATGGGGTATGTTGTTCCCTGTGAAAATAAGAAAATTTGATCAAAAATGACATTTTATTGGAAAAAATATCATTTTTTTCATTTCACAGCCCAATTCAAATAGGTGCTGTGAAAAAACTGTGCGGTCAAAATGATAACAAAAACCATAAATGAATTCCTTGAGGGGTGTAATTTCCAAAATGGGGTCACTTCTGGTGGGTTTCCATTGTTTTGATACCTCAACGCCTCTTCAAACCTGGCATGCTGCCTAAAATATATTCTAATAAAAAAGAGGCCTCAAAATGCACTAGGTGCTTCTTTGCTTCTAGGGCTTGTGTTTTAGTCCACGAGCGCAGTAGGGCCACATGTGGGACATTTCTAAAAACTGCAGAATCTGGACAATACATATTTAGTAGTGTTTCTCTGGTAAAACCTTCTCTGTTACTAAAAAAAAATTAAATAAAATTGAATTTCAGCAGAAAAAATGAAATTTGCAAATTTAATTTCCACTTTGCTTTAATTCCTGTGAAATGCCTGAAGGGTTAAAAAACTTTCTATATGCTGTTTTGAATACTTTGAGGGGTCTAGTTTTTAAAATGGGGTGTTTTATGGGGGTTTCTAACACATAGTCCCCTCAAATCCACTTCAGAACTGAACTGGCACCTTCAAAAAAAGGCTTTTGAAATTTTCTTAAGAATATGAGAAATTGCTGTTTATGTTCTAAGCCTTGTAACGTCCAAGAAAAATAAAAGAATGTTCAAAAAACGATGCCAATCAAAAGTAGACATATGGGAAATGTGAACTAGTAACTATTTTGGGTGGTATAACCGTCTGTTTTTCAAGCAGATGCATTTAAATTCTGAAAAATGCTATTTTTTGTAAATTTTCTCTAAATTTTGCAATTTTTCACAAATAAAGACTGAATATATCGACCAAATTTTACCACGAACATGAAGCCCAAAGTGTCACGAGAAAACAATCTCAGAATCGCTTGGATAGGTTTAAGCATTCCGACGTTATTACCACATAAAGTGAAATATGTCAGATTTGAAAAATGGGCTCTGAGCCTTAAGGCCCAAACTAGGCTGCGTCCTTAAGGGGTTAAAGACCAACT
Source organism: Rhinoderma darwinii (assembly GCF_050947455.1). Lineage (NCBI taxonomy): Eukaryota > Metazoa > Chordata > Amphibia > Anura > Rhinodermatidae > Rhinoderma > Rhinoderma darwinii. The sequence goes on from NC_134687.1 coordinate 507,008,751, forward strand.
GGGCGTGTTTTTACTTTTGACCAAGTGGGTGTTGTAAAGAAGTGTATGACGCTGACCAATCAGTGACCAATTGGCCTCATACACTTCTCATTGTTCCAGCCCAGCATGATCCACAGCACAGTGTGATTGTGCAGTGAAAGAAGCTGGGCTGGAACAATGAGAAGTGTATGAGGCCGATATGAGGTCATTATTTAGGGAGTCTGGTCTGGGGTCTGTATTAGTTTATAGGGTCTATTTAGGGGACCTGTTCTATGGTCTGTATTCGTTTAGGGGTCTTTATTTAGTGGGTGTGTATTTAGGGGTCTGGTCTGGGGTCTGTATTAGAATAGGGGGTCTGGTCTGGGGTCTGGTCTGGGGTCTGTATTACTTAAGGGAGTCAGGTCTTTTGGTCATTATTAGTGTAGGGGTCAGGTCTGGGGTCTGTATTTAGGGGGTCTGTATTAGTTTGAGGTCTGGTGTCCGTATTTCGGGGGTATGGTCTGGGGTATGTATTTAGTGGGTCTGGTCTGGGGTCTGTATTTAGGGGTCCTGTCTGAGGTCTGTGTTTATTTAGGGTGCTTGTTTAGTGGTCTGTATTTGTTTGGAGGGTCTGGTCTGGGGACTGCAATAGTTTAAAAGGTCTGGGGTCTGTATTAGTTTGAGGTCCGGGGTCTGTATTTAGGGGGTCTGTATTAGTTTATAGGGTCTATTTAGGGGGCCTGTTCTAGGGTCTGTATTAGTTTAGGGGTTCTTTATTTAGTGTGTGATTGTTTAGGGGTCTGGTGTCTGTATTAGAATAGGGGGTCTGGTCTGGGGTCTGTATTACTTAAGGGAGTCAGGTCTTTTTGTCCTTATTAGTGTAGGTGTCAGGTCTGGGGTCTGTATTTAGGGGGTCAGTATTAGTTTGAGGTCTGGTGTCTGTATTTAGGGGGTCTGGGGTTTGTATTTAGGGGGTCTGGTCTGGTGTCTGTATTTAGGGGTCCTGTCTGAGGTCTGTGTTTATTTAGGGTGCTTGTTTTGGGGTCTGTATTTGTTTGGAGGGTCTGGTCTGGGGACTGCAATAGTTTAGAAGGTCTGGGGTCTGTATGTACTCTATGATCTAGTCTGGGGTCCAAATTTATTTGTCTGAGTAAAAGGGGTTGTCCGGGCACATCGATAGGTCATCAGTATAAAAAAATGGTCTGTGCCCGGACAACCCCTTTAATGTATGGTCCTGAGACTTGGTGTCTAAATTTGTGTGTTTCTATAGAGGCTGGAAATAGCTGCAGAAGTAATGGGCAAAGATGTCTCATCAGGAGAAGTCGCCATAACGGTCTGCGTCAGATGGAGAAGAAAAGAAAACGGCTCCCATCAGAGTAGACGTCACTTTTGAGTCACTGGATCTATAGGGGATCTGTCACCTCTCCTGACATGTCTGTTGCAGGTAATCCTTGTATTCTACATATCTCTGTGTGCCCAGGACTAATAGACAAAAGCGTGTTACCATTCCCATTGTCAAGAGGATGTGTCCCTACACAGTGTTATACTGTCAGCGATGGTTGGAGACTGTCAGTATGTAGGGACACAGCCCTTTGACAAGGGGAATCGTAACAACCATTTGTCAATGCTTACACAGAATGGTGGTGTTCACTATAGACACGGCAGAGCGGCGGTGGGGAAGGGGGGCCAAGTTTGTGGAACAGCCCAGGGCCTATGGTCTCCTTAATCTGCAACTGTCCATAGCCATATATGTAGCTGTTACTTTGACGTTACTAATGCTGTCTTAGTGTTAAAGAGCTTGAAAGGGGGTTGGATACAGTTCTAGAAGACCTCAGAGTGTCATACACGACTTTTCAGGGCAATCGGGGGAAACTTTTGATTTGCAACAAATTTATTCAAACTGAATCGAATCTGACAGCCAGTTCGACCAAAAAGGACCCAAAGCAATTGCGGTATTTTCGCCCATCTCTAGTAGTGAAGATTCACTGTCTCAGAACACGTCATAGCCATGGCCATTCAGTAAATCAGGCTGTAGTATATGATGTCTGTGCTCCAATACGCCCGGATGCTTGTCTTCTTCAATGGCCCCATATTTAATAAAATATTCAATAAAGCCCCCAGAATTTCACCATATCATCATCTCCCCTGCATCTACGGGGGTCCCCATATGGTGCTTGGCATATATGGATGTAGGGTTTTTGGTGAGAAACGGCTAGTCATACAAGTTTGTCTGGGTCACCATCAACTCAATAAAATCATCAAAAAATGTATTTTTCTCAGTCCGGCATCGACTGTGCATTCATTTTTTAAAAATGCCCTATCTCCTAACTAATCGAATAGGCGCTATGATGCTGCTAACTACAGTGTGATTTTTTTTTCCCAAAAACGTTTATTATTTGCAAAGTTATGTGCATTTTTCTAAATATGCTAATTTGACTATACTTGCCAAATGGGAAGTTATTCTTTCTTTTCACTCTGGGTGATGTAATGTTTTCTGTATGATGCTGTCCACAGTGTGATCATATAGTATAGAGCTTCCATTCCCGACTGTGTTTTTAATTTGAATCTCCTCGTTTATATGCCACTGTTCTAGGTGGTCCACAGCCCGAAATATGGCTATTTGAAGTGATCCCCCTTCCCCCCAGCCACAGTCTCTCACACTTTGTGAAGCAGCTTCGTGCTGATAGGACAGCGTTAGAGGCTGTGAGGTAGCTCCACCTCAGGAGAATCGCTGGTGTTGACACCCACTTGTGTAGTATAGCCTAATTTGCATATTAAGAAAAAAGCTCATAACTTCTAAAGTAAGAAACTTTTTGGGACACAATTTTCACTAGCATTATCAGTGTGACGGTGCCTATTAGAATAGCTAGGAGATTGGGCATTACTAAACTAGTGACAGATCCTCTTTAACGGGGTAGTTACCAAAATGGGATCACTTTTTGGGGGTTCCAACTGTACTGGTACCTCAGGGGCTCTGCAAATGCGACATATTACCCAAAAACCATTTCAGCAAAATCCATTCTCCACTAGGCCCAAAGGGCTCAATTCCTTTTGAGCCCTGCCATGTGCCCAGGCAGAAAATGATGTCCAAATATGGGGGTATTGCTGTAACCAGAAGAACCTCTGTAGCTATTTGTGCTACAGGTAGCACAAGCTGGACACAATATACAGGGCATATATGAGGTAAAGTTGCAATTTTTAATCTCGGCACCAGTCACTGCTCGTTAATTTCTGAAAACACCTGTAGGGTCAAAATGCTCACTACACTCGTAGAAGAATGCCTTAATGGGTTTAGTTTCCAAAATGAGGTCACTGCTTGGGGGATTAATTGTGCTGGTACTTCAGGGGCACTGCAAACGTAACATGGCGCCAAAAAACTATTCCAGCAAAATCCGTGCTACAGTAGGCTCAAATCGATTCTTCTCTTCTGGGTTTTTCTCCAAATATGCCTTGTGCAAATTATAAATGTTAAACTAAGATTACATGTTATTGATAAAAATGTTTGTATGTTATTGACCCAATTCTAATAGATTGTATGAATCACCTGTGAGGTCTAAATGGATTCCTTGAGGGAAGTAGTTTTGAAAAAGAGGTCTTTGTTGGGGGATTCTTATATTTTGGCACCTCACGGCCTCTGCAATCCTGAAGTGGTGCATAAAAGTTGTCTCAATAAAAAGGAGACCACTAAATCCAAATGGTGTTCCATCACTTTTGGGGCATAACTAGGGGGGGGGGGGCAGGCAGGGAATATGCCATGGGTGCAACTCTGAGGTAGAAAATGGGCGGTGCCGCAGAGCAGCCGTACCAATCAGCTGATCGCTACTGTCAGGCGCCCTGTATGCCAGCGTTAGGACAAGGCAGGAGGTCTTGCGGCGGCATTCTGGCTGGGGTCGTTGCCGGCCCGGGAGTGGACCAGTCCAGTCACCTGACCTCAGGTCAGTGTGGCACTAAGTACAACGGTGGGGCAGTGGTGGCACTAAGTACCAGGGGGGCAGTGTGGCACTAAGTTCAAGGGGGTGTGGCACTAAGTACAAGGGCGGTTTGGCACTAAGTACAAGGGTGGGCTGTGCGCAATATCTACAAGGGGGGCTGTGTTTGGCGCTATCTACAAGAGGGGGCTATGTGTGGCACTATCTACAAGAGGGGGCTGTGTGTGGCACTATCTAAAGGGGGCTTTATGTGGAGCTATCTACAAGGGGGCTATGTTTGGCGCTATCTCCAAGAGGGCTGTGTGTGGCACTATCTACAAGGGGGCTGTGTGGCGTTATCTACCAGGGGGACTGTGTGGCGCTATATACAAGGGGGCTGTGTGTGGCGCTATCTATAAGGGGGCTGTGTGTGGTGCTATCTACAGGGGGCTGTGTGTGACGCTATCAAAAGGGGTCTGTCTGTGGCGCTATCTACAAGGGGGCTGTGTGATGTCTCTTTAATTTATTTTCTATTAACTTATTGTTATGTTAAACTACCTTATAGAACTATATAGCTTGTAAAATGTACAAATGGTTTTATGCTCGAGTTACATTAAAAAGATTGTGAAAAAAACAAATTACACCTTATTGATTGGTAGAGAAAGCAAACATGTCGAGGGGAAGGAGATGTCGAGAAAGAAGTTGGGGGCCAATCTGAATCTTTGCCCCCGGGTGCCGGAGAACCTAGCTGCGCCTCTACTTTTGAGGCCTGTGTTTTAGTCAGGTAGCACACTTAGGCCACATGTGGGGTATTTCTAAAAATAACAGAACCAGCATTATAGAATTTTTTTTATTAAAATGGAAGATTTAAAAAATAAAGTTAAAATGTCACCACTACTCTGCTGTAATTCCTATGAAACACTTAAAGGGATAACAAACTTATGACTTACTTTGAGGGATGTCGTTTTTAAAATTGGACTATTTATGAGGGGTTTCTAATATATAAGCATATTAAAGCCACTTGTGGTCTGAATAAGTGCCTAAACACTATGTTTTGGAAATTTTGTTAAAAATGTTAAAAATTGCTGCTAAACTTACAAGCCTTATACCATCCTAAAAATGCCTACATAATAAAGACATATAGTAAATGTTATATTTTTAGTTATTTGTGTGCTATGACTGTAAAGTTTGGATTTTTTCTAAATAAACACAAACAGTATCTAGCAAAATGTACCACTTAATCTAAGTACAATGTGTCACAGAAAATCAATCTCAATCATTTGTATGAGTAAAAGCATTCCAAAATGATTCCCAAATAAAGTGACACATGTCAGATTTGAAAAATGGGACTCTGTCCTGAAGGGCAAAACTGGCTGCATCCTTAGGGGGTTAAACTGCAACAGCTTTATTAAAGGCATGACCTAATGATATGGCTCTTACCCTAGTTTTAACTGCCAGTGATATGGTTTTGATCCTGGTACCGATTTCTAGTAATGCTATGCTCCCTTTTGCCGGTAGTACGCAATAGCGTCAACAACTGGGGAGCCATATCCAAAGGCTCTGGTTGGGAAACATTGGGCAAGAGAATTGAGAAATATGAGGGGCAGAAACAATGCATGGTTTGCAGCGAACACGCAGCGAGCACCAAAAGCAGGAATGTCAGAGAAAGCAGGTCTTTAAAATAAAAGAAGCAATTCAGCAACAACTAAGTTCACAGACCTTTTAACTTCTTCCACCGCAGCCAGTTTTAATTTTTTAATTTTAGTTTTTCCTGCTCCACCTTTTATTTCTTCATCATTGACATAGTGTATGAGTGATTTTTTTTTGCGGGACGGGTTTTAGCTTTTAATGGTACAATTAAATGTACCATATAATGTTCTGAGAAATGTTTATAAATTATTTTGTTGAGTGGAATTAAAACAAAACAGCAATGCCTTCATTATTTTTTGGGTTTTGTTTTTACGGCATTTGCCGTGTGGTAAAAATGACATGTAATCAGTAAGATTTATGCAATACCAAATTTATATTGATTTTTTTTCAGTTTTACTGCTTTTACAACATAAAAATAATTTGTTTTGTGTTGCCATATTTTGAGACGTAAGACTTTTATTAATCCATCGATGGAGTGGTGTGAGAGCTTGATTTTTGCAGGGCATGCTGCAGTTTGGTACCATTTTGGGGTTACATATGACTTATTGATAACTTTTTATCCAATTTTTTGGGGAAGTGAAGTGACCAAAAACAGTATTTCTGGCATATATTTTATTCTTTTTTTTATTTTTTTTATATTTTTATTTACAAGTACAAAAGAAAAGAACAGATACATACAAATCAATATATACTAAGTAATTACAGTATTGAACTAGTATGATTATTCAAAAGAAGAGTATAAACAATGCAGCACACAAATCAGCACATAAGAGTAAATTGTTATCTTGGCAGCATGAGAAAATTCAATATAAATTATCAGAAGTAAGTAGAAAAGAATGAGGTAAGAATACCCAAATAATACAAATAACTTAAGTTAGAAAGAAATTAAGAATGAAAGAGAGAACGAAGGGGTAAAGAAATGGAGAAGGGAACCAAAATGGGGGAAGCCATCCCAATATCAGATGTAAGTCACATCTATAATGTCACCGTACATGTTGGAGGACCAATAAGGTTAATTTCAACCTAACTAAGTAGCTAAATGTGGGCCCGATTTAAAGGAAGACCATGCCTGCCATAGGAGCATAATTAGAGCGGAGTGGTCTCCATCTTCTGCCATAAATGTTTCCATTCTCTGTAGAAGATCCATCTCCACAACCAATTCTTTGATTGTGGGGGGCTCAGTGGACTTCCAATGCCTGGGGATGACAGTTCGAGCCGCCGTCAGGAAGTGTCGGAGCCATCCCCTTTTTATCCCCGGTAGGGGACCAGGAATCTGTGGAGTGGGCACCATGGGAGATCTCTCAACCAAGGCATAAATATCAAATACAGCTTTCCAGAAAGTCTGAAGGACCGTGCATGACCACCAGATATGTAGAATTGTTCCGGTCTCTATGCCGCAACAAAAAACAAATATCAGACACATCAGGATACATTTTGTGTAGGATCAGAGGGCATCGATACCACCTAGTCAGAATCTTGAAATTCTTTTCCTGAGCATGACATGCCATAGGTATTTTATGTGTCAACAGAAAAAAACGATCCCGGTGCATAGTCGTCAAACTAACCCCTAGTTCACGTTCCCAGGCACTAACGTATGCAGGAGTTTGATCCGCCGAGGCCTCCAATAGGAGGGAGTTTATTGTAGATATGACGCGACCTGGTGATGTCGATTGTAGCAATATGGATTCAAAGGTGATATTTGTGGACAGTTGAAGCCCCCCCTGGTAGGGCAGATCGGAGGAATGCTGGTAGCTGAGCATATTCAAACCATGAAAGAGTCCTCCCAGAGCAGATCCCCTGCATCTCAGAAAAGGAGGGTAGACGTCCATCATCCGATAAGACCTGGCCTAATGTGGACTGTCGTCAGAGGAGGACCATACCAAGAAATTAGTTTTGTGTACAGCTGGTGGAAATTCCGGGTTGTCGAAGAGTGGGCTAAAAAGCCCAGGTCTATGCGATAGGCCCTTTCGAGCTAAAAGTCTATCCCAAAGAATGAGGACATGTTGAGTAAGTATTGGGAAAGTAGTAAGGGCCGGTCTATAATCCGGCAGAATCCAAGGTAAGGAACTAAGGGAAATTGCGGTAATAGTCCGTTCAATCGAGACCCATTGTTTGTTGGAACTATTGTGAAACCAATCTACAATTCGCATAGGAATAGTGGCCTGATGGTATAAAAGGAGATCAGGAAGTCCCGCTCCCCCCTTCAACTTTGGACGAGACAAAACGTTCTTGTTGAGGCGTGGCCTCATATTGCCCCAAACAAATCTACTTAAGGCCCTATGAACACTCTTAAAGAATGGAATAAGAACAGGAAACGCCTGGAACAGGAATAAGAAGCGTGGTATTATATCCATTTTGATTACATTCATGCGACCGAACCAGGAAAGATGGCTGCGGTTATAGGAGTGTAGGTTCTTATGGGTACGTTGAAGTAGTGGGGGGGAAATTTAGGGAGTATAAATCCGCTAAGTCTCCCAGGATCTGGGCCCCTAAGTATTTAAAAGATCGTGATTGCCATTTGAATGAGAAGGAAGATTTTAGGCTGTCTAGTAGCGCCATAGGTAAAGAGATGTTTAGGGCTTCTGTTTTTCTATAACTTACTTTAAAATTGCTCACTTGACCAAACCTCTCAAACTCCCGTATGAGAACCGGAAATGAAATAGAAGGGTTCGTAACAAAGAGTAAGAGGTCATCAGCGTATAGAGCCAGTTTATGATGTGTCTGTCCCTTTCTAATCCCAGAAACATCTGGAGAATTACGTATAGTTGTTGCTAGATGTTCCATCGTAATAACATAAAGCAGCGGAGATAGGGGACAACCCTGTCTGGTACCGTTTGCTATTGATAAGTGTTACGTCCATGGCCGGGGGTCGTCGTTCAAACTCACCCCTTGACGATCCCGGCCATGGACATCTCTCTTCTTGGCGTCCGCTCCCTCCAGGGAGACGCCGGCACTCTCTTCCGGGTCCTTGTACTGTTTCCCGCAGGGCGCGCTCGCCCGCGCGTGCACGGCCTTAAAGGGCCAGTACGCGTCCAGCTGTCTAATATAAATTATCAGCCCAAATGGCTGCTGGACTATAAAAAGGGGCTCTGCCCACTGGTTCCTTGCCTGAGCGTTGTTGTTTACCCTAGTTTGTCTTGCAAAAGTTCTCCCAGTGTTTTCCAGTTCCCAGTGTTACCCGTTCTTGCTGCCTGTACCCTGTATCCCGTGCTATTGTATCTACAAGTGAAAGTCAAGTTGTGCCTTTCCGCTGCATCTGCAGCGTTATCTGCTGTGAAAGTCAAGTCCTGCTTCCGTCACTGTCTACATTGCCTCAGGTACCCGTTCTGAACTATAGACATTGTTTTGTACCTTGTTGGCCAGCTGCTACTCCGCTACGCGGTACGGCCCAGTGGGTCCACACCCCGCGCCATGACAATAAGGAGGGACAGAGCACACTATTAACCCTAGCCGTAGGCTTCTGATATAGAGAAAGTATTCGTCCTAACATTTTGGGGCCAATCCCTAACTGACAAAGGGCAGAACGCAAGAACTCCCAGTGAACACGATCAAAAGCCTTCTCTGTGTCTACTGATACCAAACACATGGAGATCGACATTTTCCTGACATAAGATAATAATAAGATGGTCTTATTAGTGTTGTCTCGGGCCTCTCTACGTAGAACAAATCCTGCCTGATCAGAGTGTATAACCCGCGGAAGGAGAGGAGCTAACCTATTAGCGATAGCTTTTAAATAACATTTAACGTCCACATTTATCAATGAAATTGGTCGGAAGTTCGAACAAATAGAAGGATCTTTCCCCGGCTTTGGAATGACAATGATAGTTGCCGTCAGAGTTTGTGGAGTGAACGGGGCCAAGGAAGATACGGAGTTAAAAATCCTGGTCATAAATGGAAGGAGCGGAGTGAGAAAGGCTTTGTAGAAAGATGACGGGAATCCATCTGGACCTGGGCTTTTACCAGCTGGAGAAGACTTAACTTATTTTATTCTTTAATGTGCGGGGTAAATAATGTTACATTGTATCGTTTGGATCGTTACGGACAGGATTATACCAATTATGTTTATTTTTTTATCCCCTAAATTTTTTATCGGTAAAATTGGGAAAAGTTTTTTTTTTTAACTTTTAATAATTTTTTTATATATTCTTGTACTTATTTGTACTTTTTTTTTTAAAGTTTTACTAGGGGACCTGAAAATTCAATCGTTAGATCTTTTGCACAATACACTACAATACTTATGTGTTGCAGTTTATTGTGAATTTTTTTTGTCCTCCAATTAGGCCCTGGAGATCCCGACCATTAGAGAGAGGTGTCAGCTGTAATATACAGCTGACACCAATTCGGTTTGGAGTGTGCTCAGCTCGTAAGCCTGCTCTGTACGTCCCCCTTTCAACTATGATGTAAAAAGACGTCATCTGTGTCTTACTTTCAGGTAACAGGTGCCCTAACTTTTTTTAACCCCTTCAGGACTGAGCCTGTTTTGGCCTTGTGGACGCAGCCAATTTTTTCAAATCTGACATGTCAGTTTATGTGGTAATAACTTGGGAATGCATTTTCCTATCCAAGCGATTCTGAGATTGTTTTCTCGTGAGACATTGTACCGTATGTTAGTGGAAAAATTTGATTAATAAATTCAGTATTTGTTTGTGAAAATCACCAAACTTTAGAGAAAATTTCCATTTTCGAAATTTAAATGTATCTGCTTGACAGAGAGTAATACCACACACAATAGTTACTAATTAACATTTCCCATATGTCTACTTTATGTTGGCATCGTTTTTTGAACATCATTTTATTTTTCTAGGACGATACAAGGCTTAGAACTTTAGCAGCAATTTCTCCCATTTTCAAGAAAATTTCCAAAACCTATCTTTATAGGTATCAGTTCTGAAGTGGCTTTGAGGGCCTTATATATTAGAAACCCCCATAAGTCCCCCAATTTTAAAAACGGCACCCCTCAAAGTATTCAATAAAGCATTTATTTATTGCCCAGATACTGCAGTTTTTAGAAATATCCCACATGTGGCCCTAGTGTGGTAATGGAGCAAAGGAGCACCTAGAGGATTTTGGGGCCTCCTTTTTATTAAAATATATTTTAGGCACCATGTCAGGTTTGAAGAGGTCTTGTGGGGCCAAAATAGTGGAAACACCCCCAAAAAGACACCATTTGGCAAAATACCGCCCTCAAGGAATTCATCAAGGAGTATAATGAGCATTTGTGTCATGTCGCATTTGCAACGCCCTGGAGGGACCAAAACAGGGGACACCCCCGAGAAGTCACCGCATTTGGGAAACTATAGCCCTAAAAAGAATTTATCTAGGGGTATAGTGAGCATTTTGATCCCATAGGTTTTTTGCTGAATTTAGTGGAATTAGGCCGTCAAAACTGCTATAGTTTTTGATTATTTTTTTTACGGCGTTCACCGTGCGCTATAAATTACATATATTAATTTATTCTGTGGGTCGATGCAATTACGGCGATACCATATGTATTTAGGTTTTTTATGTTTTACGGTTTTTACACAATAAAATCACGGTTTTAAAAAAATTATTTTGTTTTTGTGTCGCCATATTCTAAGAACCACAACTTTTTAATTTTTCTATCAGGTAAGCTGTGTTAGGGCTTGTTTTTTGCGGAACAAACTGTAGTTTTTATTGGTATGATTTTTGGGTACATGCAACTTTATGATCCCTATTTATGCCATTTTTTGGGAGCTGAAGTGACTAAAAATAGCGATTCCGGTATAGTTTTTTTATTCGTCACCGTGCGGGATAAATTACATTATATTTGTATAGTTCAGGCCATTACGGACACTGCAATACCAATTATGCGTAGTTTATTTATTAATTTCATTTTTTTCTAATAATAAAGGACTTTTTAAATTTTATTATTTAGACATTTTACTTTTGTACATTTTTTTGTAACTTTTTTTAACTTTTTTTTTTTTAGTCCCACTAGGGACTTGAAGATTCTATTGTTGGATCGTTGTGATAATACCCTGCAATACTTATGTATTGCAGGGTATTATACCTGTCAGTTTCACACTGACAGGAGGCATATTAGGTCCTGCCTCTGGCAGGACCTAATCGCCTTCCATAGATGGCAGACTGGAAGCCTTTGTTAGGCTTCCGGTTGCCATAGCAATTGCCCCCCGCAACAATCGGCCCCCGCAATCGCGTAGCGGGGTGCCGATGTTGCCATAACAACTTAAATGCGGAGGTCGCTATTGACTGCCGCATTTAAGGGGTTAATCGGTTCGGATCACTGCTGTGATCTGACCCGATGTTTTTCCCCAGTACTAAGGCTGCTAGTAGCAGCCTGTACTGGGAGATGCCGGGCTGCGGGGAGCGTTTGTCTGCTCTGTTAGGAGCACACGTAGATTAACGCGCTGCAGGCACAAGAACCAGTGCTGCAGCACGTTAATCTAGGTGGGGTGGTCGGGAAGCGGTTAATAATGTTCTGCAATATGTCCAGGTAATTTATTTATGGTGTAATGTCCGTGGTTGCTGACCGCCACCATTCCCCACTTACCGGAAGCCAGGACCGTAGGACTCTGAAGCCTTGCCAGTGTCTCCTTCCCCAGAGACTCTGGCACACACAGCTCTCTTATCTGGCTGATGCTCGTCCCCAGTATTAAAGGTGCCAACGCTCGCACCAGGAACATCACCTGTAACCAATCCAAGCACATCCGGGACTTTAAAAATAACTCTGCCCACTTCCTCATTGCCTGAGCAATATTGTGTCTAACCCTGTGTTCGCCTGCAAAAATTCCCTAGCGTTATCCTGTATCCGTGTTCGGTGTCAAGTCCAGTGTCCGTGACGACTTCAGTACCTGTATCCTGTGTTCGTGTCAAGTCCAGTGTATGTGACGACTTCAGTATCCGTGTCCGTGTCAAGTATAGTGTCTGTGACGACTCCAATGTCCTTGTCTGGTGTCCGTGACTATTACAGTTCCTGTGTCCTGTATCCGAGACAAGTCCAATTATCCAGCACAAGCCAGCTTCCGATTATCCAGCACAAGCCAGCCTTCGATAGTCCGACACAAGCAAGCTTCTGATTATCCAGCACAAGCCAGCTATCCAGGTACTCTCGCCCTATTGACTGTCATTGACATTTTGTTTGACCAGCTGCTACTCTGTTACAGCCGAGTGGCCCAGTGAGTCCACATTCCCCACAGCCATGACATACTGTTTGTTTTTCTCATATAATGCAGTTTTCTATATGTAATGTTGCATTTTTAAATTCCTACTTGACGGTCTGTTTGATTGGTTGATATAGCATTACGGCAGGAAAAACACCCAATGGAATAAATTATGGTTCATCAATTTCAATAAATGGCCAAAATCCTGGAGAATAGAAATTCCTGCTTCACACGGTTCTCGCCAATAGAGGGGGGCCTGAGTGGAGGACTCCCTCTATCAGTGTTAGGGATCTGCCAGGTACTTCATCTAGGTATACTCCTGGGATTAATCAATCCACACCTGAGGCCAGACCTGTTCGACTGACACCATCTCCCACCAACCAGGGTGGCAGGCTCAGGAGTGGGAGAGCCTATCGCGGCCTGGTCTGTCGGAGTTAGCTCCGCCCCCTGTCCTTTATTACCTGCCCTGTTCTCTCCCTCAGTGCTTGTAATTCTTTTGGATTCCTGGCCCCACTGCTGCTTGCTCCAGCCTGCTTCTGCCGTGCTTCTGCCTTGCTGCAGTTCTGCTTGACCTGCTTTGCTTTGCCCCTGGCTTGCTTCTGTCTCCGTGCCCGCTCGGGTGTACTCACTTCGTCCTGGTCCTGACTGTTCGTTCGCCGCTCCGTTTCCTCGTGGCGTTCCGTGGCTACTGCCCCTTCCCTTGCGTGTTCCCTGTTTGTTTTCCTGTGCACTTAGACAGCGTAGGGACCGCCGCCCAGTTGTACCTCGTCGCCTAGGGCGGGTCGTTGCAAGTAGGCAGGGACAGGGCGGTGGGTAGATTAGGGCTCACTTTCCCTTCACCTCCTTCCTGCCATTACAATCAGCTTAAAGGGGTTCTCCAATCCCAAAAATGTATGGCCTATGCTCAGGATAGGCCATCAATATCTGATCAGTCAGCTGTTACCCTTCATTTCTTTTACTGCTCACTGTGAATCGCAGACACACTTGTAGCGGCGGTTCTCAATATTACCGCCTTCACCTATTCACTTCAATGGGAAAAGGATGTAATACAATTTACAGTATGAGCAGTACAGGAAATAAAGGGGAAGCAATGCTCGTATGAGCGTTAAAACGGCTGACCGGCGGGGGTGCTGGGAGTCGGACCTCGACCGCTCAGATATTGATGGCCTATTTTATGGAACTGGACAACCCCTTTAATATGACCTATACAAAGAGATATTCTAAGCCTTGCAACCTATTTAAATATTACCAATTGCTCTGTTCCATACAGTTACAAATTACTCTATTTTATGTTACTGCCAGAACTATAGTTCAGGATATTTTAAATTAAATTAGGTTTTCCCTCACAAAACACCCATTTTTTTTTTTACCATTTATGTAAGCTATCATTTTGCAGAAGTCTGTTTTTAAAAAAAAATAAATCTGTAACTCTCAGTAAAGGATTTTTCTCTTGAGAATATTTAGCCCAAAAATTGTTGCTGAAGACATTTACAAATAATCCATAATTATACAGTAGTTTATTTCCGCCGTGTACTCACTGTTGATGCGTTCCCCATCTAAAGCTGGTGTGGGCATACCATATTGAGAGACAGGATTACCCCCTATAGATGTAACTATGTCTTGGATAGCCTTCAAACATCGATTCATATTACTTTCACACAAAGTTTAGTTTGCCGTTATTGTTTAGTTGTGCATTCCTGAAAAAGTCTTTAACTAATTTTTCTTGATATTTTTGCCACAACTGTGCAGCAACCGAAAGTCCACAAAAAAACAGCAAAATGGCACACAAATCACGCAAGCGATGTGGACTATCGCTGACGCAACCTTCGGCTGAAGCACCATCCCAATGCTGATCACCATCTAGCAAGTAACGCACTCGGCAAGTAGCCTGGTAAGTAGGATATTCAATATCGTCAACCTTTCGCAATTCAGCAAAAGAAGTAGGTCCTTGCACTGTATGTAGAAGTAAGCGTAAGTAATAGCATTCAGAGTTGTTTGGATGCACCGTATAGACTCTTCCAATGACGTGTTCTATTAAAATGCCGGGCTCGCCATTCACAGCTGTTCCACATCTTCTACGGTTGAAAACACCTTGCTGCTAATTATAAGTATAATATGACGGAACCTCATTATATAACAGTGTTTTTGCGAAATCGTCTGTTTCACAAAGTTGAAAGTATGCCAGCAAAGTGGTTTGTCTCGGGTTTTCTAACCGCTCTGGGTTGATTATTCTGTCTTTTTATTAGAGGCAACTAGAAGGTTAGTCCAATCATCTTGAAGAGGAGAATTTCTGAGAAACTTTTCGAAAACTTGGTTGATACGTTCCACTTGACCGTTGAATTGAGGGTGATAGGCAGATGAGAAGTTTAACTTAACTTCAAGCAACTTACAGCGTGCTCTCCAAAATTTAGATGTGAATTGAACACCTCCATTGGACACATTATGCATGGACGCCCTGTCCATAAACACAGAATATGTGTTCAAAGGGTAATGGAAGGAAGACCAGGTAGAGGTTTTTAAAACATTTAAAAAAAATTGGTGAATCGGTAAACAAATCCATGAAAATGTGAGTCCAAGGCAAATCAGAAATTGGCAGAAAGAGAAGCAAGCAGATATTTGATATGAACTTTTGTTTTGTGCACAAGTGGAACAGTGATCAATATAGTCCTAAATGTCTCAGCATAATTAAGGCCATCAAAAGTGATGGGAAACCTGAAATAAAAGTCTTCCTGAAGTTCTAGAGGGATGTCCCCAAAGGATATTTGTTCCCTTACGTTTAAAGGAACAAAAGTTTACCCAGGAGGAATATTAAAGAGGTTGTCTGGGCATGGGGCGATTTTTCATACTGATGACCTAACCACTGGATAGGTCATCAGTATATGATCGGTGGGGGTCCGACCCCTGGACCCCGCACTAATCTGCTGTTCCGGCTGCCTCCTATACTGGAAGTTATGCAGTGGTCGGTGCCGGAAACAGATGGCTCCGACAACTATATAGCAGCCGTGCTGCAGTACTGCAGTTCTGCTCCTATTCACTTGAATAGGAGCAGAGCTGCAGTGTTGCGTAGAGCCAGAATGCAGAAATGCTTGGACCGGGAAATAGACAACCGGGGTGAACATAAAGACGGGTATGGTAATTTTTTGAGAGAGTTTTTGCATAGGATAGTCTCTCCTACTTGACCTAAGGCAATCACATAGAAAATGGCTTTTGGTTCCGCAGTACAAACACAGATTGTTGATATGCCTGCTTTGGCATTAATCTACAGAGAGTTGCATTATTTCCACCTAAATAGGTTAATCCGAGTGAGCGGAGAACAGTAGAGGTTTCAAAAAAGTGGGTGCCAGCTGGGGTACTCAATGGATATGGTACGGTCACAAAACCGGATGTCAATACGGTTGGCCAGGAAGATTGGATAAACAAAACTAGTAAATCCCGACCAACTAATTCATCCTTAATGTGGCCTACCAGACCTTCCTAAAAGGTGGCCACCAGGGCCACATTCTTCTATTGCAACTCAGTAGCCAGGGTATGGAAATGGATGGCATATTGTCCAACAGATGAAGTGCCTTGACAAATTCTGAGTAAGGAGTAAGTCGCAGATGAAACCCGACCTGGTCGCAATCATAAGGAGAAGCAGTTGGAAGGTATAAACCAGGTCTGTAATAAAGTCCAGAGAAGAGAGGAGGGTACCTGGGTGAATTGCAGCGCACTGGCTCTTTAAACGATGAGGTGTCCGCGCGTATGTGAACTAGAAGAAAGTGTAAAATCTGGAGGAGTGCTGCGGTTAGTGGCTCTGTGTACTGACTCATAGAGGGAGGTCCAGAGCAAGGCATCCATATGACATCCACATACTCTAAAAGGGCATTTGGAAAAGAGTTGTAAAGATTAGACAAACCATTTTAGACTGCCTGGTCATATTGCAGCTATGCTGCGGAAGTTCCTGCGCAGCTGAGAACTGTGTTGCAAAACTGCATGCAATTTTACTGTGAATTGCTGCGGTATTGACCACGTGGCTTGTACAGGTGAAGCACATTGAAGCCATGCACTACACATGTACAGGTCGTACTGCCAAAAAACACTGAAAAACTGCTGCATATCGTGGTAAGACTGTGTGTGGTTTTGCGGTGCGGTTTTCAGCTGTGCTGCAACTACTTGCCGCATCGTGGTTGGGCACCCTAAGTAAACAAAACCTAATCCCTGTATAATTAAATATTTTGCCACAACCCAATAAACTTTGGGTTTTAATTCCTCGTCATCATTATCATCTCTATTTGCTGTGAATGAGGCATCAGGCGGAGGTGTGTGAAAATCCTCATGGATCAAAACCTGATTAATTTTCACAAATTTAATGTTTTCTACATTTCTGGAGGACAATTTTGTCTGCTTTGGTGTGACAATGCCACCTTCCGCACTGAATACCGAAACGTCCCAAGAAGTGTCCCGCACTTCTTTTTTGCGGACTTTTTTTGACGCGGCCGTTTCTCAAAACGACCGCGTAAAAAAACGGCTTGTCTGAACAGAACGCCGGTTTTCCCATTGCAATCAATGGGCAGATGTTTGGAGGCATTCTGTTTCCGATTTTTCGGCCATTTTTCAGGCATTTACGGCCCGAAAAACGGCGGAAAATAGGCCGTGTGAACATACCCTTACAGTACACTGGAGGGTGGACAAGACAGTACACGAATGGCAAACTGGACCAGTTCCTGCCACTTTTAGCAATAGCGCTGGCAGAGGTGGTGGAGCGGCAAATCAGTGGAGAAT
Organism: Rhinoderma darwinii; assembly: GCF_050947455.1. Classification (NCBI taxonomy): domain Eukaryota; kingdom Metazoa; phylum Chordata; class Amphibia; order Anura; family Rhinodermatidae; genus Rhinoderma; species Rhinoderma darwinii. The sequence goes on from NC_134687.1 coordinate 507,026,170, forward strand.
GTAGAGGGGCCTCTTGGTCAGACATGCAGCCAGCAGGCATCTGCTTTACGAAAGCTGCGGCAATCTGGGTATAGAATGTCCTGTAAATATGCTATATTTTGCCTCAATTTTGGCAACAGGAAAAAATTCCCCCCATTTTGCTTTTATAGTGAGGGTCTAAGAGCATGGCTATCCAATAGTCATAACTTTGCTTGATGCCAAAGATATGCTTGATGGCAAAGATTTGCTTGTCACCATGTAAGCAAACAAACTATCAGCTTGCCATTCTCGCCAGCATGTCCAAGGACCCAGTTGTCCGCCCCACACTGCGATGGTTGGTCATGGCCATCGTCATCTTAATATCTGTCACAATGAGTTTCAGCTTCGTCTCCTAGCTGTGACTGTTAAAACTCTATGTCCCCCTCCACCACCAACTCCTCCCCATCCTCCTCCTCAAGTCCTAGCTCCTCATTCTCCTCCAGTTCCACCTGTATGCCACACAGGGATGGTTTTAAACAAAGTGTGGCCCTGGGCAAAGTTAAAAGTGGGGCCCCAAATGCTGAATTACTGTATCATTAATGCAGTCAATTCAGAAGGCGGTGTGCAGAGAACTGAATCTCTAATTTCTAGCGTGTCCAGGAGTGTTGCAAGCCCCAAAGTATATGTCCCCCCTCTCACGCAAAAAATGATCTATATACACATCTAGTTATTAAATCATATGACTATACCAGTTTAAATATTACCTGCATACTATTACTGAACACATCTCACTATTATAAGACCAATATTACCAATAATAACACAATATAAGGTCCAAATAATACTGCCACACCACAACCACATAGTGACTGAATAATATCCCCATTCTGTTATTGAATAATACCACCACACCATAACCACATAGTGACTGAATAATACCCCCATACTGTTACTGAATAATACCACCATACCATAACCACATAGTGACTGAATAATATCCCTATTCTGTTATTCAATAATACCGCCACACCATAACCACATAGTGACTGAATAAAACCCCCATACTGTTACTGCATAATACCGCCACACAATAACCACAAAGTGACTGAATAATACCCTCATGCTGATACTGAATAATACCGCCCCACCATAACCACATAGTGACTAAATAATACAATAATATATTGTATAGTGCCACACAGCCCCCCTCCCTTGTATATAGTACCGCACAGCACCCCTCTCCCTTGTATATAGTACCGCACAGCCCCCTCCCATGTATATAGTGCCACACAGATCCCTCCCTTGTATATAGTGCCACACAGCCCCCCGCTTCCTTGTATATAGTGGCATACAGCCCCCTCCCTTGTATATATTGCCACACAGCCCCCCTCTTCCTTGTATATAGTGCCATACAGCCCCCTCCCTTGTATATAGTGCCACACAGCACCCCTCTCCCTTGTATATAGTGCCACACAGCCCCCCTCCCTTGTATATAGTGCCACACAGTTCCCTCTCCCTTGTATATAGTGCCACACAGCCACCCTACCTTGTATATAGTGACACACAGCACCCCCTTGTATATAGTGTCACGCAGCCCCTCCTTGTATATAGTACTTTGGAATCTTGTAAAATCAGTGTAAGAAAACATATATTACACATACTGAAGTTGTGACCAGATGCAGGGCCGATTCTAGCTTTTCTGCTGCCTGAGGCGAAAATTGAAATGGCGCCCCCCAGATTTTGATTGACATCCCCCTGGCTGGTCTACATCACTAGCAGTCTCCTCCAACTCTTGCTGATGCGCCGTTGCCTTGTACTGGCATGCGCGGTGTAGCCAGGCAGAGTAGTGCACGGCAACGGCGCATCCGAGAAAGTTAGAGGAGACTGGTAATGTATATCAGACAGGGGGGATGGCAATCAAACATTGAAAGGTGGCTTTGGAGGCAGGACTATGTGACTTTTCAGGATAGCAGCACCTCCCCATGACCCTTTAATGATTAATTAGCATATAGTGTGCGCCGTTTTAAAAGTTGATTTTATAGATGTTGCTGCATCTGAAAAAAACATACAAGGGAATATTTGGAAATATTGTCAGGTCATGTATTACTGCATGGTGGCAATTCAAGGGGTTAAAACTACCTGACTGGTTGCTATTAAATATACAATGAATTGAAAACAATTCCATCTGCCCTGCAATTTTGTTATTATAAATATATCATACATAATTACAGCCCCAGATTCAAGCTCTGACATATACGGCTCCAGAATGAAGCTCATACAAATATATAGTACCAGAAGCAAGCTCAATACATATATACCGCACCAGAACAAATCTCAGTACATATATACAACACCAGACCAAAGCTCAGTACATATATACAGCCCCGGAACCAAGCTCAACACATAAATACAGCACCAGAACAAAGATCAGTACATATATACAGCACCAGAACAAAGTTCAGTACATAAATACAGTACCAGAACAAAGCTCAGTAAATATATACAGCATCAGAACTAAGCTCAGTACATAAATACAGCACCAGAACAAAGTTCACTACATAAATAGAACACCAGAACCAAGTTCAGTACATAAATACAACACCAGAACCAAGTTCAGTACATATTTACAACACCAGAACCAAGATCAACACGAATATACAGCACCAGAACAAAGCTCAACACGTATATACAGCACCAGAACCAAGCTCAGTACATAATTACAGCACCAGAACAAAGCGCAATGCATATATACAGCACAAGAACCAAGCTCAGCACGTAATTACAGCTCCAGAACCTACCTCAATACATATATAAAGCACCAGAACCAAACTGAGTACATACAGTGAAGGAAATAAGTATTTGATCCCTTGCTGATTTTGTAAGTTTGCCCACTGTCAAAGACATGAACAGTCTAGAATTTTTAGGCTAGGTTAATTTTACCAGTGAGAGATAGATTATACAAAAAAAAAAAAAAGAAAATCACATTGTCAAAATTATATATATTTATTTGCATTGTGCACAGAGAAATAAGTATTTGATCCCTTTGGCAAACAAGACTTAATACTTGTTGGCAAAACCCTTGTTGGCAAGCACAGCAGTCAGACATGTTTTGTAGTTGATGATGAGGTTTGCACACATGTTAGATGGCATTTTGGCCCACTCCTCTTTGCAGATCATCTGTAAATCATTAAGATTTCGAGGCTGTGGTTTGGCAACTCGGATCTTCAGCTCCCTCCATATGTTTTCGATGGGATTAAGGTCTGGAGACTGGCTAGGCCACTCCATGACCTTAATGTGCTTCTTTTTGAGCCACTCCTTTGTTGCCTTTGCTGTATGTTTCGGGTCATTGTCGTGCTGGAAGACCCAGCCTTAAGCCATTTTTAATGTCCTGGTGGAGGGAAGGAGGTTGTCACTCAGGATTTGACGGTACATGGCTCCATCCATTCTCCCATTGATGCGGTGAAGTAGTCCTGTGCCCTTAGCAGAGAAACACCCCCAAAACATAATGTTTCCACCTCCATGCTTGACAGTGGGGACGGTGTTCTTTCGGTCATAGGCAGCATTTCTCTTCCTCCAAACATGGCGAGTTGAGTTAATGCCAAAGAGCTCAATTTTAGTCTCATCTGACCACAGCACCTTCTCCCAATCACTCTCAGAATCATCCAGATGTTCATTTGCAAACTTCAGACGGGCCTGTTCATGTGCCTTCTTGAGCAGGGGGACCTTGCGGGCACTGCAGGATTTTAATCCATTACGGCGTAATGTGTTACCAATGGTTTTCTTGGTGACTGTGGTCCCAGCTGCCTTGAGATCATTAACAAGTTCCCCCCGTGTAGTTTTCGGCTGAGCTCTCACCTTCCTCAGGATCAAGGATACCCCACAAGGTGAGATTTTGCATGGAGCCCCAGATCGATGTCGATTGACAGTCATTTTGTATGTCTTCCATTTTCTTACTATTGCACCAACAGTTGTCTCCTTCTTACCAAGCGTCTTACTTATGGTTTTGTAGCCCATTCCAGCCTTGTGCAGGTCTATGATCTTGTCCCTGACATCCTTAGAAAGCTCTTTGGTCTTGCCCATGTTGTAGAGGTTAGAGTCAGACTGATTCATTGAGTCTGTGGACAGAAGTCTTTTATACAGGTGACCATTTAAGACAGCTGTTTTTAATGCAGGCACCAAGTTGATTTGGAGCGTGTAACTGGTCTGGAGGAGGCTGAACTATTAATGGTTGGTAGGGGATGAAATACTTATTTCTCTGTGCACAATGCAAATAAATATATATCATTTTGACTATGTGATTTTCTGTTTTTTTTTTAACATAATCTATCTCTCACTGGTAAAATTAACCTAGCCTAAAAATTCTAGACTGTTCATGCCTTTGACAGTGGGCAAACTTACAAAATCAGCAAGGGATCAAATACTTATTTCCTTCACTGTATATACAGCTACAGAACCAAGCTCACTGCATAAATAGAGCATCAGAACCACACACACACACACACACACACACACACACACACACACTCACACACACACACACACACACACACACACACACACACACACACAGTGCTCCCTGTAGATAGTGCCCCCTCAGAGCCCCATGTGGGTAGTGTTCTATATATAGCACCCTGTATATATAGTGCCCACATATAGCCCCCCTGTATAGTATATTGTGCCCCACATATAGCGCCCCCTGTATATAGTGCCCCGTATATAGTTCCCTAAATATAGTGCCCACATATAGCCTCCCCTGTATGTAGTGCACCACATATAGCCTCCCTGTATATGTTGTCCCAAATATAGCCTTCCCTGTAGATTGTGCCCCACATATATCTACCCTTGTATATAGTGCCCCACATATAGCCTCCCTGTTGATTGTGTCCCACATATAGCTCCCCCTGTATGTAGTGCCCCACGTATAGCCCTCCTGAAGATAGTGTCCCTCACACACACACACACACACACACACACACACACACACACACACACACACACACACACACACACACACACACACACACACAGTGCTCCCTGTAGATAGTGCCCCCTTAGAGCCCCCTGTAGGTAGTGTCCTATATATAGCCCCCTGTATATTCTGCCCCACATATAGCACCCCCTGTATTTAGTGCCCCATATATAGTTCCCTAAATATAGTGCCCACATATAGCCTCCCCTGTATGTAGTGCCCCACATATAGCCACCCTGTATATATTGTCCCAAATATAGCCTCCCCTGTAGATTGTGCCCCACATATATCTACCCTTGTATATAGTGCCCCACATATAGCCTCCCTGTTGATTGTGTCCCACATATAGCTCCCCCTGTATGTAGTGCCCCACGTATAGCCCCCCTGTAGATAGTGTCCCACATATAGCCTCACCTGCAGATTGTGCTCCACATATAGCTCCCACTGTAGATAATGCCACTCACACTTTTAAGTGGAAAAAAAACATGTTACATACTCACCTTGATCCCGTTCCCGCACCGTCCTGTGTCAATGCAGGCCTGCTCTTTTCTGTGCAGGTCTGCTGCGGTAGAATGATGGCGCTGATTGGCAGGGCAGAATGACTTGCACCGCCAATCAGCTCCTTTCAACAATGGAAGCGGTGCTTTGACATCATCGTGCCGCTAGCATAGTTGAAAGGCACTTATTGGCAGGGAAGAATGATTTACTCTGCCAATCAGTGCCTTTCAACAACGGAAGCAGCGCGATGATGTCATCGCGCCGCTGGCATCGTTGAAAGGCGCTTTTTGGTGTGGCAAGTCATTCTACCCTGCCAATCAGCGTAATTGTAAGGCCATTCAGAGCTTATGTATGTAACTGTATCTGGGTCCTATAGACACAGGTACAATTAGTGCAGAAGGGGGTGGTGGAGTCTGGTTTCAATGGCACCGCAGCCACCTCAGACAGGCAGCAGGCCGCCGCCTGAGACGAGAAGCTCATCTCGCCTCATGGACGGTGCGGCCCTGATTAGATGAACATTAATAAACATATTTAAAGAGAGGCTATCACCTCTGCTGAAATGTATATTTTAGTAAATATTTGTATGCCCCATAATATAACAATTCTGGAACATATTTTCTTAGAACTTTGCTTTACCATTCCCCTGTCAAAGGGGCGTCTCCATACACTGTCAGCACTAATTAGACATTGGCAATCTGTGTAGTGACATCCCCCCCAAATGGCTAATGCCCAGTTGACAATTTATTCATACATTTCTAGGAGGAATAACAGCGAAACGGCACAACATAGAGCTCTAAGGAAAGATGCTCGAGAATTGTTATTCATGGGGAATACAATTGTTTACTAAAACCATCAGGTCCCAGCTGGCATTAGTGGATGTCGTTTCTCCATTCAGCAGTGGAATCTTAAGCTAGACACAAACATGAGTTTTTTATTAGCTTATTTTTTTGGGGGCGAGCTAATGGTTTTTCTGGGATCCACCCTTAATCTATTTCACTATGACATCTTTAACATTTTCCTATTGCATTTTACCGTTTGACCACATGTGCAGAAGGAAAACTCTTGCACTAAATGTAGTTGTTATGCCCAGGGGAGAATTGGCCATGTACTTTACCAGGAATTTTCCCAGTGAGCCGGCCGCTTCACTGCTCAGAGGCCACTCTCCTGTATAGTTTTGCATACATGTGTATGTGTGTTTTGAACCATGACATAAAGAAATCCCCACATACACAGTCTGCTTGTTTTACAGTGCTTGCAGGACCTTTGGAAAGAACATCACGTGACCAACATGTGATCAAAGGTCCTGAACTAATCACTGCAACTTCAAGACTCTGGACACAGGATAGAAGTAATCCTGAGAAAGGTAAGTGATAAATGAAGTGGTGTGTGTATATGTGTGTGTGTGCGTATATGTGTGTGTGTGTGTATATTTGTATTTGTTTGTATATGTTTGTGTGTCTATATATGAGTGTGTGTATATATGAGTGTGTATGTGTGTGTATATATATATTTGTGTGTATACATATGGGTGTGTATATATGGGTGTGTGTGTGTGTGTGTGCGTGCGTGCGTGTATGTGTGTGTGTGTGTGTGTGTGTGTGTTTATATATATATATATATATATATATATACATATATATATATATATATATTATGTGTTTGTATATGTGTGTATTGTGACAGGTCCAGGGGAAAAGTAGTGGACGGAGTGTACATCTCACCCAGGTTACTGTCATATACATTTTAAAACAGCCAGGGAATTGAGCTAGAAGGAAAATGTGTTTTCCTTGCTCAAGGGTTTTCTGGAATACCTGTGTAAAAGGGCCTGGTTGTTGGAATAGGGAGAGTTGGGAGGGTTCCTATTCCACTAGCCACCACAGGTATTGCATTGTGGCTAATTACCTGCACAGTTGAGGTGTGCTCGAATTAGAGGCTGAGTTCAGTCTCTCTCTCTGCTCCTGGGAAAGCTGGATGTGAGTAAAGCAACTGTGGCGTTGTGTTTGGGAGTTGGAGCTCTAGGCTCAGCTCTTTGTAGTTAGGAACTGCATGTTTAGTTAGTGGCCAGACGGCCTAGGATTTACTTTATGTATTCATTTGTTTTCTGCTACGGCTTTTTTACCTAATAAAACTGGCTGAGGCCAGTAGTACCACACTGTGACTGGACTGTAGTCTGTTCTTACTGTGCCTGTCTACCCTAGGAGACAGTAATCCAGTGGGCGACCCCTTACAGTATGTATATGTATATATATATATATATATATATATATATAAGTGTGCGTGTATATGTATATATGAGTGTGTGTGTATATCTGTGTGTGTGTGTGTGTGTGTGTGTGTGTGTGTGTATATATGAGTGTATGTGTGTATTTTATGAGTGTGTGTGTATATATGACTTTGTGTATATATGATTGTGTGTATATATGAGTGCATGTGTATATAGGTTTGTGTATATATATGTATATATGTGTATGTGTAATGTTGGGGTAGGGAGACAGACAGGTGAGCCCTAATCTACCCGCCACTCAGCCTGCCTACTTGCATGGGCCGTCCTAGGCGATGGCGTACAACTGGGCGACGGTCCCTACGCTCAATAAGTGCACGACAGACAAACAGACAAGGGTACACAGAAGCTAAGGGAAATGGGGCAGTTGCCCACGGCAACACCGTGAGCAACAAGAGTAGTGAACGAGCCGAGTCAAACCAGGAGTGTACGAGGTACCAAGCGTAGAGCAGGAGCGTAGTCAGTAAAGCCAGGGTCAATTTAAAGCAGAGGTCAATAGTACTAGCAGGAACAGCAGAGCCAGGAAACCAGACAGAATCACAGGCAAAGGAAGAGCAGGAAATGAAGGTATAAATAGACCGAGGGCGGGAGCTAGCTCCATCTGGCCAGGCTGTGATAGGTTTTCCCACTCCTCAGCCTACCAGCCTGAGTGGTAGCAGATCGAGTCAATCTATCAGACTTAGGAGCAGATGCAGACTGATTAACCACGGGCATCGAGACAGAAGCTGTGTCTGGCAAATCCTTTAGGCTGGGTTCACACGACCTATTTTCAGGCGTAAACGAGGGTTTGTCGACGTACTGTGCCGATGGCCTGTAATTTACGCGTCATCGTTTGACAGCTGTCAAACGACGACGCGTAAAATGACTGCCTCGTCAAAGAAGTGCAGGACACTTCTTTGGACGTAATTTGAGCCGTTTTTCATTGAATTCAATGAAGAACAGCTCTAAATTACGGCCGTCAATGACGCCTCGCAAAATGCGATTACGTCTGAAATTACGGAGCTGTTTTCTCCTGAGGCTGCCGTGTGAACATACCCTTACAGTACCCCCCCTTTTATGAGGGGCCACTGGACCCTTCCTAGGTGGACCTGGGTTATTGGGGAACCGAAGATGGAACCTCATGAGCAATACCCCAGCGTGAACATCCCGGGCGGGTACCCAAGTCCTCTTCTCAGGCCCGTATCCTCTCCAATGAACCAGGTACTGGAGGGAGCCTTGGACCATCCTGCTGTCCACAATCTTGGCCACATCGAATTCTACCCCTTCAGGGGTGAGAACAGGGACCGGAGTTTTCCTCCAGGTAGCCAAGGACGGGGAGCAGCGTTTCAGGAGGGAGGAATGAAACACGTCGTGTATTTGAAAAGACTGGGGTAACTCCAGCCGGAAGGAGACAGGGTTAAGGACCTCAATGACCTTGTACGGCCCTATATACCGGGGAGCAAATTTTTTGGACGGAACTTTAAGACGCAAATTTTTTGAAGACAGCCACACCAGATCCCCGTCCACAAACAAGGGGTTAGCAGAATGTCTTCTATCTGCCTGAGTCTTTTGTATGCTCTGGGACGCCTCTAGGTTCTTCTGAAACTGGGTCCAGACTGTGCACAGTTCCCGATGAACACATCGTTGGAACTACCAGGTGAAACTGAGGAGAACCGTGGATTAAACCCAAAATTACAGAAAAAGGGGAAGACCCCTGACGAGTTACAGACCCGGTTATTAAGGGAAAATTGGGCGAGGGGAATGAAGGAGACCCAATCATATTGACAGTCGCAGATAAAACACCTTAAATATTGTTCTAGAGACTTATGAGTCCTCTCAGTTTGGCCATTAGTTTCAGGATGGAAGGCCGAGGAGAAGGACAGATCAATCTCCAACTTTTTACAGAAAGCTCTCCAAAACAATGAAACAAATTGTACCCCTCTGTCAGAAACAATATTGACAGGAAGCCCATGGAGACGCAGGATGTGTTTGACAAACAAGGTAGCTAACGTCTTGGCATTGGGTAGTTTCTTGAGGGGCACAAAGTGGCACATCTTACTGAAGCGGTCTACTACAACCCACACCACCGACTTGCCTTGAGATGGAGGCAGATCGGTGATAAAATCCATGGAGATATGGGTCCAAGGTTTCTGGGGAATGGGCAAAGAACATAGTAAGCCCGCTTGTCGGGACCTGGGAGTCTTGGACCTAGCACAAATTTCACAAGCGGCGATGTAGGCCTTAACGTCTTTAGGCAAACCAGGCCACCAATAGTTTCTAGCAATGAGGTGCTTGGTACCCAGGATGCCTGGGTGGCCAGATAGTGCAAAGTCATGATTTTCCCTGAGTACCCTTATCCGGAATTGCTGGGGAACAAACAGCTTGTTCTCAGCAAGGTTCCCGGGAGCTGAACCTTGATCAGCCGCAATTTCGGAGACTAAGTGGGAATCAACAGAGGATATGATTATACCTGGGGGCAAAACACAAGCAGGATCTTCCTCCGGAGGAGGGCTGGCCATGAAGCTACGTGACAGTGCATCAGCTTTAATATTTTTAGACCCAGCCCTATAGGTGACCACAAAGTGTAATCTAGTAAAAAACAACGCCCATCGAGCTTGTCTCGGGTTTAGCCTCCGGGCAGATTCTAGGAAAACCAGATTCTTGTGGTAGGTAAGGACCGTTACCTGGTGCCTAGCCCCCTCCAAGAAGTGGCGCCACTCTTCAAATGCCCATTTAATGGCTAAGAGTTAGCGGTTGCCCACGTCATAGTTACTCTCAGTGGGCGAGAACTTCCTGGAGAAGTAGGCACAGGGACGGAGATGGGTGAGGGACCTGGTACCCTGGGACAAGACAGCACCCACTCCCACCTCGGAGGCGTCAACCTCCACGATGAATGGCTCTATTTGGTTAGGCTGAATCAGCACTGGGGCAGAGATAAAGCACTTCTTAAGGATCTCAAAAGCCTGGACCGCCTCCGGAGGAGAGTGGAGGAGATCAGCACCTTTGCGAGTAAGATCCGTAAGAGGCTTAGCGATGACCGAGAAGTTAGCAATAAATCTCCTGTAATAATTAGCAAACCCCAGGAAGCACTGTAACGCCTTCAGGGAGGCAGGTTGGACCCACAGCCTGAACCTTGGCAGGGTCCATGCGGAATTCATTAGGATTGAGGATTTGACCCAGAAATGGTATCTCCTGCACCCCAAACACACATTTTTCGGATTTAGCAAATTGTTTGTTTTCCCGAAGGGCCTGGAGCACCTTCCTGACATGCTCAATGTGGGAGGACCAGTCCTTGGAAAACACATGTATGTCATCAAGGTACACTACAAGAAATACCCCCATGTAGTCTCTTAAAATCTCATTTATGAAATTCTGGAAGACCGCGGGAGCATTACACAACCCAAAGGGCATGACGAGGTATTCGAAATGACCTTCGGGCGTGTTAAACGCAGTCTTCCACTCATCCCCTTCTCTGATTCGGATAAGGTTATAAGCCCCCCAAAGATCAAACTTAGAGAACCATTGGGCCCCCTGAACCTGATTGAAGAGATCAGGAATCAAAGGAAGGGGATACTGGTTCCTAACAGTGACCTTATTCAAGTTTCGGTAATCGATGCATGGCCTAAGACGACCATCCTTCTTCCCTACAAAGAAGAAGCCAGCACCTACCGGAGAAGTGGAGGGGCGAATGTAACCCTTGACCAGGCTTTCCTGAATATATTCTTTCAAGGCCCCACGTTCGGGACAAGAGAGAATAAAATTCCTACCCTTAGGGAGCTTAGCTCCTGGTACCAAATCGGAATGTGGCGGGAATGCTCCTGACGCATACGATAAATGGGTCCATAGACCCCTGTGCACCAAACGGATGCTGAAAAAGCTTTTTTGCTGTGTGTAATAACGTTGTAGACTGCGCTGTTCCATGCATATAAATGTGCTTTTTTTTTTTTTTTAACACGGTTGCCTATGGAGGACGGACAGCAGAGACATCTGTTTTTAAACTGTTTAATGCATCTCCTGGGAGCTTTATCAGCACATACATTCTATCCAGTGGCGTATCTCTAGGGGTCGCAATTGCAACCGGGCCCCTAAGCCTGGGGGCCGACAGGCCCCCCATAGCCAGACAGCGCTGATCCCATTTCCTAACGGCTCCTTGCTCCAGCATTCACTCTACTGTGAGCGGCTCGGCCCAGGCAGGAGTGATGTAGTGACGTCATCGCGCCTGTCTCCTCCGAGTCACGTACAGGACAGACTGGAGGAGAAGGATCCTCCACCCGTCGTGGGAACGGGTATAGGTAAGTAATTATGTTATTATTTTTCTATTAGGCACAATGGGGCATTATACTGGGGGACAGCTATGGATGTCCTTACACTGTGGGGGCAACTAGGTGGGCATTATACTGTATGGGGCATCTGTGTGGGTGTTATACTTTATGGGGCATATGTGTTGGCATTATACTGTATGGGGCATCTATGGATCATTATAGTGTATGGGGGCATTATACTGTATGGTGGCAGCTATGGGGGCATTATACGGTCTGGAGGGCACTATGGGAGCATGATACTGTGTGGGCTGAACCGGGTGTGTATGGGCGGGGATTGGGTAGAATTAGAGGCAAGGCTTAAAAGAAAAAAAAATTGCTGCTGCGCACTGCATCGATTGTCCCGCTTTATGATACATAAAAGTATCATACTGTCTACAGGGAGGGCTGTGTAGCACTGTTTGGGGAGGCTGTATAGCCCCATCTACAGGGGGCACTGTATAGCACTCTACAGGGGGGTCTGTATAGTACTGTCTACAGGGGGGCTGTATAGCTCTGTCTACAGGGGGGGCTGGATATCACTGTCTACAGGAGGGGGCTGTATGGCACTATTTACAGGGGGCACTATCTACAAGGGCGGGCTGTGTGTGGCACCCAGGAGAGGGGGGCCCAGTCAAAAGTTTGCTATGGGGCCCAGTGTTTCCTAGTTATGCCCCTGATTATATCGATAGAAATACTGTGGTGTGAAAGCCGCCTAAGAGCTTCCATTGCAGATGTGTACACAGCCCAATGCTGACAATAATAAGGCTGCATTATTAGATCTATCACCAATGTGGCTTCAGCTAACGGTTTGCTAACTCCGCCTACTTGTGCTGGCCACACCCACAACATGGGGCCACATTTAGATTTTTCCAAGGCCACTTTAAGCTCCCAATCCGCCCCTGGTTATGCCTGCGCTTGATGACCACACTCACGGGCAGCTGCGACCAAAGGACTCGTAGAACCTGGCGGCGTCTCCTTCTCCAGAGACACCGGCGTACACTGCTTCCTCATCTGACCGATGCCCGTAGGGTATGCGCGCTTGTCCCATGCCTGAAGAGGCCAATGCGCACACCAGGTACATCACCCCTGGCCAATCCCAGCACACCCGAGACTTTAAGGAGAACTGTGCCCACTTACTCTTTGCCTGAGCAATATTGTATCTAACCCTGTGTTGGTTTGCAATGGTTCCCTAGCGTTATCCTGTATCCTATATCCGTGTTCGGTGTCGAGTCCAGTGTCCGGTATGTCCATTCTCCGTGACGACTTCAGTATCCGTACCCGGTGTCTGTGTCAAGTCCCGTGTCCGTGACAACTACAGTTCCTGTGTCTTGTATCCGAGACAAGTCCAGTTATCTAGCACAAGTCAGCTTCTGATAGTCCGGCACAAGCCAGCTTCTGATTATCCAGCACAAGCCAACTATCCAGGTACTCTTGCCCTAGTGACTGTCTTTGACATTTTGTTTCACCAGTTGAGTAAGTGTCAGGAGAATTTTCTATTCTTATCAAAAGAGGTTCAAGGAGTCATCTGAATAAGTTGAAAAGCGCGGCTTTTTATTCTTGTTAACAAAGAGACAAACAGCAGTAGATCAACGATCATCTCTCAGCCTTTGTCTGAGACTTTCACTGAGTAACATGGTCTTTATACATATAATAGGGTGTGGAAAAACCAGTCCTAGTCCTATCTTCCTCTGGAAATTCTAATCTCTCTATTGAGGAATTCACAGACCCCTCACACTGGTTATCAGTTATATTGAAAGTAAAGCATATTTAACAATTTGTCAGTCAAAGTCTTTCCTGAGAATGACCACGATTGAAGTTTATTTTGATCGCGGCTGTTTAAGCCGTTAAATGCTGCGGTCAATAGCGACCGCGGCATATAACTTGTTTACAGAGGGAGGGAGCTCCCTCTGTCACCCATTGGTGGCCCGCAAAGCAACCTGATAATAGCCCCCAGGTCTGCCCTTGGCATATGCCTATTAGGATGTGCCAGAGGCACCATAAAAAGTGTTTTTATTTAGTAAAAGTGTAAAAAACAAATAAAATTACGCATATCTGCTATTGCCGCAACCGTAATAACTAAAAAAAAAAATTTTAATATGTAATTTAAACCGCAAAGTGAACACCATAAAAAAAAACGCAAAAAACAATGGCGACATTTTTATTTTTTTCCATTGCCCCTCAAAAAAGTCATAATAAAAGTTAATCAATAAGTCCCATGTACCCCAAAACTGTACCAATCAAAACTACATCTCGTCCTGCAAAAAACAAGCCTAATAAATCACTACATTGATGTAAAAATAAAAAAAATTACGGCTCTTGGAAAACGACGATGCAAAAACAAATCATTTTAGTTCAAAAGACTATTTATTGTGCAAAAGTTGTAAAGCATAAAAAATCTATACATATGTGGTATCGTTGTAATCATACTGACCCATAGAATAAAGGTAATGTGTTATTTATGCCGCACAGTGAACGGCGGCAATTTAAAACGCAAAGAACAATGGTGGAATTTCAGGTTTTTTTTCTATTCCCCTCCAAACAAGTTAATAACACTTAATCAAAAAATGATATGTACCCCAAAATGGTGCCATTAAAATGTACAACTAATCCCGCAAAAAAAACAAGTCCTCATGCAGCTATGTCGATGGGAAAATAAAAAAGTTATAGCTCTTTGAATGAGACTATAGAAAAAAAATTGCTTGGTCATTAGGGCCTAAAATATGCTGGTCACTAAGGGGTTAAAAGACCCTTTTCCCATTTTTTCATCAAAAGAACGTAAACTATTAGAAATAAATGCAATTAGTATCTCACTCATCCATAAAAGTCCAAACTGTTACAATATAACAATATTTAACTCACACAGTGAATGCCATAAAACCAAAAACAAATTAAAAAACAGAATTGCTGTTTTTTGGTCACTTCGCCTCGCCTTACTACAGGTTGCTCCACACAAGTCCTCACACTGCTCCATGTTAAAGTAGTAAAACTTAAAAAAAAAACAATATAAATTTGGTATCGCTGTAATTGTATTGAACCTCAGAATAAAGGTAACATCATTTTTGCTGCATGGTGAACACTAAAATCAAAACCCAAAAAAACAATTGGAAATTGATGTTTTTTCCCATTCCACTTCACAAAATATTTCTTTAAAGTTTTCCACTACATTATGTGGTAGAATAAACGGTGCCATTAAACAAGAAAAAATAAAATTGTCCCGCAAAAAAAACAAGCTCTCACACAGGTATGTTGCTGGACAAAAAAAAGTTATGGCTCTCGGAATGCAGGGAGAAAAACAAATAAAATGAGCCTGTACAGACCTCTGACCTCAACCCCATCTAACACATTTAGGATTAAATGGAATGCAGATTGTGAGCCCGACTTTTTCATCCAGCATGAGTGTCTGATCTCACAAATGCTCTGTTGGATGAATCGGCACATATTCTTTCAGACACACTTTAAAATCCTTTAGAAAGCCTTCTCAAATGAATGGAAGCTGTTACAGCAGCAAAAGGGAGACCAACTGTAAAGGATCTGCCAGACACAGCTTCTGTGTCAACGCCCATAGGCAATCAGTCTGCACCTGCTTCTATGTCTGTGAGACTGACTCCATCTTCCACCACTCAGGATGGCAGGCTTAGGAGTGGGAGAGCCTATCACAGCCTGGCCAGACGGAGCTAGCTCCCGCCCTCTGTCTATTTATACCTGCCTTTCCTGTTCCTCCTTTGCTTGTGATTCTTCTCGTTTGGTTTCCTGGCCCTGCTGCAGCTTCTTGAACTACTAACCCTCTGCATGTTATTTACCTTGGCTTTCTGACTACTCTTCTGCTCTGCGTTTTGTACCTCGCTCATCTCCTGTTTCGACTCGGCTCATTCACCTCACTTGTTGCTCACGGTGTTCCCGTGGGCAACTTCCCCATTTCCCCGGCTTCTTTGTACCCTTGTCTGTTTGTCCTGCACCTATTGAGTGTAGGGACCGTCGCCCAGTTGTACCCCGTCGCCTAGGGCGGGTCGTTGCAAGTAGGCAGGGACTGAGTGGCGGGTAGATTAGGGCTCACCTGTCTGTCTCCCTACCCCATCATTACACCAACTCCATATTAACACCCATGGTTTTGGTATGGGATGTCCAAGAAGCTCATATAGATGTGATGGTCAACTGTCCACATACTTTTGGCTAGGTAGTGTATCATAGATGAAGCGGAATACAGTTTCCATAGGTGGAGTAAGATAACGGCTTATAGACATTCGCTGACAAATATCTAATGCATATGGACAGGTTTAAGGCTACATTCACACGACAGTGAAAACGGCCGTGCGACGGCCGTTTTCACACTTGAAGATAAATACATTAAAACTAGCAGGTGACTAGCCTTCAATAAATACATGTTACATGCGTTATAATATAATGATGCTTCTATTACCACTGTGATAAAGATGGATAAAGTAATCCCATGAACCTTTAGTTTTAATTAAAAGTTTCCAGCTCAATGAGAAATTGATTTTGAAGCTTTGGAGGGCAAGCACTTTGAATTTTGGTACTGGGATGTCAATAACTAATAGAATCTCAAATGCCAAAAACCACTGAGAGGAAAATAATTAATCTTAATTCATGACTGCTGGACACAAAGATTCGATTGGCAGATAAAAAAAGGAATAATTAATTATGTTAGATCTAAATGCCTCTTTTAAATATATAACACATCTTTAGCCTTTAAAAGTTTTTTCTTTTTACAATAATCAAAATGATAAAACATTTTATTCTATGAACATATTAAAGGGGCTGAATATTTTAATGGTTGCTACAGGATAACATTCTAGTTTTATTTAATAAGAAAACAAAGACATGATCAATCCAATCTAATTCTACATTTCAAGACCAATAAAATAATACCATTCAATTTTCAGATTTTTTAATTAGTTTGATATAATCTGCTTTGATAATACATAATTATTCAACAAACAAGCCAATGTGACATGTCCATTGTAAGTACATCCTATGATTCTTGTAGAACCAACAGTAATACAATCAAGTGTTTTTTTCTATGAGCTTTACTAGTTTCCTAAACCAATATCGAGGGTTGTTTCCAAATCGACCTTACAATAGATCATTGATATTTTTATTGCTTTTTACCCTTTTCCACAGCATCTTCTGACTTTTGAACACCAATTATTTTTCTATAACTATTTTAGTGTAATTATTATGGTCACTGTCCCAACTAGTTACCAAGATTGGTAATCAGCCAGCCAAGGGATCAGCTCAAGCCGACAGCAAAACCTGTGACAGTTTGAGTTTGGATCATAGACTTAAAGGGACCCGCACCTATGTTGAGAATGGGGATATCCAGATGCCCATTCCACCTTGTGCTAACCACTAGTATATGGGTAAAATATTTTTTAACATGTCAAAGTTGCACATTTCCTTTAAATACACTTTGACATAAATATATTTGTCTCTATTAAATATAAGGTATATGATTTAATATGCACTGTGCCAAGATCATGGCCATGCTTTACCCATTCTTTCTCTCAGAGTAGCACAGGTCAGTGGGAGATACCAACAGGGAGTTGAGGAGGATGTACATAGCAAAGCAGATAGCAGACAGAGTGTAGATAGAAAAGAAGCACCCACCGCAGGGACTGCAGGGGTTAGGGGGGCATCACCCGCTTCTCAGCATCAGCACCTGCACAGTTTAAAGGAGATGTACCTGGGAACGTATCAGTGTCTGCGGAAGGAGAAAGCAGTACAGAAATGAAGCTGTGCTGATACATGAGACTAGTGAAAGCAGCAGCATCCCAGATTCACAGAAGTCACATCCAGCATGTTGTACTGGAATGGACACACTCACATGAGAAACGTCTGAATCTAGGATCAAGTTGTAAACTGCATATAAGGGGGTCTGAAAATTGCAGCCTGAAACTTAATGCAACTTTTTTTTTTAAAGGGTTATTCCCAACTCAGATATTTTTTTGCATATCCACAGGGTGGCAGATTAGGTAACTACCATTCTTGAGATAGATGCAGATCCTAGACTTGAAAACCACATCTATCAGATATTTATGGCATAAACTGTGGATACACCATAAATGTTTTAGCTGAGATTTACCCTTTAACTCAAGGTTTTTTACCATGTCAAAGGTGTACATAGCCTTGAAATACATTTTTAGCCTGAATATATTTTGGTCTGTATTAAATATAATATATATGATTGAGTCTGCAAAGTGCCTCAAAGATCACAGGCCATGCTAGTAGATTTGCCCTTACATTTTAAGACGTTCGTTATGCGAAGTTATTCATATTTTATTGCTGTTAAAGAGTTATAAACACAATAATAGTTTCTCAAGTTGCTTGGGCCTAAGGATGGTTGACTCATAGACAAATGCCTGTAACATGCCTATACACATTAAAACTCTAACCAGTCTTTTCAAACTCCTTCATTAAATGGCCAAAGCTCCATGTCAAAGAAGCAAGCATATGTTTAAAATAAAATCTAAAACATCTATTTTTAAAATCTAAAGTTTGTTTTAAAAAATATAGCCCTTTGAGTTTTCATGTTTCTTCCAGTTTTCAATGATGAGAAGAAGCAAAAAACACGGCGCCACATAGTGAAGGTTACCCAGGTATGGAGTGGTGTAAGAGAAGAGTGGTACTCACCTGGTAACGGGTGGTAGAAAGCAATAAAGAATAAAGGTACAGCTGCTGCCAGGACTCGGGACCGGTGATTTGGATGAACGACCGCGAAGGTTGTGCTGGGTTAGCAGGAAAAGGAGTCACCGCGGGCGCTGCTGCACTTCAATGGAACCAAAATGCTTTGAAGGTTCGGATTGTTGATAATAATGTACGGAAGAGTATAAGAATGAATGGAATTTATTGATAGTATGACTACGCGTTTCAATGCCGTACCGGCATCTTCAGCAGGTCATGAATGAACATACAAAAGTCACTGTTTAAATAGCCATGTTAATGTTGAAAAAAACCCGCCAATGTGAACGGGGTCAAGGTGTTTAAGTGACGTCATAGTTCAAAGTTCCAAATTCAAAAGACCGGATAAACACACAAAAAACAGTAAAAAGTATGTCGTATAATAAAAACAATTAAAATAATAGAGAAAGAAGAGTATTATATAGAAAGAAGAATATGAAATGTGAAAAAAAATAAATAAAAATATAATGAAAACCATGTAATTAGGAAGACTTGAAATGTAGTACGGAATGTATCAAAAAGGATGCCGAAGCGACACGATAAAAAAGCTGCCCGGATAATATAGGATACTAATATAAGTGGATGCAGATATAAATATGGACTACATATATGGTGTGTGGTATAAAGGTTCTAACCTTTATGTTCCAAAAATATAGTTTTAGAATGATAGCCATAATGTCGGCAATAATTCCAAAACGGCAATATGCATATAAGGAATTGTGAAAATAAAATTATAAAAAACACTAGTCAAAGGCAAGCTAGATTTCAGAAATATTAAAAAGCCAAAATTGTATAGTATGTTTGAATATATAACACTATATACAAAGTATGCTAAAAATAAAAATAAAAATAAAAAATAAAAAAGATAAAAAAGATAAAAGGTAAAGAAGGAAATACATCGGCAATGGAAAAAATTATTTTCATAGTAAGAATATTTCAATACGAATTACATTATAAAAAATTGTAAAAGTACACAAACTAACAGAACTGTCGGGAAATACCAGAGAGGTAATAGCCTTATAGATTAAAACAAAGTCGGCAAAGCCGATAAATTGTAATTGATGACCCAACGAAATTAAGAGAGAGCAATATGTCATGAATGAAATTCAAAAAGGAAACGTAATGAAAAATATATCTGAGGGGGGGAGCATCAAAAATGTGTAAGAAATTGACCGGTAACGTGGTAAACGGGTTATGTATAAAATAGGGATATATATAAGAGATACAGTAAACTGTAAAGTCGGCAAAGCCGGAAAATGTATTTGGTGATGCAACGAAATAGATAAAGAGCAATATGTCATGGGTAAAAAATAAAAAATAATAAATAAATAAATAAATAAAAATAAAAAATAAAATAAAAATAAAAATAAAAATAAAAATAAAATAAAAATAAAAATAAATATAAATATAAATAATAATAAAAAAAATAATAAAAATAAAAATAAAAAAGCATAACCAAAAGTGTAACTGAAAAAAGGAGCATCATAATGTATATGAAAATCACCAGAAACGTAATAAAAGGATATGTATAATATAAATTTGCATACACAATAATATAATATAATATAATGATAAATTAATAATCAATGATGTTTGACAGCAGAAAACAAAAAGTTAGATGATAAATAATAAAGTGATTTACTAATCAATGGTGGATTCAGATATATCATTAAGGCCATCTGGTTGGAGGGTCTTCATTTTAAAGATCCAGTAATTTTCACGCTGTTTAAGCTTACTGAATCGATTGTTAATATTAAGTGGAATTTGCTCTATAGGCGTGATACGTATACTACTGAACTGGCTGTTGTGTATGATGGAAAAGTGTCGAGAGACACAATGTTTCAAAAAACCGGTGTTTATATTGAATCTGTGATTATTGATCCTTGTACGTAAACATTGTGTAGTGCGGCCAATGTATTGGAGATGACATGGACACTCCAACATATAAATAACAAACGAGCTTCCACAATTGAGAAAGCTATTAATATTAAAAGATTCTTTAGTTACTGCAGATGTGTAGGTGGATGTTTTATGGGTTATATTGGTACAACACATACAGCGCTGTCGACCACATTTGTAAGAACCAAGAGTCCTAGGGAGCAAAGTGGAGCAGAGTGCCATGGAATTTTTTATTTTACTGGGTACTAAAATGTTTTTGAGGGATTTGGATCGTCTATAGGTGATGATAGGTCTATCAGGTAATTCTGTTTTTAAGAAAGGATCATTTTTCAGGATATGCCAGTGTTTATCAAGAACCTCTCGGATTTTTTTACTTCCACTATTGAGTGATGTAATAAAATTATTACTAAAATGTTGTTTATTTTTAATTGCTTTCTCATGTTTGACGCATGAATCTTGCGAGAGTAGAGCAGCTTTACGACGTGCCCCTTTAATGAGACTCAAAGGAAAATTCTTTTCCCTGAATCTTTTTTCTAATAGATTGCATTCCTCTATGAAATCTGAGTCTGTTGTACAATTCTTTCTCACCCTTCTAAATTGACCAAAGGGGACATTTTTTATCCATGGGGGATAGTGGGCGCTGTTAAAGTTTAAATAGCTGTTGACATCCACCGTTTTGAAGTGTGTCCTTGTAGTAAATTTGTTAATACTGGTATCAAAAGCAATAGTCAGGTCTAGAAAGTCAATAGACATTGTAGAAAAGGTATGTGTAAAAGACAATCCTAAACTATTGTCTAGGATTGTCTTTTACACATACCTTTTCTACAATGTCTATTGACTTTCTAGACCTGACTATTGCTTTTGATACCAGTATTAACAAATTTACTACAAGGACACACTTCAAAACGGTGGATGTCAACAGCTATTTAAACTTTAACAGCGCCCACTATCCCCCATGGATAAAAAATGTCCCCTTTGGTCAATTTAGAAGGGTGAGAAAGAATTGTACAACAGACTCAGATTTCATAGAGGAATGCAATCTATTAGAAAAAAGATTCAGGGAAAAGAATTTTCCTTTGAGTCTCATTAAAGGGGCACGTCGTAAAGCTGCTCTACTCTCGCAAGATTCATGCGTCAAACATGAGAAAGCAATTAAAAATAAACAACATTTTAGTAATAATTTTATTACATCATTCAATAGTGGAAGTAAAAAAATCCGAGAGGTTCTTGATAAACACTGGCATATCCTGAAAAATGATCCTTTCTTAAAAACAGAATTACCTGATAGACCTATCATCACCTATAGACGATCCAAATCCCTCAAAACATTTTAGCACCCAGTAAAATAAAAAATTCCATGGCACTCTGCTCCACTTTGCTCCCTAGGACTCTTGGTTCTTACAAATGTGGTCGACAGCGCTGTATGTGTTGTACCAATATAACCCATAAAACATCCACCTACACATCTGCAGTAACTAAAGAATCTTTTAATATTAATAGCTTTCTCAATTGTGGAAGCTCGTTTGTTATTTATATGTTGGAGTGTCCATGTCATCTCCAATACATTGGCCGCACTACACAATGTTTACGTACAAGGATCAATAATCACAGATTCAATATAAACACCGGTTTTTTTAAACATAGTGTCTCTCGACACTTTTCCATCATACACAACAGCCAGTTCAGTAGTATACGTATCACGCCTATAGAGCAAATTCCACTTAATATTAACAATCGATTCAGTAAGCTTAAACAGAGTGAAAATTACTGGATCTTTAAAATGAAGACCCTCCAACCAGATGGCCTTAATGATATATCTGAATCCACCCTTGATTAGTAAATCACTTTATTATTTATCATCTAACTTTTTGTTTTCTGCTGTCAAACATCATTGATTATTAATTTATCATTATATTATATTATATTATATTATTGTGTATGCAAATTTATATTATACATATCCTTTTATTACGTTTCTGGTGATTTTCATATACATTATGATGCTCCTTTTTTCAGTTACACTTTTGGTTATGCTTTTTTATTTTTATTTTTATTATTTTTTTTATTATTATTTATATTTATTTTTATTTTATTTGTATTTTTATTTTTATTTTATTTTTAATTTTTATTTATTTATTTATTTATTTATTATTTTTTTTTACCCATGACATATTGCTCTTTATCTATTTCGTTGCATCACCAAATACATTTTCCGGCTTTGCCGACTTTACAGTTTACTGTATCTCTTATATATATATCCCTATTTTATACATAACCCGCTTAACACGTTACCGGTCAATTTCTTACACATTTTTGATGCTCCCCCCCTCAGATATATTTTTCATTACGTTTCCTTTTTGAATTTCATTCATGACATATTGCTCTCTCTTAATTTCGTTGGGTCATCAATTACAATTTATCGGCTTTGCCGACTTTGTTTTAATCTATAAGGCTATTACCTCTCTGGCATTTCCCGACAGTTCTGTTAGTTTGTGTACTTTTACAATTTTTTATAATGTAATTCGTATTGAAATATTCTTACTATGAAAATAATTTTTTCCATTGCCGATGTATTTCCTTCTTTACCTTTTATCTTTTTTATTTTTAGCATACTTTGTATATAGTGTTATATATTCAAACATACTATACAATTTTGGCTTTTTAATATTTCTGAAATCTAGCTTGCCTTTGACTAGTGTTTTTTATAATTTTATTTTCACAATTCCTTATATGAATATTGCCGTTTTGGAATTATTGCCGACATTATGGCTATCATTCTAAAACTATATTTTTGGAACATAAAGGTTAGAACCTTTATACCACACACCATATATGTAGTCCATATTTATATCTGCATCCACTAATATTAGTATCCTATATTATCCGGGCAGCTTTTTTATCGTGTCGCTTCGGCATCCTTTTTGATACATTCCGTACTACATTTCAAGTCTTCCTAATTACATGGTTTTCATTATATATTTTTTTTTTTTTCACATTTCATATTCTTCTTTCTATATAATACTCTTCTTTCTCTATTATTTTAATTGTTTTTATTATATGACATACTTTTTACTGTTTTTTGTGTGTTTATCCGGTCTTTTGAATTTTGAACTTTGAACTATGACGTCACTTAAACACCTTGACCCCGTTCACATTGGCGGGTTTTTTTCAACATTAACATGGCTATTTAAACAGTGACTTTTGTATGTTCATTCATGACCTGATGAAGATGCCGGTACGGCATTGAAACGCGTAGTCATACTATCAATAAATTCCATTCATTCTTATACTCTTCCGTACATTATTATCAACAATCCGAACCTTCAAAGCATTTTGGTTCCATTGAAGTGCAGCAGCGCCCGCGGTGACTCCTTTTCCTGCTAACGCAGCACATTCCAGTTTTCAAAAAACTGTGTTCAATATTTTCTAGTTGTAATAGGTTTTTTTTCAAAGGGGAATTCCGTTTTGTGCAGATAAATGTCTTTCCTTGTGAAACGTAGTTATAAATTTTTCCAATATGTTTTGGTATCAATTTCTCAGAATTTTAAGATTTCTGTTTGCTGTCATTTAATAGGAACATTCATTGTTTTTTATCTTCTCTTACAGTGGATACAAATCTGTTCTGATCATGTGAGGGACACACCCATTTAAGTACTTACAAAGTAACTAGAGAAAGTGTCAGCCATTACAGCTCCTCTAGTGTTTGTCACCTATTTCTTCAAGACTCCTTGAAGAATAGATCTTCCTGGTTATGCAGTGATGCTTTTGTTACCTATTGATCACTGCATTGCTTGGCAGATTTTGATCTATAGGAGTCTAGGAAAAAAAACGCACAAAAGGGAAGAGACAGTTATAACTAGGAAATGACTGAATTTGGAAAAGATTAACTTGTAAATCAGTTTTTTTTTTTTTTAAAAATCTCCCAAAATACAAGTTCAAACTCTAGTCCTAACCTCTCACAAAAAGTCAAGAGTTTTTAAATGATCTTTGTTATCACTACTGCCTAAAGGTTCAGAAAATGTCCAATTTTTAGTCAAAGAAGACATGGTCACTAGGTCATATAAGTTGAACTGGTTTACTGACCTGAATAGCGCTGTCTCCCTGATGCCAGCTTTTTTCTTCTTCTGGACCCCCCCCCCCCATTCCAGAGATATGGCCCACAGTTGTGTTGGCTCCCTGTCTGCTAATTTGCTGAAGTTAGCCAACAGAATGGCGCTCGCTTCCCAGACACTGATGCTGACCAATCAGCACGAAGCAGTTTAAGGGTATGTGCACACGAAAACTGGTTTTTACGTCTGAAAAGACAGACTGTTTTCAAGGGAAAACAGCTGCGTCGTTTCAGACGTAAAAGCTCCTCCTCGCATTATGCTAGGCGTCTTTGACGGCCGATCATTTGAGCTGTTCTTCATTGAATTAAATGAAGAACAGCTCAAATTACGTTTCAAAGAAGTGTCCTGCACTTCTTTGACGAGGCAGTCATTTTACTCGTCGTTGTTTGACAGCTGTCAAACGACGACGCGTAAATGACAGGTTATCGGCACAGTATGTCGGCAAACCCATTCAAATGAGTGGGCAGATGTTTGCCGACGTATTGGAGCCGTATTTTCAGACGTAAAACGAGGCATAATACGCTTTGTTTACGCCTGAATATAGGTCGTGTGAACCCAGCCTTAGGGCACATTCAGACGTGGCGGGATTGCTGTTGAATTCCGCTGTGGACAGTCCGCAGTGGAATTCTGCAGCAGCCGTTTTTTACATGTCTTTCTACACATTTTTAGGAAACTTAGTTCACACGTTGCAGAAAATAACTGTGCGGAATTCAGGCTGCGGTGCAGAATTTTCCCTCCGCAGCATGCTCATTCCATTGCGGAGAAGAAGCTGAATTTCACTGCAGATTTCAGCCTTTGCAATGCAAAAACTTAAATCTGTGGCAAGTCCGCTGTGATATCTGCAACGTCTGAATTACCTGTCAATTATGCAAATGTTGGTGCAGATTCGTTGCGTAATTGCCCCAAATCTGCACCAACATTTGCAGCGGAAAAATTCTGCCACGTTTGAACATGGCCTAAGGGTAGTTTACAACAGAGCTAAGAACAGCAAATAAGCATAGAGTGTGCCAACACAAATGTGGGCCTTATCTCTGGAACAGGGAGGGGGATCGAGGAAAAAAAACTGTGGAATCAGGGAGACCGTGCTGTTCAACTTAGTAAACCAGTTCAACTAATATGACCTAGTGACAAGCCCTCTTTAAATGTATTTTGTTTAACTAGATATGCAATTTCTCATAATACTTTTTTTTCTAAATTTACATGTATATATTTTTGGACAATATATAAAATTTCCTCATTCTGCCTTCTAACATGATACATGATTTATGCTGCATTTTTCATTACCTGGAAGAATTAATTTCTCAAGTGGTTGAACTATAAGATACCAAACCAATTTTTTTCAATAAATTGTCTTTTTTATTGCTATATTTCAATTCTCTAAATCATTGATGCCAAGCATCTTCCCTCAAAAAAAGATGACTTCATATGACAATGAGAAATAAACTTCACACTGGGCTATATATTTTTTTCTACTGAACCAATTTGATGCAAAGAAAATGAGCCACCCTTTCACCTCCAAATATCTTTAGTTTGGCCTATGTTAAACTAAGATCTCAGGGTAGGCCAGTTTACTATTAAGTGCTGTTAAATGGTGTCTTGATGCAAAACAAGACACTTATCAATATGATGTCTTCAGTCCTTTGGCCTTCTTCTCCAGTTCTGGCAAGCCACTCCCACATGTAAAATATCCGCTATCCGCCACCGTCATGCCTGCCTCGTCCATGGCAGTGCGCGACATAGAGAGGCAGAAGAATCAGCTCGTCCATACGTGAACCAGCTGCAACTTCTGGCCCCTTCTCTGCACTGGTTTCTGACTTGCACAGGAACAGCGCAAGCGCAATGGACACTCTTTATTATGCGGGTGTGTGCGATCTTCCTGTCCTTCCACCCCGCAACTGACTAGAGCAGTTACTGACTAGAGTTGCGGGACACAGAGCCGCTGGTATAGGCTCTGCTCCGGGACTCTGTGGAATCCCCTGACATCGCTGTCCATATGTGGACAGCGATGTCTGGGGCTTCCCCAGAGCTGGAGTCCCAGGCAGAGCACTAGTGTAGGCTCTGCTCCGGGACTCTGTGGAATCCCCTGACATCACTGTCCATATATGGAATCCCAAGGAAAGTGCTAGAAGCGGCTCTGCTCCTGGACTTCAGCACTGGGCAAGCCCCTGACATCGCTGTTGTCAGTGGCTTCCCCAGAGTTCCAGAGCAAAGCCTATACTAGTGCTCTGCTCTGGGACACTGGCTCTGGGGTTGCCCCTGACATTAAATTCCGGTCCAGGAGGATCCCCTGATGTCACTGTCTATGGACAGTGACGTCAGGAGCTACCCCAGCAGAGGAATCCTCGGCCAATGCGTCGGCAACGCTCTTGCTGGGGATTCCACTCCTAGAGGGAGTGTCAATGAAGCTATCTACTGGGTGTGTGTGTGTGTGTGTGTGTGTGTGTGTGTGTGTGTGTGTGTGGCACTATCTACAAGGGGTGTGTGTGGCAATATCTACAGAGGGCACTGTGGTATTATCTACAGAGGGCACTGTAGCATTATCTAGGGGGTGACATCTACAGAGGGCATTGTGGCATTATCTATGGAGGGCACTGTGGCATTATCTATGGGTGGGTGTGTGGCAGTATCTACAGAGGGCACTTTGGCATCATCTACAGAAGGCTCTGTGGCACTATCTAAAAAGGGGCTGCCCAAGCTTGACATTCGTGTGTCTGCCAACTGAGCCGCCGGACTGCATTTAGTGACACCTAAATTTGAAAACTGGATGGTTAACTCGTGGAGAAAATTTCAGTTAAGTTTAAACATAGCGGTATTGTTATAGTAATGTAGTATTGTTATAGTAATCCAAATAACTAATTGATTAACAATAATTTTGTATCAAATCTGAAAGCAATGTGGCCCATCAACTTCACATTTTTTTATATATGTGGCCCACTTATCCGGGCCGAGTTTGAGAGCTCTGGGCTAGAGTGTAGGGGAAATAAAATATATATATTTTTTTTAATAAATATTGATCATAAAGGGTCTTCAAATTATTTAGATGATAGCAAATAAAGAGAGCAGTAAAAATTGAAGTGTCAAGTAAAAAAAATTTAAGTATGTATATATATTAAATATATCGATATATATGTGAGATATATAAATATACATACTGTACAGATGTATATATGTTTATATCTGTACATTATATATACACTACTGTTCAAAAGTTTGGGGTCACCCAGACAATTTTGTGTTTTCCATGAAAACTCACACTTATATTTATCAAATGAGTTGCAAAATGACTAGAAAATATAGTCAAGACATTGACAAGGTTAGAAATAATGATTTTTATTTGAAATAATAATTTTCGCCTTCAATCTTTGCTTTCGTCAAAGAATGCTCCATTTGCAGCAATTACAGCATTGCAGACATTTGGCATTCTAGCTGTTAATTTGCTGAGGTAATCGGGAGAAATTTCACCCCATGCTTCCAGAAGCCCCTCCCACAAGTTGGATTGGCTTGATGGGCACTTCTTGTGTACCATACGGTCAAGCTGCTCCCACAACAGCTCTATGGGGTTGAGATCTGGTGACTGCGCTGGCCATTCCATTACAGATAGAATACCAGCTGCCTGCTTCTTCCCTAAATAGTTCTTGCATAATTTGGAGGTGTGCTTTGGGTCATTGTCCTGTTGTAGGATGAAATTGGCTCCAATCAAGCGCTGGCCACAGGGTATGGCATGGCGTTGCAAAATGGAGTGATAGCCTTCTTTATTCAAAATCCCTTTTACCTTGTACAAATCTCCCACTTTACCAGCACCAAAGCAACCCCATACCATCACATTACCTTCACCATGCTTGACAGATGGCGTCAGGCACTCTTCCAGCATCTTTTCAGTTGTTCTGCGTCTCACAAATGTTCTTCTGTGTGATCCAAACACCTCAAACTTCGATTCGTCTGTCCATAACACTTTTTTCCAATCTTCCTCTGTCCAATGTCTGTGTGCTTTTGCCCATATTAATCTTTTCCTTTTATTAGCCAGTCTCAGATATGGCTTTTTTTTTGCCACTCTGCCCTGAAGGCCAGCATCCCGGAGTCGCCTCTTCACTGTAGACGTTGATACTGGCGTTTTGCGGGTACTATTTAATGAAGCTGCCAGTTGAGGACCTGTGAGGCGTCTATTTCTCAAACTAGAGACTCTAATGTACTTGTCTTGTTGCTCAGTTGTGCAGCGGGGCCTCCCACTTCTCTTTCTACTCTGGGTAGAGCCTGTTTGTGCTGTCCTCTGAAGGGAGTAATACACACCGTTGTAGGAAATCTTCAGTTTCTTTGCAATTTCTCGCATGGAATAGCCTTCATTTCTAAGAACAAGAATAGACTGTCGAGTTTCACATGAAAGCTCTCTTTTTCTAGCCATTTTGAGAGTTTAATAGAACCCACAAATGTAATGCTCCAGATTCTCAACTAGCTCAAAGGAAGGTCAGTTTTATAGCTCGTCTAAACAGCAAAACTGTTTAAAGCGGTGCTAACATAATTACACAAGCGTTTTCAAGTGTTTTCTAATCATCCATTAGCCTTCTAACACAGTTAGCAAACACAATGTACCATTAGAACACTGGAGTGATGGTTGCTGGAAATGGGCCTCTATACACCTATGTAGATATTGCATTAAAAACAGACGTCATTTAGCACATTAACAATGTATAGAGTGTATTTCTGATTCATTTAATGTTATCTTCATTGAAAAAAAGTGTGCTTTTCTTGCAAAAATAAGGAAATTTCTAAGTGACCCTAAACTTTTGAACGGTAGTGTATGTATGTGTATATATATATATATGTACACTATATGTGTGTGTGTATAAATATATATATATACATCACACACACACACACACACACACGCACACATACGCACACACATATCCATCTCTATACAGTATGTAGATCTCTCATGTATATTATATATAGACAGGAGATAGATATGTGTACATATATATATAAAGTATATATATATCAAACGTGTGTGTGTATATATATATACATATATATATATATACATATGTATATATATATACAATGTGTGTGTGTGTGTATATAAATATATATATATATATATATATATATATATATATATATATATATATATATATATATATATATATATATATATATATATAGTGAAGGAAATAAGTATTTGATCCCTTGCTGATTTTGTAAGTTTGCCCACTGTCAAAGACATGAACAGTCTAGAATTTTTAGGCTAGGTTAATTTTACCAGTGAGAGATAGATTATATAAAAATAAAAAAAACAGAAAATCACATAGTCAAAATTATATATATTTACTTGCATTGTGCACAGAGAAATAAGTATTTGATCCCTTTGGCAAACAAGACTTAATACTTGTTGGCAAAACCCTTGTTGGCAAGCACAGCAGTCAGACGTCTTTTATAGTTGATGATGAGGTTTGCACACATGTTAGGTGGAATTTTGTCCCACTCCTCTTTGCAGATCATCAGTAAATCATTAAGATTTCGAGGCTGTCGCTTGGCAACTCGGATCTTCAGCTCCCTCCATAAGTTTTCAATGGGATTAAGGTCTGAAGACTGGCTAGGCCACTCCATGACCTTAATGTGCTTCTTTTTGAGCCACTCCTTTGTTGCCTTGGCTGTATGTTTCGGGTCATTGTCGTGCTGGAAGACCCAGCCACGAGCCATTTTTAATGTCCTGGTGGAGGGAAGGAGGTTGTCACTCAGGATTTGACGGTACATGGCTCCATCCATTCTCCCAGTGTAGTAGTCCTGTGCCCTTAGCAGAGAAACACCCCCAAAACATAATGTTTCCACCTCCATGCTTGACAGTGGGGACGATGTTCTTTGGGTCATAGGCAGCATTTCTCTTCCTCCAAACACGGCGAGTTGAGTTAATGCCAAAGAGCTCAATTTTATTCTCATCTGACCACAGCACCTTCTCCCAATCACTCTCAGAATCATCCAGATGTTCATTTGCAAACTTCAGATGGGCCTGTACATGTGCCTTCTTGAGCAGGGGGACCTTGCGGGCACTGCAGGATTTTAATCCATTACGGAGTAATGTGTTACCAATGGTTTTCTTGGTGACTGTGGTCCCAGCTGCCTTGAGATCATTAACAAGTACCCCCCCCCCGTGTAGTTTTCGGCTGAGCTCTAACCTTCCTCAGGATCAAGGATACCCCACGAGGTGAGATTTTGCATGGAGCCCCAGATCGATGTCGATTGACAGTCATTTTGTATGTCTTCCATTTTCTTGCTATTGCACCAACAGTTGTCTCCTTCTCACCCAGCGTCTTACTTATGGTTTTGTAGCCCATTCCAGCCTTGTGCAGGTCTATGATCTTGTCCCTGACATCCTTAGAAAGCTCTTTGGTCTTGCCCATGTTGTAGAGGTTAGAGTCAGACTGATTAATTGAGTCTGTGGACAGGAGTCTTTTATACAGGTGACCATGTAAGACAGCTGTCTTTAATGCAGGCACCAAGTTGATTTGGAGCGTGTAACTGGTCTGGAGGAGGCTGAACTCTTAATGGTTGGTGGGGGATCAAATACTTATTTCTCTGTGCACAATGCAAATAAATATATATAATTTTGACTATGTGATTTTCAGTTTTTTTTTAAATATAATCTATCTCTCACTGGTAAAATTAACCTAGCCTAAAAATTCTAGACTGTTCATGACTTTGACAGTGGGCAAACTTACAAAATCAGCAAGGTATCAAATACTTATTTCCTTCACTGTATATATATATAAAATGTGTGTGTGTATATGTGTATATATATATATATATATATATATATATATATATATATATATATACATATATAAAATGTGTGTGTGTGTGTGTATGTATATATATATATATATATATATATATATATATATGTATATATATAAAGTCAAAGACCTCCAAAATACAGGAAAGAACTCCAAGGTTAGTGAAAAAGTGGATTTATTCACCACATGCGACGTTCCAGCCCTACTTCATGGGGCCTTTCTCAAATATAACAATCAGTGGGCAGTGTACATATAAATACACAGGTTCCAGTAATACATGTTAATAATACATAATAAATTAATTAGCTATCAAGAATTTCATATTATTTACAGTGTCAACATAATAATAAGTGTAAAACATGATTGTATGTTACATATATATACAGACATTATGTTCCTTTTGACAGATATAAAAAATGCCCCTCCATTTACTGTATTTATTTAACTAAGTGCTAATCAATAAGGTGCAAATGTTTAAATTACAATCATATATACAATTACATATGTATCCATCGGACTCATCATATACCGGATACCTTCACGTACTCTACATGTTGAATTGCTTCTCGGCGTCTCTTAATCTTTAGTGCACATGCGCTGGTTCAAAAGATTCCACGCATGAATTTCTTGATAGCTAATTAATTTGTCATGTATTATTATGTATTAATGGAACCTGTGTATTTATATGTGCATTGCCCCTGATTGTTATGCTTGAGAAACGCCCCATGGAGTAGGGCTGAAACGTTGCATGTGGTGAATAAATCCACTTTTTTCACTTAGTTTGGAGTGCAGTCCCGTATTGTGGAGTTCTTTGACTGAGTATCTAGGGACATTGGTCACGTGTCCAGACAGGAATATTGCACCCTATTCATACGAATTAAAAAACAGTGCTGCTTTTTTACTTCTTTTCTTGTAATCCTTTGACCTATAAACTGTGCACGTTTGAATAATGTCTACCTATCAGGATTCTCACCAAAGCACTTATTCATCTGATGCCTTCTCATACACTGAAGTGGATGTGGAGAGGATACTCCAAAGGCCAGTGGGAGATGCTGACTTTCTATCTATACCTTTAACTGTGGAATTAAAAAGGAAATACTAATATGAAAAGAAAAGAGCCATCACAATGGGACTTCACCTAACCACTCTTAGTGAGTACTTTAGATCACATCGCATCCTCAGAGGTATGAGATCTCAGATGAGACCAAACTGACCTGACAATGACTTTTGTACCAAATCTGTTCATATCTCAAATAAGTATAAAATGGACGTTTTGCTACTTAATATTGAGTTCCTGCAGACAGATTTACATACCGTGCAAGAAAAAGTGTTGAATATCGAAACTATATTAAAAACATCCCTGTCTACTCAAGATTATGATGATTATGTGACTAAATTGAACGGTTATCTGGATAAATTTCGGTCTGGTTTGGAAGAAACCAAACGACAAAAATGGCAGAGAGATCTAGACGATTACACAGGGGCGTAACTGGGAAAGACTGGGCCCTATAGCAAACTCTTCACCGGGGCCCCCACCGAGTGCCACAAGCAGCCCCCCTTATAAATGTGCCCACTGTAGAATGTGCCATACAGCCCCCCTGTAGACAGTGCTATATAGCCCCGCCTACAGACAGTGTCACGCCCCATTTGTAGATAGCGCCCCACCTCCCCCTTGTAGATAGTGCCATACAGCCCCCCTGTAGATATCGCCATAAAGCCCCCACTGTATATAGCGCTATACAGCTCCCACTGTATATAGTGCCACACAGCCCCCCTTAGTAGAAAGTGCAGCACAACCCCCCTTAGTAGAAAGTGCCACACACAGACGCCTGTAGATTGCGCCACACTCAGCCCCATGTAGATAGAGCCACAGCCCTCCCCCTTGTAAATAGTGCCATACAGTTCCCCCATGTGTATAGTGCCACACAGTTCACCCTTGTGTATAGTGCCACACAGCGCCCCCTTGTGTATAGTGCCACACAGCTCCCCCTTGTGTATAGTGCCACACAGCCCCCTCTTGTGTATAGCGCCACATGGCAATGGTGCATCAGAGAAAGCTGTATCAGCCAGGGAGATGTCACTCAAACATGGAAAGGTGGGTTTGGAGGCAGGACTATGTGACTTTAGGATAGCTGCACCGCCCCATGACCCTCTAATGAGTAATTAGCATATAGTGTGCGCCGTTTTAAAAGTGAATTTTAAGGATTTTGCTGCATCTGAAAAAAACATACAAGGGAATGTTTGTAAATATTGTCAGGTCATGTATTACCGCATGGTGGCGGTTCAAGGGGTTAAAACTACCAGACAGATTCCCATTAAATATACAATGAATTGAGAACAATTCCATCTGCCCTGCAATTTTGTTATTATAAATATATCCTATATAACGACAGATCCAGAACGAAGCTCTGACATACATACAGAACGACAACCAAGCTCAGTACATAAATACAGCGCTAGGACCAAGCTAAGTACATATATATAGCACCAGAACCAAGCTCAGTACATAAATACAGCAGTAGAACCAAGCTCTGACATATATACAGCACCAGAACAAAGCTCAGTACATCTATACAGCACTAGAACCAAGCCCATACATATATACAGCACCAGAATTAATCTCTGTACATAAATATAGCACCAAAACCAACTTCAGTACATAAATACAGCACTACAACCAAGTTCAGTACATATATACAGCACCAGAACCATACTCATTACATATATACAAAGCACCAAAACCAATCTCATACGTATATACAGCACGAGAACAAAGCTCCGTACTTACATACAGCATCAGAACCAAGATAGTGACTACAATATTGATTAGAGGCAGAATAAACATTTACATTAAGTGACTCATTGGTGACATCCCAGATTCTAGTTCTTTTCTTCTCCCTCCGGTCCAGACATCTAAGATGGATTTCAAGACCCATTTCTGCAGTTTTCCACGCAGATGTCTTCAGCTTCTCACTTTTAAAACATTGCTGCACCTATAAAAAAGTTAAAATTCTCAACACCTCTAAATATAATAAAGCACCATACACTGCACCTCTAACTATAATAGCGCCATACACTGTGTCCCTGTTATAATAGTACCATGCACTGTCACAAACACACACACCGTGCCCCCTGTAGATAGTGCCCCCACAGCCCCCTGTAGATAGTTACACCCATAGAGCCTTTGTAAATAGTGAACTACATACACCGCGTTCCAAATTATTATGCAAATGTTATTTTTCGCTGATTTTCCTAAATAGTCGATGCAAATGACAGTCAGTATAATTTTCAAGCCATCAACCGTTGGAGTATGATGCAAATGTTATTGAACAAATCTCCTAATGATAACAGATTTTTTTTTTAGAAGTAAAAAAACTCAAAATGCACTGTTTCAAATTATTATGCACAACAGAATTCAAAACATTTTAAAGGTTGTAAAGAGAACTAAAATGGTAATTTGTTGAATTTACAGCATCAGGAGGTCATATTTACAGAAATCAAAAGCTCTTTCAATCAAAAAATCTTAACAGGCCAAGTTACATGTTAACATAGGACCCCTTCTTTGATATCACCTTCACAATTCTTGCATCCATTGAATTTGTGAGTATTTGGACAGTTTCTGCTTGAATATCTTTGCAGGATGTCAGAATAGCCTCCCAGAGCTTCTGTTTTGATGTGAACAGCCTCCCACCCTCATAGATATTTTGCTTGACGATGCTCCAAAGATTCTCAATAGGGTTGAGATCAGGGAAACATGGGGGCCACACCATGAGTTTCTCTCCTTTTATGCCCATAGCAGCCAATGAAACAGAGGTATTCTTTGCCGCATGAGATGGTGCATTGTCATGCATGAAGATAATTTTGCTACGGAAGGCACGGTTCTTCTTTTTGTACCACGGAAGAAAGTGGTCAGTCATAAACTCTATGTACTTTGCAGAGGTCATTTTCACACCATCAGGGGCCCTAAAGGGGTCTACCAGCTCTCTTCCCATGATTCAAGCCCAAAACATGACTCCGCCACCTCCTTGCTGACGTCGCAGCCTTGTTGGGACATGGTGGCCATTCACCAACCATCCACTACTCCATCCATCTGGTGCATCCAGGGTTGCACGGCACTCATCAGTAAACAACACGGTTTGAAAATTAGTCTTCTTGTATTTCTGAGCCCACTGCAACCGTTTCTGCTTGTGAGCATTTTTTAGGGGTGGCCGAATAATAGCTTTATGCCCACTTGCAAACCTCTGGAGGATCCTACACCTTGAGGTTTGCGGGACTCCAGAGGCACCAGCGGCTTAAAATACCTGTTTGCTGCTTTGCAATGGCATTTTAGCAGCTGCTCTCCTAATCCTATAAATTTTTCTGGCAGAAACCTTCCTCATTATGCCTTTATCTGAACGAACCCGTCTGTGCTCTGAATCAGCCACAAATCTTTTCACAGTACGATGATCACGCTTGTTTTCTTGAAATATCCAATGTTTTCATACCTTGTCCAAGGTATTGCACTATTTTACGCTTTTCGGCAGCAGAGAGATCCTTTTTCTTTCCCATATTGCTTGAAACCTGTGGCCTGCTTAATAATGTGGAACGTCCTTCTTAAGTATTTTCCTTTGATTGGACACACCTGGCAAACTAATTATCACAGGTGTCTGAGATTGATTACAATGATCCAAAGAGCCCTAAGACACAATACCATCCATGAGTTTAATTGAAAAACAAATAATTAAATGTTTATGACACTTAAATCCAATGTGCATAATAATTTGGAACACGGTGTAGAAGACCCTGTAGATAGTATCCTACATAGAACCCTCTATAGATAGTGCCTACATATGGACTCCAGATCTGCAAGGCAATAGTGCTAACCACTTAACCACTGTGCAGCCCTACATATAGCTTCCCGTATAGATAGTGCTCCACATATAGCCCAACTCTGTAGATAGTGTCTCACAGATAGCCCACCCCTGTAGATTGTGCCCCACATCCCCACATACAGACCGCCCCTGTAGCTAGTGCCCCAAATATAGACCCCCCTGTATATAGTGGCCCACATATAGATAACCCCCTGTAGATAGAGCCCCCACTATAGATAATGCTACTTACAGTTTTATGAGAAAAAAACAAAAAAACTTTACATACTCACATGATCTCGTTCCCACACTGTGGCAAGTCTGCTGGAGCTGAACGAGCGTCGTCCAATGACGCTGATTGGCGGGGCAGAATGACTTGCCCCATCAATTAGCGCCTTTCAAGCATGGAAGCTGCGGGATGATGTCATTGTGCCGCTAGTCAATCGGCGTCATTGTAAGGAGCTTGATGGTCAAACATGCCCGGCCATTCAGCGCTAATGCATGTATTTGGCTGTTGCTAGCACCGGGGCTCCCTCCGGTGCTAGCCATGCCTACAGGCATGAGAGGGCCTGTGTCGCTTGGCCCATACCTGTTGGAGGCTTAGCAGCGCGGGCCCCATAGTAGCGGCGCTACCGCTGTAGCAGCCATAACGACTGCTAGCGGCGCCACCGGGCATATGGGGGGGGTGTGTCGGCTGGCGGCTTGGGCCCCCTCAAGCCGCGGGCCCCGTATCAGCCGCTATGGCTGCTACCGCAGTAGTTACGCCACTGTGATTACACAAATTGAAATATATACAACTGCCAACTGGAGCAGCAAAATTATTGTCGCTATGTCCGAAAAGATTGTCCTCAAAAGAGACATAGAAGAAACAATGGGGGAAAGGATATACGTGGTACGGATCGATCTACAGTCAGTGGTGAACGTGATTTTTTAGGCTCAACATCCGCATATCACCAACAGAGAACCAGACGTGGAGGTAGGAGACACCACAGGCAACGTAAATGCCGGGCACTCCAGGGCACCCAAGCAAGTGATGACTCGGACTTAATCCCTCTGCAAGATCGACTCCCATCCAAAACACTAGTGGTAAATATTTCTTCAACTTTACTCACAGAGGCACAACATTCTGTACTTGATAAGGGGTTGTCATTCTGTCCAACAAGTAAAACAGGTTTTTTCGTAATATTAAGCTAAAAACCTGGTTCGCAGAATAAAAACATGAACCTAGGGTTGAATTGCCTGGCGAGTTGAGACTTAGTGATTTTGACTTTTCTTCAAAAAGTGATTTTGTCCCCTTCTGTAATGTGGTGCTATTGAGACCTTTATGACAGCCGTTAAGCTATCAACATCTAGCTTAAGGGAGAAGTCTAAAACAGCAAAGTCCAAACATCCGAATATGACTGTAATAGAGATAGAGGCACTTACACAATTGAGAGAGATTAGAGATATTACCATTAAACCAGCGGATAAAGGGGGTGTGGTTGTGGTGATGGACACAAGTGAGTACATAGAAGAGATTATGCGACAGCTCCAGGATCCACATATCTATGGTATGTTGACAACTGACCCTAAATTTAACATAGGGAAGCATATTTATAGATTACTTGACAGAGCATTCACAAATAATATCACTGATGAAAGTCTGAAGAATTTTTTGTGTGTACAACACCCTGATAATACTCATATATATACTTCCTAAGATACATAAATCCCTCATTAAACTGCCAGGGAGACCGATAGTGTCCACCAATGTTTTTATTTTCTTGGACAGGATACGTCATAAATATGCGATGGAGGTACCCTCCTACATAAGGGATACCTCTGACTTTTTGTCTAAAATCAAGGATATACGGATTCCCACGACAGCCCTGCTGTGCTCATTTGACGTTGTCAGTCTGTACACGTCAATTGACCAAAGTAGGGGACTGTCGTCAATTTTTAAAGCTTTATCTACCAGTGAGTATACATCTGATTGTATTGCATTTATCCTCTCACTACTGGAGGTTGCCTTGAGGCAGAATTACTTTCTATTCAGAGATCAATTCTACATACAGCGAAGAGGGACGGCTATGGGTGCCAATGTAGCCCACTTATGCCAATATATATATGGCGGCATTGGAGAGGTAGTCAGTCTATGTATCCCACCACTTCGGACATGTTCTAAAGTGGTGGATATACATAGATGACATTTTTTTAATTTGGCTAGGCACCACAGAAGAACTGGATATGTTTCACGAGTTCATAAATAACATAGATGTGGACATTCAATTTACGCTAGATCAGTCAGCCACATCTATCCAGTTTCTAGATACCACCATAACAAAACTCGGAACAAGACGGACAACCAATATCTATATAAGGCCTACAGACAAAAATAATTTGTTCAAATTTGAGAGTAGTCATCCAAAATGGCTAGTGAGGGCACTCCCATATAGCCAGTTACTGAGTGTGAGACGAATAGTGGATATTGAAGAAACAACAGAGAACAGACTAGATGGCATGTGTGAGAAGTTTCTCCAGAGGCTATCCAAGAAAGCTCATTCAACAACATAGAGACAGGATGACAAGATCGAACAGGGAAGGGTCCCCTTCCACAAAGAAGGAAAATTACACCAAAAAGATGTTATGTAGAAGGATACTGTTCATATCTGCCTATACAGAAACCGGTAATGACATAGCACAGATAATCTGGAAACACTGGCAAATACTAAAAAGTAATTTAAAACGTCCCAGAAATCTACCACCGTTAGTGTCATACAAACGATCTCAGAATCTAAAGGGTAAACTAGTTCAAGTGGATGTTGGCAGTGCTAGGAAGACAAGACAGACGTTCTTTGGAACTAAAAAATTAGGTTGTTTCCCGTGTTTGAATTTTGTTAATTGCACATATATGTTGAAGGGAGAGATGTTTACTCACCCACTCACGGGAAAAGGGTTTTGGGTTAAACATTATCTGACTTGAGCATCAGTTTATGTAATTTATTTACTACAATGCCCTTGTAATTTGCTATACATAGGGGAGACAACACTTGACTTCAAAACACGGATGTATAGTCACAGATTCACAATCCGCAACAAAAGATTAGATCTGCCAGTATCGAAACACTTTACTGAGGCCGATGACACAGAAAGGAATCTGCGATTTAGGATCATTGACCATATTGCAAAAGCAAGACGTGGGCGGTGATAGAGCAGCTCAATTAAGGAAACGTGAGCTAGAATGGATTTTTAGATTGAACACTTTACGTCCTTATGGCTTAAATGTCGATTTCAAGTTGAAAGGTATTAGATAGGAGAGCTGTTTTCCCTGCACCGGGTAGTTCCTCATCATACCCTTATTCGGGTAGATTAGACATCATGTGCATATTTCTTTATTTTTTAAACAAAAACTTTATTAATGCCATTTTTCTCTATTACAGATTGAAATTATCTATTTTCAAGATACAAAGACTCACCTGACCTGGATCCCCTCATCATATATTGTATTTCATTACTAATGCATAAAAAAATGAATACATAAAAATTAAAAATCAATACATAATGATTTTGATTAATTTCTACCCTAGATGTGCACCTGAGTCGGATATGGCTATTGCAATAGGAGTTTATTCTTTTAAGTGACGCAACACTCTTCTTGAAAAATATGGAGTATAATTGGTTGTGTATCCAAAGCGTTGATTTTAATGCGCCCCTCATAAAACCTTTCTTCCGAGTCCTCCGGGAGGATGTTGAGGACACGGTGGGTTATTCACATCGTGAAACTCCACTGTCCCCGACTTAGCCGGAATGCCTGCATTCATCTGGAGACGTCCGTTATAGTCAGGACTATCTTTAAACTCTGAGGGTAAAGGATTAGTGTGTATACACACACACACACACACACACACACACACACACACACACACACACACACACCTTAATTTAGATGTATCTTTAAACTACAGAATGACAATAACGATAATGGTAAATATCAGTAGTCAAGAGATAACTTTTTCGTATATACTATGCACTTGGCCAGGTTCGTATGGCCATAGAAATGCTCGATCGAGCATGC
Source organism: Rhinoderma darwinii (assembly GCF_050947455.1). Lineage (NCBI taxonomy): Eukaryota > Metazoa > Chordata > Amphibia > Anura > Rhinodermatidae > Rhinoderma > Rhinoderma darwinii. The sequence goes on from NC_134687.1 coordinate 507,066,549, forward strand.
GCCTTATGAACATTGAGTCAAGGGACGTGTGGGTCACGATGTGCGTTCCATGACTCAGCTGCACACTGGGGTTGAAACAGACATGCGTGGAATGTTTTGAACCAGCGCATGTGCACTATAGATTAAGAGACGCCGAGAAGCAATGCAACATGTGAGAGTATCCAGTATATGGGGATGTAAAGGATCTGCCATGCACTTCTGTGTATACGCCCATGGGTAATCAGTCTGCACCTGGTTCTATGTCTCTGAGACTGACTCCATCTTCCACCACTCAGGATGGCAGGCTTAGGAGTGGGAGAGCCTATTGCAGCCTCGCCAGACAGAGCTAGCCTTTCCTGTTCCTCCTTGCTTGTGATTCTTCTCGTTTGGTTTCCTGGCCCTGCTGTAGCTTCCTGAACTATTTGACCCTGCTTCATATTGACCCTGGCTTACTGACTACTCTCCTGCTCTGCGTTTGGTACCTCGTACATTCCTGGTTTGACTCGGCTTGTTCACTACTCTCCTGCTCTGAGTTTGGTACCTTGTACACTCCTGGTTTGACTCGGCTCGTTCACCACTCTTGTTGCTCACGGTGTTGCCGTGGGCAACTGCCCCATTTCCCTTTGCTTGTGTCCCCTTGTCCGTTTGTCTGTTGTGCACCTACTGAGCGTAGGGACCGTCGCCCAGTTGTACCCCGTCGCCTAGGGCGGGTCGTTGCAAGTAGGCAGGGACTGAGTGGTGGGAAGATTAGGGCACTGTCTGTTTCCCTACCCCCCCTGTCATTACATAATCACAAGCCCATATACCTAGGCTACCCTGGTCCCTCACTCTATTATGGACCCCCTTGAGACCCTGGCTCAGCAAATTCAGGGTCTCTCCCTACAGGTCCAGGCCCTGGCTCAGAGGGTCAACCAGCCTGACGCTGCCATGGTTGTACCTCTCACCTCACCTCTTGAACCCCACCTCAAGTTGCCTGACCGGTTCTCAGGGGACCGGAGGACTTTTCTCTCCTTTCGGGAGAGTTGTAAGCTCTACTTTCGCTTAAAGCCCCACTCCTCAGGTTCTGAGAGCCAGCGGGTGGGTATAATTATGTCCCGGCTCCAGGAAGGGCCCCAAGAATGGGCCTTCTCCCTGTCCCCTGACGCCCCTGAACTTTCCTCCGTTGACCGTTTCTTTTCTGCTCTCGGACTCATTTATGACGAGACTGACAGGACTGCCTTTGCCGAGAGTCAGCTGGTGACCTTACGTCAGGGTAAGAGACCTGTGGAGGAGTATTGCTCTGACTTTAGGAAGTGGTGCGTAGCTTCTCGGTGGAATGGCCCTGCCTTAAGGTGCCAGTTTAGGTTGGGTCTGTCGAACGCCCTGAAAGACCTGCTAGTTAGCTATCCCTGTTCTTGACTCCTTAGACCAGGTTATGGCTTTAGCGGTACGACTTGACCGATGTCTCAGGGAACGACAACTTGAATGGTTTTGTGTTTTCCCCTCTGACTACCCCATGATGCCTCCCGAGGTCCCGTTGCCTCGCTCTTCCACGGAAGACTCGGAGATACCTATGCAACTCGGGGCCTCCGTGTCCTCCCGTCAACGTAGAGAGTTCCGCAGGAAGAATGGTCTCTGCTTCTATTGTGGGGATGACAAACATCAAGTGAACACCTGTCCTAGGCGTAAGAATAAGCAGCCGGAAAACTTCCGCGCCTAAGTGATCATCGGGGAGGTCACTTGGGCGCACGGGTATTTCCCGTAAATATGAAACGTAATAAAATCTTGCTTCCCTTTCAGGTCTCTTTTGGTGGTAGGTCTGCTACCGGCAGTGCCTTCGTGGATTCAGGGTCTTCTGCTAATATCATGTCTGTGGAATTTGCTATGTCTCTAGCTATGCCTTTGATTGATTTGCTTAAACCTGTCCCGGTAGTGGGTATCGACTCCACTCCGCTTGCTAATGGTTATTTTACTCAGCATACCCCTGTTTTTGAACTCCTTGTTGGCTCCATGCATTTGGAGCAGTGCTCTGTACTGTTGATGCAGGGATTATCGTCCGATTTGGTTTTAGGCCTTCCCTGGATGCAGTTGCATAATCCCACATTTGACTGGAATACTGGGGAGCTTACCAAATGGGGTAATGAATGCTTGACGTCATGTTTTTCTGTTAATTCTATTTCTCCCCCTGAGGAGGTGAACACGCTACCTGAGTTTGTTCAGGACTTCGCCGATGTTTTCTCTAGGGAGGCCTCCAAAGTGTTACCTCCTCATAGAGAATACGATTGCGCTATCGATTTGGTACCAGGAGCTAAGCTCCCTAAGGGTAGGATATTTAACCTTTCTTGTCCTGAACGTGAAGCCATGAGAGAGTATATCCAGGAATGCCTGGCCAAGGGTTACATTCGCCCCTCTACTTCTCCGGTAGGTGCTGGCTTCTTCTTCGTAGGGAAGAAGGATGGTGGTCTTAGGCCATGCATTGACTACCGTAACTTGAATAAGGTCACTGTAAGGAACCAGTATCCCCTTCCTTTGATTCCTGATCTCTTTAATCAAGTCCAGGGGGCCCAATTGTTCTCTAAGTTTGATCTACGGGGGGCGTATAACCTTATCCGCATCAAAGAGGGGGATGAGTGGAAGACTGCGTTTAACACGCCCGAAGGTCATTTCGAATACCCGTCATGCCCTTTGGGTTGTGTAATGCCCCCGCGGTCTTCCAGAATTTCATAAATGAGATTTTAAGAGATTACCTGGGGGTATTTCTTGTAGTGTACCTTGATGACATACTTGTGTTTTCCAAGGACTGGTCCTCCCACATTGAGCATGTCAGGAAGGTGCTCCAGGTCCTTCGGGAAAACAAACTGTTTGCTAAGACCGAAAAATTTGTGTTTGGGGTGCAAGAGATACCATTTTTGGGTCAAATCCTCACTCCTCATGAATTCCGCCTGGACCCCGCCAAGGGCAAGGCTGTGGCGGAATGGGTCCAATCTGCCTCCCTGAAGGCTTTACAGTGTTTCTTGGGGTTCGCTAATTATTACAGGAGATTTATTGCTAACTTCTCGGTCATCGCTAGGCCTCTTACGGACCTCACTCGCAAAGGTGCTGATATCCTCCACTGGCCTCCTGAGGCTGTCCAGGCTTTTGAGGTCCTTAAGAAGTGCTTTATCTCGGCCCCGGTGCTGGTCCAGCCCAACCAAATGGAGCCATTTATCATGGAGGTTGACGCATCCGAGGTGGGAGTGGGGGCTGTCTTGTCCCAGGGTACCAGGTCCCTCACCCATCTCCGTCCCTGTGCCTACTTCTCCAGGAAGTTTTCGCCCACTGAGAGTAACTATGATATTGGCAACCGCGAACTCTTAGCCATTAAATGGGCATTTGAAGAGTGGCGCCACTTCCTGGAGGGGGCTAGGCACCAGGTTACGGTCCTTACCGACCACAAGAATCTGGTTTTCCTAGAATCTGCCCGGAGGCTAAACCCGAGCCAAGCTCGATGGGCGCTATTTTTTACCAGATTCAACTTTTTGGTTACCTATAGGGCTGGGTCTAAAAATATTAAGGCCGATGCACTGTCGCGTAGCTTCATGGCCAGCCCTCCTTCGGAGGAAGATCCTGCTTGTATTTTGCCTCCTGGTATAGTCGTTTCTTCTATTGATTCTGATTTAGTCTCTGAAATTGCGGCTGATCAAGGTTCAGCTCCCGGGAACCTTCCTGAGAACAAGCTGTTTGTTCCCCTGCAACTCCGGCTAAGGGTACTTAGGGAAAATCATGACTCCGCACTATCTAGTCATCCAGGCATCCTGAGTACCAAACACCTCATTGCCAGAAACTATTGGTGGCCTGGGTTGCCTAAAGACGTTAAGGCCTACGTCGCCGCTTGTGAGGTTTGTGCCAGGTCCAAGACTCCCAGGTCCAGCGGGCTTACTACGTTCTTTGCCCATTCCCCAGAGACCTTGGACCCATATCTCCATGTATTTTATCACCGATTTGCCTCCATCTCAAGGCAAGTCGGTGGTGTGGGTGGTAGTAGACCGCTTCAGTAAGATGTGCCACTTTGTGCCCCTCAAGAAACTACCCAATGCTAAGACGTTAGCTACCTTGTTTGTTAAACACATACTGCGTCTCCATGGGGTCCCTGTCAATATTGTTTCGGACAGAGGGGTACAATTTGTTTCATTGTTTTGGAGAGCCTTCTGTAAAAAGTTGGAGATTGATCTGTCCTTCTCCTCTGCCTTCCATCCTGAAACTAATGGCCAAACTGAGAGGACTAATCAGTCTCTAGAACAATATTTAAGGTGTTTTATCTCTGACTGTCAATATGATTGGGTCTCATTCATTCCCCTCGCCGAATTTTCCCTTAATAACCGGGTCAGTAACTCGTCAGGGGTCTCCCCCTTTTTCTGTAATTTTGGGTTTAATCCACGGTTCTCCTCCGTTTCACCTGGTAGTTCCAACAATCCCGAGGTACAGGTCGTTCATCAGGAACTGTGCACAGTCTGGGCCCAGGTTCAGAAGAACCTAGAGGCGTCCCAGAGCATACAAAAAACTCAGGCTGATAGAAGACGTTCTGCTAACCCCTTGTTTATGGTCGGGGATCTGGTGTGGTTATCATCTAAGAACTTGCGCCTTAAGGTCCCGTCCAAGAAGTTTGCTCCCCGGTTTATAGGGCCGTATAAGGTCATCGAAGTCCTCAATCCTGTCTCCTTCCGACTGGAGTTGCCCCCATCTTTTCGTATACACGACGTGTTTCATGCCTCCCTCCTTAAACGCTGCTCCCCTTCCTGGGCTCCCTCGAGGAAACCTCCTGTTCCCGTTCTCACCCCTGAGGGGGTGGAATTCGAGGTGGCCAAGATTGTGGACAGCAAGATGGTCCAAGGCTCCCTCCAGTACCTGGTCCATTGGAGAGGATACTTGCCTGAGGGGAGGACTTGGGTACCCGCCCGGGATGTTCACGCTGGGGTATTGGTCAGGAAGTTCCACCTTCGTTTCCCCAATAAACCAGGTCCACTTAGAAAGGGTCCGGTGGCCCCTCATAAAAGGGGGGGGGGTACTGTAAAGGATCTGCCAGGCACTTCTGTGTATACGCCCATGGGTAATCAGTCTGCACCTGGTTCTATGTCTCTGAGACTGACTCCATCTTCCACCACTCAGGATGGCAGGCTTAGGAGTGGGAGAGCCTATCGCAGCCTGGCCAGACGGAGCTAGTTCCGCCCTCTGTCTATTTATACCTGCCTTTCCTGTTCCTCCTTTGCTTGTGATTCTTCTCGTGTGGTTTCCTGGCCTTGCTGCAGCTCCTAGCTATTTGACCTTGCTTCATACTGACCCCCGCTTTCTGACTACTCTCCTGCTCTGCGTTTGGTACCTCGTACATTCCTGGTTTGACTCGGCTCGTTAACCTCTCTTGTTGTTCACGGTGTTGCCGTGGGCAACTGCCCCATTTCCCTTTGCTTGTGTCCCCTTGTCCGTTTGTCTGTCGTGCACCTACTGAGCGTAGGGACCGTCGCCCAGTTGTACCCGTCGCCTAGGGAGGATCGTTGCAAGTAGGCAGGGACTGAGTGGTGGGTAGATTAGGGCACTGTCTGTTTCCCTACCCCCCCTGTCATTACAGGGAAGTCCGATGGATACAAATGTAATTGTATATATGATTGTAATTTTAAACACTTGCAACTTATTGATTAGCACTTAACACTTTGTCGAATATATACAGTAAATGGAGGGCCATTTTTGATATCTGTCAAAAGGAACATAATGTCTGTGTATATATATATATGTAACGTACGATCATATTTTACACTTATTATAATGTTGGTATTGTAAATTATATGTATTTCTTGATAGCTAATTAATTTTATTATGTATTATTAACATGTATTACTGGAACCTGTATATTTATATGTGCACTGCCCACTGATTGTTATGCTTGAGAAAGGCCCCATGGAGTAGGGCTGAAACGTCGCATGTGGTGAATAAATTCACTTTTTTCACTAACTTTGGAGTTCTGTCCCACATTTTGGAGTTCTTTGATGTAGTATCTAGGGACACTGGTCATGTATATATGCATGCTGGGAATGATGCATGCTGGGACTTTTACTTTCATTTTTAATATGTCGCTCCTGCATCAGCTGGCCGAGAGAGCGCTACTACTGGACTATGGTAAGGTGGAGAGGCTACATAAATCATATATTATTTGCTTTATTTGCCCTCATAACAATTCATTAGGGCTTTCTTTATTGTCTGGGGCACTTTTGAAATTGTATGCTGATAGTGGCCAACCCCTCTAAATACTGTATACATCTTGAATCCTCTTGAAACAAGTATTATCAGAAGTACTATTTGCAATCATTACATTTTGAAATAGTAATTGAAGATTTATTATGCAAAGCTAATTTTTTATTTCACAATCCATAACATTTTCATATTTTCCATATGGCCTTTACTGAAATTGTACATCTAAATTATACAGATTCAGCTCCATCTGTTCCTGTATAAGCCTGAGGGGCACACAGTAATTTATAGCACAGAATTTCCATGAATACTAATATCGACAGCACTACATTTATCTTTAAGAGAAAGGATTTATTACTTAAAACAGGTAATATATTTTTTTACCAAATCAGCAATGTCATGTTGCTTTCATACATGTGTCATAGTAAAAGATAACACTTTGTATTTATTGGAAGAGTTCAACTCAAGTAAATCAATTCTGTATTTTTTTCACCATGAATTGGATGGAACATACATTAATTTTCCTTTTAATGTGACCTATGGGTGCTTTGCTTGAGGCTACCCTACAACTCTCTATTTGTGTGTGTGTGTGTGTGTATATATCTATATCTATATATATATGTATATATGTATATATATATATATATATATATATATACATATATATATCTATATATATATATATATATATATATATACACTGTATGTATAAATACACTATATATATCTATATATTTAACTCCTTTCCACAAAATCGCGGGTGCTGATGGTTGCCATGGCAACCAGGAAGCCTAGCAATGGCCACAGTGATAAAAACGGAAAAATAAATACGTTATGGCTGTCAGAAAATGGCGACACTGAAACATGATTTTTTTGTTTAGAAAATAATATTTTTACTGTGGGAAAGTAGTAAAACGTAAAAAAAACTATATAAATTTGGTATTGCTGTAATCGTATCAACCCTCAGAATAAAGTTAACATGCTGTTTATACTGCACGGTGAAACACTGTAAAAAAGTGCTAGAATTGCTGTTTTTTGGTTTCCTCGCATCCGAAAAATGGAATAAATAGTGATAAAAAAAATCGCATGTACCCCAAAATGGAACCAATAAAAATTACAGCTCGTTCTACAAAAAACAAGCCTTCACACAGCTTCGTCAACTGCAAAATAGCACATTATGACTCTAAAAACGCAATGAAGTAAAATTATGCTAAATGACAGCCCAGACAAACTTTTTAGGTCCAGTACTTTTTTACTAAAAACCCCACATCATCATTTGCTAGACCCCACAGGTGAACCCCGTAGATGCAGCTGAGATGAGGAAACTTTAGGGTCTTGTTCTGCTGTTAGGGCTAGTGAAGAAGTCAAAGATTAGGCAATACTGAAGCGCAGATATTTTGTACAATACCCAAAAAACCAGGCCTGTACAATTTTATTATTCATTCACCCCATTATGCCCTGCTGTACTCCACCCAGCTTACATATATCCTGATGTACTACGCCCAATTTATATATACCCTGATGTACTCCGCACAGCTTACATATATCCTGATGTACTCAACACAGCTTACATATACCCTAATGTACACCGCACAGCTTACATATACCCTGATGTACTCCATCCAGCTTATATATACCCTGATGTATTCCACCCAGCTTAAACATAACCTGATGTACTCCACACAGATTACATATACCCTGATGTACTCCGCACAGCTTACATATACCCTGATGTACTCCGCACAGCTTACATATACCCTGATGTACTCCGCACAGTTTACATATACCCTGCTGTACTCCACACAGATTACATATACCCTGATGTACTCCGCACAGCTTACATTTGCCCCCACATTATAAACTGAAATAACAGTAAAACCTCAAACAACACTACTACCAAGCAAAATCTACGCTCCAAAAGCCAAATGGTGGTCCTTCTAAGCCTGACAGTGTGCCCAAACAGCAGTTTATGACCACATATGGGGTATTACTGTATTCTGGAGAACCCGCTTAACAATGTATGGGGTGTGTGACTCCAGTGGCACAAGCTGGACACAACATATTGGTCACATTTAATGGTATATTAGCGGAAAAATGGCAATTTTCAATCTGCAACATCCACTGTGCACTAATTTCTGCAAAACACTGTTGCAGAACACTGTCAAAATGCTCAAAATACCTCTAGATGAATATCTTCAGGGATGAAGTTTCCAAAATGGGGTAATTTTTCGGGGCTTTCCATTGTACTGGTATCTTAGCTTAATGCAACATGGTTTCAGAAAACAAATTTTGTAAAATCTCCACTCCAAATACCAAATTGCGCTCCTTCCCTTTAGAGCTTTGCTGTATGTCCAAATAGCAGTTTATGACCACATGTGGAGTATTGCCTTAGTCGTGAGAAATTGCTTTACAAATGTTGGGCGGCTTTTTCTCCCTTATCCCTTGTGAAAATGAAAAAATTCTACTTTTTAGTGAAAAAAATTTTGATATTAATTTTTATGGCCTAATTCCAATAAATTCTGCAAAAGACCTTTGAGGTCTAAATGCTCACTATACCCGTAGATAGATTCCTTAAGGTGTGTAGTTTTCCCAAATGGGGTCACTTTTGGGGGGCACCTACTGTTTTGGCCTTGCAGGGGCTTTTGAAATGTGGCATGGTACCCGAAAACCATTCCAGCTAAATTTGAGCTCCATATGGCGCTTGTCACGGCGCGGGGTATGGACCCACTGGGCCGTACCGCGTAGCGGAGTAGCAGCTGGCCAACAAGGTACAAAACAATGTCTATAGTTCAGAACGGGTACCTGAGGCAATGTAGACAGTAGCGGGAGCACGACTTGACTTTCACAGCAGGTGGGACGGTGGGTGCAGCTGAAGGCACGACTTGACTTTCACTTGTAGATACGATAGCACGGGATACAGTGTACAGGCAGCAGGAACGGGTAACACTGGGAACTGGAAAACACTGGGAGACCATTTGCAAGACAAACTTAGGTATACAACAACGCTCAGGCAAGGAACCAGTGGGCAGAGCCCCTTTATACAGTCCAGCAGCCATTTGGGCTAATAATTGATGGGTGACAGCTGGATGCGTACTGGTCCTTTAATGCCGTGCATGCGCGGGCGCGCGCGCCCTGCGGGAATCAGTACGAGGACCCGGAAGTGAGTGCCGGCGTCTCCCTGGAGGGAGCAGATGCCGTGAAGAGAAATGTCCATGGCCGGGGCCGTCAAAAGGTAAGTCTGAACGACGACCCCCGGCCATAGACATAACAGCGCTCCTTCCCTTCTAAGCCCTGAAGTTTTTGACCACTTATGGGGTATTGCCATAATAGGGAGAAATTGCTTTTCAAATGTTGGGGTGCTTTTTCTCCTTTTATTCCTTGTAAAAACTGAAAATGTCCATGTTTTATTGGAAAAAAATTAGCTATTCAATTTCATGGCTTAATTCCACTAAATTCAGCAAAAAACCTGTGGGGTGAAAATGCTATACCCGTAGATCAATTCTATCAGGGGAGAAGTTTCCCAAATGGGATCAATTTTGGGGGTTTCGACTGATTTGGTCCCGCAGGGGCTTTGCAAATTTGACATGGCGCCCCAAACCATTCCAGCAAAATTTGAGCTCCAAAAGCCAAATGGTGCACCTTCCCTTCTAAGTCCTGCCGTGGGTCTAAACAGCAGTATATTGCCACATATGAGGTATTGCTGTGCTCAGAAGAGGTTGCTTTACAAATTTTGGCGTGCTTTTTCTTCTTTATATTTTGTGAAAATGAAAACATCTGAGCTAAAACGTCATTTTATTAGAAAAAAACATAGATTCACTGCCTAATTCCACTAAAGTCAGCAAAAAATCTGTGGGGTCACAATGCTTACTATACCCCTTGATAAATTCCTTGAGGGGTGTAGTTTCCCAAATGGGGTCATCCGAAAACCATTGCAGCATAACTTGAGCTCCAAAAGCCAAATGGTGCTGCTCTGCCGCGTGTCCAAACAGCAGTTTATTACCACATATGGGGTATTGCCGTAATCGTAGGAAATTGCTTTTCAAATGTTGGGGTGTTTTTTTTCCTTTATGCCTTGTAAAAATGTAAAATGTCTATGTTTTATTGGAAAGAAATTTAGATTTTAATTTTCACTGTCTCAGTCCACTAAATTCAGCAAAAAAACCTGTGGGGTAAATATGCTCACTATACCTCTTGATAAATTCCTTGAGGGATGCATTTTTCCAAATGGTGTCTTTTTGAGGGTGTTTCCACTGTTTTGGCCCCACAAAACTTCTTCAAACCTGAAATGTTGTATAAAATATATTCTAATAAAAAGAAGGCCCCAAAATCCGCTAGGTGCTCCTTTGCTTCTGAGGCCTGTGTTTCAGTATGTGGGATATTTCTAAAAACTGCAGAATCTCGGCAATAAATATTGAGTTGCATTCTCTGGTAAAACCCTCTGTGTTACAGAAAAAAAGGATTAAATATGAATTTCTGCAAAAAAAATTTAATTTCTTCTTTTCACCCCTACTTTGCTTTAAGGGTATGTGCACACGATAGCAGGCATTTACGTCTGAAAAAACAGACTGTTTTCAGGAGAAAACAGCTGCCTCGTTTCAGTCGTAAATGCTCCTCCTCGCATTTTGCGAGGCTTCTCTGACAGCCGTAAATTTTGAGCTGCTCTTCATTGAGTTCAATGAAGAATAGCTCAAATTACGTCTGAAAGAAGTGTCCTGCACTTCTTTTGACGAGGCTTTATTTTTACGCGTCGTCGTTTGACAGCTGTCAAACAACGACGCGTAAATGACAGGTTGTTTGCACAGTACGTCGGCAAACCCATTCAAATGAATGGGCAGATGTTTGCCGACGTATTGTAGCCCTATTTTCAGACGTAAATTAGGCATAATACGCCTCGTTTACGTCTGAAAATAGGTTGTGTGAACCCAGCCTAATTCTTGTGAAACGTCTAAAGAGTTAAGAAACTTTCTTAATGCTGTTTTAAATACTTTGAGGGGTGCAGTTTTTAACCCCTACCCTCTTTAGCCACTTTTGACCTTCCTGACAGAGCCTCATTTTTAAAATCTGACATGTTTCAATTTATGTGGTAATAACTTCGGAATGCTTTCACCTATCCAAGCGATTCTGAGATTGTTTTCTCATGACACATTGGACGTAAACGCCTCGTTTACGTCTGAAAATAGGTCGTGTGAACCCAGCCTAAAAGAGCACCTAGTGGATTTTGGACACTCCTTTTTATTCGAATATCTTTTAGGCACCATGTCAGCCTTGAAGAGCTATTGTGGTACCAAAACAGTGGAAACCCCCCACAAGTGACCCCATTTGGGAAACTAAACCCCTCAAGGAATTTATTTAGGGGTATAGTAAGCATTTTGAACAGACAGTTTTTTTGTAGAAATTTTTGGAAGTAGGCCATGAAAATGAAAATCTACATTCTTTGAAATAAAATGTAGGTTTAGCTAATTTTTTTTAATTTCCAAAAGGACTAAAGGAGAAAAGGCACCACAACATTTGTAGAGCAATTTCTCCCGAGTAAAACAATACCCCACATGTGGTCATAAACGGCTCTTTGGACACACGGCAGGGCTTAGAAGGGAAAGAGCGCCATTTGGCTTTTGGAGCTCAAATATAGCAGGAATGGTTTTTGGAGGCCATGTCGCATTTGCAAAGCCCATGAGGGACCAAAACAGTGAAAACCCCCCACAATTGGCCCCATTTTGGAAACTGCACCCCTTGAGGAAATTATCTAGGGGTATAGTGAGCATTTTGATGCGGCAGGTTTTTTGCAGAAATTATTGGAAGTAGGCCCGTGAAAATGAAAATCTACATACTTTCAAAGAAAATGTAGGTTTAGCTAATTTTTCTCATTTCCATAAGAACTAAAGGAGAAAAAGCACCACAAAATTTGTAAAGCAATTTCTCCCGAATACAATAGTACCCCACATGTGGTAATAAACGGCTGTTTGGACACACGGCAGGGCTGAGAAGGGAAAGAGCGCCATTTGGCTTTTGGAGCTCAAATTTAGCAGGAATGGTTTGTGGAGGCCATGTCACATTTGCAGAGCCCCTGAGGGGACAAAACAATGAAAATGCCCAAAAAGTGACCCCTTTTTGGAAACTACACCCCTTGAAGAATTCATCTACGGGTGTAGTGATCATTTTGACCCCACAGGTGTTTCATAGAATTTATTCGAATTGGGCAGTGAAAATAAAAACAATCCTTTTTCTTCCATAAGACGTAGCTTTAGCTCAAAATTTTCATTTTATCAACAAATAAAGGAAAAAAAGAACCCCAACATTTGTAAAGCAACTTTTCCCGAGTACGGCAGTACACCATATGTGGTCATAAACTGCTGTTTGGGCACACCGCATGGCTCAGAAGAGAAGGACCAGCATTTGGCTTTTGGAGCACAGATTTTGCTGTATTGGTTTCTTGACACCATGTCACTTTTGCAAAGGCCCTAAGGTACCAGTACAGTGGAAACTACCCAGAAGGGACTCCATTTGTGAAACTACACCCCTTGAGGAATTAATTTAGGGGTGTAGTGAGCATTTTGACTCCACAGCTGTTTCATAGATTTTATTTGAATTGGGCAGTGAAAATAAAAATTTCATTTTTTCCAATAACACGTAGCTTTAGTGCAAAATTTTTCATTTTCTCAAAAAATAAAGCATAAAAAGAACCCCAAAGTTTGTTACGCAATTTCTCCCGAGTATGGCAATACCCCATATGTGGTTATAAACTCATTTTTGGCCACACGGCAGGGCTCAGAAGGGAAGGAGTGCCATTTGGCTTTCGGACTACAGATTTTGCTGGATTGGTTTCTGGTCGCTATGTAGCATTTGCAAAGCCCCTGTGGGACCAAAACAGTGTAAACCCCCCAAAAGTGACCCCCATTTTGGAAACTACACCCCTCAAGGTATTCACCTAGGGGTGTAGTGAGCATGTTAACCCTGCTGGTGTTTTGCATAAATTAGTTTGCCTTGTGCCACCATAACAAGACAACTCTCTAATTATTATGCTGTGTTTCCCGGTTTTAGAATCACCCTACATGTGGCTCTCATCTTTTGCCTGGACATTTGACAGGTCTCAGGAGTGAGAGAGTACCATGTGAAATTGAGGCCTAATTTGGCGATTTACACAGAATTGGTTCACAATTGCAGAGGCTCAGATGGGAAATAATAAAATAAACCCCCCAGATGTGACCCCATTTTACAAACTACACCCCTCAAGGCTTTTATTAAGGGGTGTAGTGAGCATTTTCACCCCACAGGTCTTTTCCATAAATAAATGCGCTGCGTATGGTGCAAAGTAAAAATTAACATTTTTCCACAGAATTGCCAATTCAGTGGCAAGCATGTCGTGCCAAGCTTATGCCACTGGAGACACACTTCCCAAAAATTGTTAAAAGGGTTCTCCAAGCTATGGCGGTGCCATATATGTGGAAGTAAACTGCTGTTTGGGTACGCTGTAGGGCTCAGATGGGTGGGAGCGCCATTTGGCTTTTGGAGCGTGAATTTTGTTTGGTGGTGGTTTTGTTTGGAGTTTTACTGGTGTTTCAGTTTATAATGTGGGGTATATGTAAGCTGGGCAGAGTACATCAGGGGCATAGTCAGGTGGTATAATAATGGGGTAAACAATAAAATAATCCATAGATGTGTGTTACGCTGTGACACAATCCTTTCTGCAAAGGCCGGTGTCGCACTGACAAACGGTGTCTTTACTTATCCCCATTTTGGTCCACACTCCGCACCTTTGCAGTTTGGGGAATTTTGCTAGGAAGTGTTGTCCTGGTATAATACAGGCACCCTCGCTTCTAGTAGATATGTTTGGGCCCCCCCTTCCCTGTTCCCTAATTTTAGGGCCCCCGATAAATCACCTCTTGAAACAGACGAAATGTTCCCCTCTGATCTGCACAACTGCATATTTTTTATTTCCTGACTTATGGAAGCCTTAATTAATTTTATTTTTTCATAGACGTAGTGGTATGAGGCCTGTTTTTTTGCGTAATGAGCTGTAGTTGTTATTGGTACCATTTTGGGGTACATGCGACTTTTTGATCACTTTTTATCCTATTTTTTGAGAGGCAAGGTGACCAAAAACTGCAATTCTCCCATAGTTTTTTTTTATACAGCATTCACCATGCGTTATAATTACATGTTAACTTTATTCTGCGGGTCCATACGATTCCGACGTTACCTAATTTATAGCACTTTTTTATGTTTTACAACTATTTGCACAATAAAATGACTTTTGTAAAAAGAATGTATTTTTTTCTGTCACCATGTTGTGAGAACCATAACTTTTTCATTTTTTCGTCGATGGAGCTGTATGAGGGCTTGTTTTTTTGCGAGATGAGCTATAGTTTTTATAGGCACCATTTTGGATACATGCGACTTTTTGATCACTTTTTATTTAAATTTATGTAGGGCACAGTGACCAAAAAACAGAAATTCTGGCATAATTTTTAAGTTTTTTTTTCCGCGTGGAATAAATAACATAATATTTTTATCGTTTAGGCCGTTATGGTCACGGGGATACCAAATATTTATGGTTTATTTTGCTTTTTTCAAGAATAAAAGGACTTGATAAGGGAAAAAGGACGATTGTGTTTTATTTTATTACTTTAAATATTTATTATATTTTTTACAACCTTTTTCACATTTTTTTTTGCACTTGTTTTTACACTTTACTTTAGTCCCACTAGGGGACTTGAAGGTCCAACTGTCAGATTTTTCTTTCTAATACATTGTACTACCTACGTAGTGCAATGTATTAGATCTGTCAGTCATTCACTGACAGCAAGCCAATTAGGCTTCGCCTCCAAGCGGGGCCTAATCGGCTTCCGTAATGGCAAACAGGAGGCCATTGTTAGGTCTCCTGGTGTCATAATAGCAGTCGGCAGTCGTGCGATTGCAGGGCACAGTTGCCAATCTGCTAGCAACCACAAAGATGCAGCGATCGGATCCAATCGCTGCATCTGAGGGGTTAATGGCAGGAATCTGAGCTAGCTCCGGGTCCTGCCATTACTAGTGGATGTCAGCTGTAACATACAGCTAATATCCACCGCTGATGACGCCGGCTCATCTCTTGAGCCGGCGCCATCTTGCCGGCGGCTACGGAAGCCTTTCAGGCCCCGCCTCCGGGCAGGGGCTGAAAGTTTTCCATGCTAGGCACACCGGGAGGCCAGTATTAGGCCTCCAGTTGCCATTGCAGCCACCGACACCCCGGCGATTAAATTGCTGGGGTGTCGATGAGCTGCAAACACCTTAAGTGTAGCTATCGGTTTTGACAACTGCATTTAAGGGGTTAATGGCGGGGATCAAAGCTAACTTTGGCCCCCGCCGTTACAGCAGGATGTCAGCTGTCAGACACAGCTGACATCCGGGGATAATGACACCTACTCAGTTTCTGAGCCAGTGCCAATCATTTGTCATAAATATACAACATTTTGCGGGAAGCACTGGCTTTCCATGCCGTATACTTATGACAAATGTCGGGAAGGGTTTAAAATGGGGTGATTTATGGGGGTTTGAATTGTATGGGCCCCTCAAAGCTACTTTACAACTGAACTGGTTCCTGAAAAAATAGCCTTTTGAAATTTTCTTGAATATGTGAGAAATTGCTGGTAAATTTCTAAGCCTTGTAACGTCCTAGAAAAAGAAAACAATGTTCAAAAAAATGATGCAAACATTAAGTAGACATATGGGAAATGTGAAATTGTAACTATTTTGTGTGGTATTACTATCTATTTTACAAGCAGCACTCCGTAGTATATGTGAAAAAAAGTGGGTACTTTATTGCCACATGTGCAATGTTTCAGCTCTGTCCTCTAGAGCCTTTCTCAAGGTTGAGAAAGGCTCTAGAGGACAGAGCTGAAATGTTGCACATGGGGCAATAAAGTACCCACTTTTTTCACATATACTACGGAGTGCTGCCTATTTTTTGAATAGTGTGTAGCTGGGAACTTGATCTGTTCCCCATGGTATATAGCACAGCACGACTTCAGCTCAGCACGTCAATTAACCAGGATAGCACAGGATACAGGATACAGGTACAGGAACGGGGAACACTGGGAACTGGGAAACACATGGGCTAATTTTGACATTAACTTCAGGTGCGCACACTGGCTCTTTAAGAGCGGGCACGAGCGTGCACGCGCACCCTACGGGACCCGGCCGAGGTAAGCGGAAGTGAGCGCTGGCGTATTTCTTTTTTATATATATATATATATATATATATATATATATATATATACATACATACAAATCATTTGGAAAGTCTTCAGACCCTTTCAATTGTTTCACATTTTGTTATGTTGAGGCCTAGTGCTAAAATAAGAATTATTTTCTTCTCGGCAGATCCTCTGAAGCTCTGTCAGGTTGGATGTGGACCGTCGGTGGACAGACATTTTCAGGTCTCTCCAGAGATGTTTGATTGGGTTCAAGTCATGGTTCTGCCTGTGCCACTCAAGGACATGCACAGAGTTGACCCCTAGCCACTCCTGTGTTGTCTTGGCTGTGTGCTTAGGGTCATTGTCTTGTTGGAAGGTGAACCTTTTGCCCAGTCTGAGGTCCAGAGCACTCTGGATCAGGTTTTCATTAAGAATATCTCTGTACTTTGCTCCATTTATCTTTCCCTCAACCCTAACCAGTCTCCCTGTCCCAGCCACTAAAAAACACCCCCACAGCATGATGCTGCCACCACCATGCTTCACTGTAGGGATGGTATTGGGCAGGTTATGAGCAGTCCTGGTTTCCTACAGACATGAGGCTTAGAATTAAGGCCAAAAAGTTAAATCTTGTTTTCATCAGACCACAGAATCTTGTTTCTCACAGTCTGAGAGTTCTTTAAGTGCTTTTTTTGCAAACTCCAGGTGTTCTTTCATGTGACTTTTACTGAGGAGAGACTTCTTTCTGGCCACTCTGTCATAAATCCCAGATTGGTGGAGTGCTGCAGTGATGGTTGACATTTTGGAAGTTTCTTCCATCTGCACACAGGATCTTTGGAGCTCAGCCAGAATGACCATTGGATTATTGGACACCTCTCTTACCAAGGCTGTTCTCCCATAATTACTTAGTTTGGTAGGGCAACCAGCTCTAGGAAGCGTCCTTGTTGTTCCAAACTTCTTCCGCTTAAGAATTATGGAGGCAACTGTGCTCTTGGGGACATTTTGGGAATTTTTGCACCCTTCTCCAGTTTTGTGCCTCCACACAATCCTGTCTCTGAGCTCTACAGGCAGTTCTTTCCTTCTCATGGCTTGGTTTTTGCGCTGATATGCATGGTCAGCTGTGAGACCTTATATAGACATGTGTGTCTTTCCAAATCATGTCAAATCAAATTAATTTACCACAGTTGGACTCCAATTAAGGTATAGAAATATTTCAAAGATGATTTAGAGAAATGGGAGGCCCCCAGAGCTAAATTTCAAGTGTCAAAGTAAAGGGTTTGAATAAATCCATGCGAAACTTGAGTTTTTCATTTATAGTAAATTTACAAAAATTTCTCAAATTCTGTTTTCACCTTGTCATTATGGGGTATTGAGTGCAGAATGATGGTGAAAATGTTGATTTTTTTTTTTCATTTTAGCAGACATATATATAGATAAAGAGACATATAATCTAAACTATTTTATAGCTAATTTTTTTATGTTTACCATTAGACATAATTTTACAGTTTACAACTAGACAGGCCTTCTAATATGTTGGTAATTCTGGATTTTGCTCTAGTTGTCTTCTGCTAATTTTGAGTTAAGGATCGGACACAATGCGGCGATCAATTGTACTTCGGATTGTTGGTATAAACGATCCGGTTATCAACATGTCAGACTGTACTGGCTGACCAGGGACATAGTTTAACATTTTTTTGTTAAAAAACAACAGAATGTGCTTGGGCAAAGTGGTGAACAATTGTCCGTAACTGGCCAATCATGCATATGTGCAAAGTTTCTTTTTGCTTTTTTTGGTAGACATTGGTTGGTCATTGAAACGATTGTTTACATAAAATTTAAGAACAATGATTAAACAAAATAGTCAAAATCTTCCATTTTGGATGACTTTCATCTTATTTGTATGGCCATCTTAATTTTTATCGTGTCCATTCTCAACTCATCTGCATTTTCAATTCTGCTGGATGAAACCTAAGATTTTTGCTCTATTGCCGATAAAAAACTGAAGACTGAAGACAAATTGCTATTCGTTTATATCAGTTTGCATTGGTTTTAAAATCTGCTTTCTACTGACCTCAATGATTTAGAAGAAAAAAAAATAATTATAAAATATTTTTTATTATATCCTGCATATTCTGCAGCACTGTACAGAGATAAGCACCATTCACATCAGTCCAATGAAGACTTTATACAAGTTAATGCACTTTGGTACCAGTTCAAGCTCTAACATATTGAATAAGATCAAATAATATATATTATATATATATATATATATATATATATATATTGTATCCTATGGCTCTGTTGAGATTAGTGTCACGGCTTTCCCTCAGATTGGAACCAATACTATGCGAGATCGAAACCAAATTGTTGAGGATCTGTTTTTTGATGGCAAGAATAGCAATGCCGACTGTGCTAATCTTACTGTAAAAATGCTGGAACTGATGACGGAAAGGGGAAAATGCAATAGTAAAAAGAGCCCAATATAAACAGTCTATATTGTCTATATATCCTAGAATTTAATGAAATCTGCTGAATTTGCATTTGAGGATATGACTGTTTTAGTGCCTGGAATAAAGACTACATTTTACAGAATGCAAATGAGCATATCATACTCTGTACAGATACTAAACCAGCAAGGGCTGCTGGAAGGTTTTAGAAGAGCAAAGAACAAGTTAGGTATCTCTGAATTGATTATTTAAAGATAATTGACTCTATATACTCAAGGTCAGTATAAAATAACTAAAGAATGTATTAGCAGAGTTTCTTAAAGGGAATGCGTCGCTAGAATTTTTTTTTTTTTTTTTTTAGTTAAACAGTTAGTATATACATGATTAGACATTGTTCTAATTTTTTTAATTTTTTCACAAGTCAGGAAATATTATAAATTAGATTCTAATTTATAACATTTCCATGTGCCGGTCACTAGAGGGAGCAATTCCCAAAATTGCAGCATTGGCATGTGGTAAAGCAACCTCATTGCTTTATGCTGCAAAATTGGAGAAGACACACTCGCTCTAGTGTGCTCAATTAATCCCCCTCCTTTATCCTGGCTAGTGCCAGGAGAAAGGAGGGGGTTGAATGTTCAAACCTCCTACACTGTGTGCCGCCATTTTTTGAGCGAATGCACAGTGTAGTAGGCTTACATACAGTGGTAATCACACAGTAAACACGAACATACACAAACATAACTTACCTGCTCCTGCCGCCGCCGCTCCCTCCGCTCCGTCTGCTCCCTCCACTCCTAGTCCTTGCTTCTGAACACATGTCCGGAAGCCACGACCAGAAGTAGTCATCTTACTGTCCGGCCGTGGCTTCCGGTCCACAAGAAAATGGCCCCCGGATGTCGCTCGGCCGAAGACCTTCCTTTTGGACTGTGTGGGAGCGGCGCATGCGCCGTTCCCACACAGACAGCGTACACTATAGTGAATGGAACGGCTCCCGTTCGCATTCTCAGTGGGGATGTATGTGCCGTATTCCATCTCTGTATGTGTCGTTAATCGACACATACAGAGATGAAAAAAATGGCAGCCCCCATAGTGAAGTAAAAGTTAGAAAAAAGAAAAAAGTAAAACACAAACACACAAATAAATAACATTTATTTTAATAACACACTAAAAGCAAATTGATATTAAAAAATTTTTTTTCGCGACACCTGTCCTTTAAAGGATATGAAAACCTTTGATGCCATTTTTTTTGTAGCTCATTTATTCCTAATACTGCTAAAAAGATTTTATCAGTATTAGGGTTAGATGAGGTGTCAGAGTCACACAGGAGCCTCTGGCAGCCGAGTCGCCAGTTTAGTTCACTGGCGGATTTGGCTGACTACGTCGTTCTGCAGCTTCTAAGTACAGTAGATACAGAGAAGTTGCAGCATTGAAACAAATATTTTTTTTCTAGAAAAGTATATTAGAAAGTGCTTAGTAT